>NC_137890.1:159139183-159558416 GCF_963455335.1 Martes martes
TAACTGATGATTACATCATCACTGTGAAGAAGGTGGCATTTCGGACACTGTATCCTTTTCTTCTTTCTTCTCTCTCTCTCTTTTTAAGATATATTTATTTATTTTGAGAGAGAAAGAGATGGGGGGACAGAGGGAGAGAATCTCAGTGGCCCCCCTGCTGAGCGTGGAGCCTGATGTGGGGCTCGATTTCACAACACTGAGATCATGACCTGAGCCGAAATCAAGAGCCGGATGCTCAACTGACTGAGCCACAAGGCATCCCTTTCGTTCTTTGTTTTAAGCTTGACTAAAGATGGGCTAAGTGCCGTGACGATGTTGTTGAAGCAAGATTAAGAACGCGTGTATCGTAAGGCCGGGTTGGGTGTAAAGAAGCTGTATATTTCCTTCCCCCTTCTTTTCCTGGTCCTCATCCTTCTCTTTTCTCTCAGTGCTCTTTCCTCCCATCCTTTTTCTTTCTGATCCTTTCCCGTTGTCCCTTTCTCCCAACTTCCTGCTTCCATTCCTATCCCCACACAGGTCCTCTGCGTGGATAGGCTCAGGTCACCTGCACAGACCCAACACATCTCTGTGGCCCAGGGAGGAGTTTATTAGCCTGGACATGTCTCCTGTGAGGAGCTGCTCAGACCCACCTGGGCTCCCACAGGAAAATCAGATATGTTGTGACCGTTGTCGGGGAGAAATAGACACTGCACAACAATAGAAACAAATGTCTACCGTAAATAGTCCCCTTGTTTTTCTGAGAAGGAAATCAGTGTATACAGTTAGACACAGTGAGATGGTGATGGAGAACCCTGGGAGCCGAGGGTGTCATGTTTCCCCTTTTGTTTTGCTTCCTCAGCAGTCAAATGGGTATTTTAGGGAAGGCTGAGAGGATGTGTCAGGGGATTGGGGGGGAGGTGGTCTCCGCAGGAGGCTCTTGGAACCCTTTTTGAAGAGTGGGGATTTCAATTGAGTTCTGGGGATGGCCAGATAGAGGAGAAAGACTGCCTGAGAAATCCTGAGAAGCTTGTGACAACGTGGATGGAGCCGGAGGACATTATGCAAACAAGCCAGTCACAAAAAGAGAAACCGCATGAGCTCACTTACCTGTGGAATCTAAAACAGTCACACATTGAAACAGAGAGCAGAATGGTGGCTGCCAGGGGCTGGGGGTGGGTGGCGAAAGTGGGGAGATGTTGGTCAAAGTTACAAAGTTTCAGTTGTGCAGAACGAGTAAGTCCTGGGGATCTAACGTGTTACATGGTGATGATGGTTAACAATATTGTATACTTGAAATTTGCTCGGAGGGCCGTTCTTTGGTGCTCTCACCACACACATGAGAGATAACCCACGGGAGGTGATGCCTACGTTAATTAGCATCGTCGCGGTGAGCATTTTATGATGCATACACGCACCAAAGCTTCAAATTTTATGCCTTGAATATATACAATTTTCATTTGTCGATTATGCCGGAACAAAGCTAAAGAAATAGTTGATGAGCATGATGGTCTTTTAGAAGAAATCTTGCACACCAGTTGTACGAGTCTTTGCACACCTGCGGTTGTGGACATCATGTCTCCTCCCACCTTCCGAAGGCCCAGGAGAAGAGGGCAGAGGCTGCTTTCAGCTCCGATTTGATAATGGAGGCAAAGACCATTTGCTGTCGGTTATCCTCCAGGGCCCTGAGAACTTGTTTGTGTGTCTTGCTTCAGGCACGTGGTTTCTCAAGTCTAGCTGAGGTCCCGCATTCTCATTAGGGAGAAGCTACGCTCTTTGTTTGCATTTGGCCCTCCAGACAGATGCACGAAGGAAAACTTTGTCTGCTTTACATGTAGAATAGCTGATACATTTCCTTGTGTTCCAGCAAAGTCTCTCCCTTGCTTTATTCCGGTTTCTCAAACAGAAAAATGGGGAGTCCAGCCAGTGCAGCTTGTAATGCCTCAATGTATCTGTATTTATACGTGAGCTTAGCAAAGTGCTTTCTCAGTAGAAGGTATAACTCCGTGCTGGGTATGAGCTTCAATTACCTGCGTAATTGCCGCAGGTGCATTTGACCTAAGTGCACCTATTCCATTCATCCCCACAGAGAAGTGTCTGCTTGTCTTGTTGTTACTTTGTTTATTTTTGCCTTTCAGCACTTGAAGATTGATTGAACTTACAGTATATTGAGTTCAAACCTTTGTTCAGTCCTCTTCCTTCATTCAGGAGCTATTGTATTTAAACCATTAACATCTAATTGGAAACCTCAGACTGAGTTTAGTGTCCTTGATTTAATTTAGTCCTCTGATAAGAGATGAATGTCATCTTTACTGTTAGAAATTAACTTAAATGTGTTTTATGGTAAAGAACGATAAAAGAATGAATGGTGATGCTTTATTTTCTGCACTCAAGGCCCCCAGTTCTTTTCATTAAAACAGATATGTCACAAGCTACTTCCCCATACGAATTTGCATAGCATATTTGACAGAAATCTTTCTATTCTCTCTGCTCTTTTGTTCCTGGGACTTCCGCAAATGTATTAAATAGAGCAGCTGCTTATGAGGAATCAGAAAAGGGCATTGCCTTGTGTAGTTTATTTTACTTGAAATTGGTGACATATGCAAAAGTCTGTGATTAAAGAAAGACCATGAACGTAATTTATTAAAGCCCTTAAATGTAAAAAAAAACACAAAAAACTTCATCTTCCTTTTGCATTTTCTCCCCACTGTTTTGAGCAAAGTAAAGCTTAGTAGTAGGAAATATCTTGCCTTAGGGAGTTAATTTTTTCTGCTGCAGAGACTTTAGTATGGCTCATTTCTACAAGAGAAACATAAAGATATGTGGTAAGTTCTGGAATAAGATCTATGAGCCTGCTACTTAGTGTTTTCATCACTGCTCTTCTCCATGGCTGCAGGGGATAGTTTGGGTTAAGGTAGGGCTGAGGATTTTGAGGGAATATTTGTCTGAATTTTCTCAGGGGGTCAAATAGGGCTCAGAGTTTCTTTAGTCAATTTATGTCCCTGAAGGTCAGGATAGCCAGCCAATAGATTTAAATCAGAGAGAGAAAGTGCCAATTCCTTATTGATTTTTTAATGGAAGGTAAATAACCCATTAGCCTTTATTCACAAAAAGAGACAGAATAAAGCTATTTTCATGTAGGAATTTTGTTTCCGGGGCATTAATATATGGCTAAGTCCAAGAGGAAGGAATATTAAATTTCTGAAACAATTCTCTTTATTGATCCGTGAAACATCAGAAAACTCTTTTAAGTTGAAAAAAATGTTTTTTTTTTCCCTCGGATAACTCTTTTATACTAGTTATCTATTGCTGCATAAAAATTACCCCAAAATTAGTGGCTATGGCTGCAGTCACTTATTATCTTACAGTTTCTGTGGATTGGTAATCTGAGTGCAGCTCAGCTGACTGTCTCTGCGTCAGGGTCTCTCCTGGGGTTGCCATCGGGCCATTGGCCAGGACTGCAGCCTCATTCAAAAGCTCAACTGAGAGAGGTTCCCGTGCAAACTCACTCAGGTGGCGGCTGGTGGGATTCAGTTCTCTGAAGGTGGTTGGGCTGAGAGCGGCGGTTTCTCGCTGGCTGTCTCCCAAAGATCTCCTCAGTTGTTTGCCACAATAGCCTCTTCATAGACCAGCTGACTCCCATCAGGACCAGCAAGCAAGAGAGCAAGACAAGGATAAGCGAGATAGAAGACAGAGTCTTTTTTTAACTTAAACTTGGAAGTGACATCTTAGAAGCTGCAGGACCAGCACACACTCAAGGGGAGAGGATTGTACGAGGGCTTGAACACTGGGAGGTGAGGTTTGCTGGGGTGCCACCTGAGAAACTGCCTACCCTGTCCGCTGACTGCTTTTTCAGACCTCTTTCCATTAATGAACCGACAAGCATGCATTGAACTTGGTGCTCAGAGTTGAAAAATCTGAGTTTTGTATTTCACATGATTGTGCTTCTCCCTCTTTGAACCTACCCATCCTCAGCTTCAGGTCTTGACCTGGGATGCTTTAATGTTATCAACTATTCCTGTCTGTTCACTTTCTGGGCACGAACATCATGAGAAAATTCTTTTTTTTTTTTTTTTACCATCGTGAAGAGATATTGGCACCCTCGTGTTCACTGAAGCATATAATTCACGATAGCTAAGATGTAGAAACAACTTAAGTGTTCATTGACAGATGAATGGATGAAGACATTGTGGTGTGTATATATTCAGTGGAAAATTATTCGGCCGTGAAGAGGGAGGAAGTCCTGCCATTTCTGATGACACGGATGGACCCTGAGGGCATCATGCTAAGTGCAATGAGTTAGGCAGAAAAAGACAAGTACTGTAAGATCCCATTTATACGTGGAATCTAAAAACAAAAATGAACTCATAGAAACAGAAAGCCGATATCGTTCCCTGGGGCTGGGGGTGGGGGTGGAGGACATGGGGAGGGGTTCACCGAAGGGTACAAACTTTTAATTGTATAAACTTACAAGGTGGATACGTTCTAGGGACCTAATGTACAGCGTGGTGATTACAGTTATCAATACCGTATTGTGCTCTTGAAAGTTGTTATGATAGTAGATCTTAAATGTTCTCACCATGACAAAAACAAAAAATGTTAATTATGTGAGGTGAAGATTATGTTGATTAACCGTCTTGTGGTAAACATTTTTCAGTTTATACATGTGTTAAATGACTGCACTGTATACCTTAAATTTACACAGTGTATATGTCAATTAAATAGAGCTGGGGGAAATAAAAGAGAGAAAGGTATTTTCTGAAGTTGGACCTATAAGCATAAAGCTTTCTGCGTTTTTCACAATGTTCCCTCCCAGCTTCAATGACCTCGCTAGTTAATTTGGTTGATTAAGTGTCATTTGGCAAAAGTGGGAGATTAAGGCTTTACTAAGCTCACGAGATGGATGTGGATGAAGGATTTGGAGTCGTGTGCTATGTTTTTATCCCGTTTCCTTTCCTGCTGAACAATAGTGCCTCCTTTGAGCTGGAAAATTTCAATCAGGCAGCTGGTATGGGGACTTTGCTTCTTTTCTAAATAACTGTGTGGATGACCTGTGTCTAGTTAACTCATGAGGCTACCACACAGGGGAGACCACAGTGAGGGATTTTATCCATCTAGTTAGCCTGGTTTTATTCTGTGAGCAAGGTTTTCAATTAGAAGCCAGTGCTAATTCTGCCTAGTACTTGCCTCTCCTTGAGTGACTTAACTTTTGGTCTCTCTTTTATGTTATCTGTAAAATGGGAATAATAGTCATTTGTCAAAGTTGTCACGAAGGCGAGATGAGACAGGGCTAGGTAGCGGTGCTCAAGAGGAGAGCTATTACTTCTCTCGCTTTTATTTTTATTTATTTTTAAGTCCTTTATGCTCAACTCAAATGCTTTTTATGAAGACATCCCTTTATAATTTGTTTGATTCATGAATTTTTAAAAGGACATCATGGAATTGACCATCTGAACCATTTTAAAGTGTATCCAGTGGGTTCAGCACATTGATGATGATGTGCAACCATCACCGTGCTCTGCTTCTAGAATGTCTTCATTACTCCAGAAGGAAATCTCATACCAATTAAGCAGTCACTCTCCATTTCCTACCCCCGCCCCCAGCCCCTGGCAACTGCTAATCTACTTACTGTCTCAATGAATTTGCTTTTTATGATTATCTCATATAAATGAAATCATACAATATGTGACCTTTCTTGTCTGGCTTCTTATAGTTAGCATAATATGTTCAAGGTTTCTCGCTTTTATTTCATGTACCATTTTACTGATGTCTGCTAGTTACAGGAAGAATTGAATGAGGAAGAATAATTCAAAGTGTATGCTCTCTGAATGGAGGGCGGGGATGGTATCATTTTTGTAGGAGGACGAACCACACCAACCACCTAAAGACTGAGAATAAAAGCGGGAGGGAAGCCAGCCAAGTTCATTTCTAAATGAACGTCTACTGAAACTGCTTTTCTTTTCTTCTGCCTCCTCTCCTTCCCTCTGTGGTTCCCTCCCTTGTACCTCTTCACCCCAGTCAACTCATCCCTTCTCATTTACTACCTACTCTCTCCTTTCCTTCCATTCTTTATTCCTCTCTCTGCACTTTTTCTTTCTGTGTTTCATCATTCCCTCTTTTCTTCTCTCTGTGCAAAGGCAGAACTAAAATAGGTTAGTACTCAGAATTTCGATTGCTGGGGATTTATCCCAAGTGAACATAGTCAAAGTAATTGACATTAACCTTTGAGATCATATAAAAAGCCCAATATAAGAGCTTGGTTTAAAAAAAAAATGATATATCTCTTGGAAAGACTCTGTAGCTACAAAAAAATCATGCTTAATTGAATATTTAATGACAGAGTATATATTTAGAGATAAAAGACCTTTTTACAAAATAGTAGTACAATAGGTTTTAATGGTCTAATAGGTTTAGAATAGATTTTAATGAATCAAATATTACGTGTACTCTATGTGCATCTTTATGCAGAGAAAAATAAAAGGATGCACTTAAAATTTTAAGTCATTATAGTATGGGACAATTACCAGTGGCTTTTAGTTTTCTTGTTTGTGCTTATTAGAGCTTCAAAATTTTCAACACATCCATCAACCTTTGGAATCAGGGAAATAGGATTAAAAAACACTGTTATTGAAAGTATGCTAAGTAGAAAAACAGTCCGTGGCCATGAAACCAGAGAGTGGTCCTCATTGTAAAGGGTTGATTGATGTATCTCGAATGAGATGATTTTGTCCCCAGGAACATTTGACAATGTCTGGGGACATTTTGGGCTGTCACAAGTGGGAGGTGTGACTGGCATTTGGGGGTAGAGACCAGGGATGCTGCTGAACATCCTGCAACATACAGGATGTCCTCCCTGCCCACCACATCCCTTCACCAACAAATTATCCAGCTCCAAAGTCAATGGCACCCAAGGATGAGAAACATGCTCATTGGCTAGTTTAAATATTTTAAATTAGCTCATTGGAGAATATCAGTGGACAAGGTCAAATCACTTGGGTTGTTTTTAATGGGTATAAAGAATTAATTTACTTCAAATAACACTACACTGACCTCATTATCTAAGGACTTCAGGTGAAATCATGCTCTTTTTCTACTGTTTCACCTGTTATCAGCATTTTTTTTTTTTTTTTAAAATCTGGGCCGTGTATCTCAAAGAGAAGAAGCCAGGCGATATGTTTGAGGCTAGTGTGTTGATACTGACTTAGGACACAAAATTCCATGGATTAATGAATAGAGTTAATTGTCCGAGAGAGAGTACTCCAGTCCTGAGGAATGAAGAAAATTCTGGCTGAGGGAAGAGTGCCACCTACTGAATTGTGTTTGGGTTTTCCCCAGGTTCTAATTTATGCAGGTTTATGCCTGAAAGTGTTACTTTCCATTATTGATCTCACACATTTTCTTAAGTAGTTACTGCCACAGTGTTAAACAATATTTAGTTATTATTGGATCAAGGTGTAATTAGAAACAGCTGTGAACAATTGCATACCATCCAGCTCCTGAAGTAGTAAGCTAAATTGTACTTGAAGACCTCGGGTTGATTAACAGAGATTGTATCTGGCAGTTAAAACAAACCCATGTCCCGTTCGAGTGCTGCCAGCCGGTTCCATTTTGCCAAGATAACCAGAAAGATTAAAAATGCATTCAAGGGGCACCTGGGTGGCTCAGTCTGTTAAGCGTCTGCCTTAGGCTCTGGTCATGATCTCAGGGTCCTGGAATCGAGCCCAAATTCTGTATCCCTGCTCAGCAGAGAGCCCACTTCTCCCTCTCTATCTGACCTCCTCCCTGCTTGCACGCTGTCTCTCTCTCTCTCTCTCTGTCTCAAAATAAATAAATAAATAAATGCATTCAATATACCATTTTCAAATGTCACCAAGTTAAAAAAAGAAAGAAGAAAAAGAATTAAAGCACCTAGTGTTTGCCATGACAAAACTGTCACTATTTTATCCTTTCCTCAGAATTCCATCTCTGATCTTTCCTCTCTGTATATTTCTATTTTCTTCCTTCCTCCCTTCCTTCTCTTTCTTCCTCCCTCCCTCCCTCCCTCCCTCCTTTTTTCTTTCCTTTTTGTTTTTCCCTTTTTCTTTTTCTTTTCTCTCTCTTTTAAGTAGGTTTCACGTCCAGCATGGAGCGCAACACAAGTCTTGAACTCATGATCCTGAGATCAAGACCTGAACTGAGATCAAGCATTAGATGCTCAACCAACTAAGCCATCCAGACTCCTCTCTCTTTATATTTTTAAATGCCCATTTAAAATGCCCTCATCTTTTCCGCAAGTATTTCTTTAAAAACTCTATAGGGCAGTGCATACATTTTGATATATCTACTTAATAACTACATTTTTAGATAACTTGAAAAACCATTTTGAATTACATGTTGAATTGGGTGGGTCAGATAATTACCATGGTGTATCTCTTTATTGGGATTAAATAATTTGTCTCATAAAATTATATGCTTCTATGTAATATGTTAATTTTTGCTTCTAATCAAACATTTAATTACATAATGAGCTTGGATAAATTTGTAACCTGAATCTAAAACCCATTTATACGAAATTCAAAACGGTGTGTATCGCAGACAGAGGAAGAGTTTCTAGCATTTTGGTTCAAAATTTTAGCAATATCTGCCAATAATAAACGAGGATTTGTGAAAATTTCCAAGTCCAGGAAAACTTGCAGCGCTAAGGGCAGGAAAAGCTGGATTTCACGCGTTTATTTATTTATACTGACTTGTGGGTTCGAAAGAACTTTTATAATGTTGACTGTTTACTTGATTTCTCTGGAATGGTGACTGCCTCTCACACGAACGTGGAGGAACCAGAACCTTATGAGACCTTCCTGTTTCCCAAGTCTTGTTGCCTCTTGCAGAAAAAGTGGAGGATCTTTAAGAACTGAATTTTGCCCAGTTGACCTGCATGATTTATTCAGAGCTCTGTTGACTTGTGAGACCCTGGCTTTTATATTTAATTAATTAATTAATTAATTATTTTTGACAGAGAGAGAGAGAGAGAGAGATTGATCGATCACAAGTAGGCAGAGAGGTAGGCAGAGAGAGAGAGAGAGGGGAAAGCAGACTCCCCACTGAGCAGAGAGCCTGATGCGGGGCTAGATCCCAGGACCCTGAGATCATGACCTGAGCTGAAGGGAGAGGCTTAACCCATTGAGCCACCCAGGTGCCCCGTGACCCTGACTTTTAATTGCTAAATAGGATTGATTAGTGAAAGTCATGTCAGGCATGGGTATTTTGTGGTACCTTTTGGTAGAATGGACAATGTGCTTGAGCTTATTATTTTGTGGGAGATAAATTACTCTTAAAACCTGACTGGTATGGTAATTTTTCTGTGTGAATGGGGTTTCTTTACTCTTCACGGTGTGTGTGTATGTGTCTCTGTGTGTGTGTGAAAGTGTCTAGTATTTACTTAAAATTTACTTAGCCTCATATGTTATGGGTTGAATTATATCCCCACCCAAATGTATATATTGAAGTCCTGTCCCTCAGAATGTGGCTTTATTTGGATATGGGGTTGTGTAAGTGTAATTAGTTTACAATGAGGTTGTTGTGAAGTCGGGAGGGCCTTTAATAAAATAGAGCCGGTGTCCATAAAAACAGGGGACCTTTGAGCATAGACATAACACAGTGAAAATGCCTTGTGACCATGGGGGAGTTATGCTGTCTCAAGCCAAGGAAATTCCAAGAGCTAGGAGAAAGACCTGGAACAGCTTCTTCCCCACCATGGCCCTTTAGACACCTTGACCGCAGACTTGCAGCCTCCTGAACCATGGGACAATACCCTTCTGTTGCTGAAGCCTCTTAGTTCATGGCTCGTCATTACGGCTGCTCCAGGAAACCAGTATGTCAGACATTACCGACGTTGCTGTTTCCAGTTGAGTTCCACTAACATTTATGAGCACTTACTTCATGCCGGAAGCAGAGCTGGATGCCAGTGACACAAGCTGAATTAAGTTTCCTAGGAACTCAGCCTTGTGGGAGAGGTGGACAGAAGTGATCCAGGAAGTTTGATGTCCCCCTACGTTCAGAGTCACCAACTTGAGACAGACCCATGAAGTCACCTAAGAAACCTGCTAGCTCCCTAATTATCTTGCTCAAATTCATTCCACAGTGACTATGAAGATCACTACTGTCCTTATTTCCATCCAACCAATGACTTTCTACTCCTGCTCATGGGATATTTCTTAAAGATGGTATTTTTTTTAAGACTTTTATGGTTTTTTTTTTTTCTTTAAAAAAAGAAAACAGGGATTTTCCAAAAGGGCGGTTTCCTTTCCTTGCCATCAGCCTCACATAGGGTCACTTCCCCCCTTTCCAGGTGGCTCCACACTTCTCCCCAATCAGGGGCTTTGCTGGGACTCGCACCCTTAGCGGGGAAAGTTCTGCCTGTCACAGAAACGTGAGGGCACGTGTGTGTCTGCTGGATTCCAGAAAGGCTGAGGGCTATAAAGCCCTTGAAATGACTCCTAGACTGCCATTCTTGACGTAGTTATTCAGAGCTTTGATTCACGGTTCCGTTATAATGAAAGTTCAAGGGTGTTATGTTTAACAACTTTTAACACCAGTTGGTAAAACTGAACTGACATTTATTTTGGTGATAAAGCTGAACCGATGCAAGGTTGCCAGTGGCTACTTAAGAGCAAAGTGTCCTTGAGAAATATTTCCTTCTTTGTGCGACCGCTTCAGTCTCCGGGTGGAGCCCTTCGCAGCTTCTTTGCTGTAATTTGTGTGAGTGCTGTAGCTGGTAGGTTGCCATGGTTACTTGAGCCCACTGGGCAGAGGACAGATTTTCATTGTAATTAGTGTGAACACCCCAGCCCAGCCATGGGTGCTACTCCTCCGAGGAGCCACCTCCCCTTTTATGCGTGGACGGTCACCACGCAGGGTGAGATGAGAAAGAGAAACATGGCCTTTTCTTCTGTTCCTTCTGCTCAGACTCATGGAGCAGAGACCATGACCCACTTGGGGGATAAAGACAAATCAGATTGTTTTTAGAAATAAGCTTCTTCATAGTGCTGTTTGCATAAGCTACTCTTCCAAAGTGGGAATGAATAAATACCTTCTGGATAGCTGAATTCAACTTAATACACTTACACAGAACCCAGTACGTGAGCCAGTTGAGGAGAACTGCCAGGCAATGAAATGAAAATTAAAATGCCTCCTACCATAATAACAGTTAGATTTTGGTATGTAGAAGTCCCTGAAATTGCCAATATGGAATTTTCAATAAATTAAGTTCTTTTGGAGCCATCATAGCTTGGTGGAAGTAACCCAAATATGGTGGGCTTTCGAATCCGGGGCATTTGGGATCAAGCCCCATCTCTGTGCTTACTCAGTTTGCATTCCTAGGTTAATCAGATACCTTTTCTAAACCTCCATTTTTTCATCTTTTAAAAAATATGGTGTAAATATTTAGAGGGTATTTGTGAGCATTAGAAATAATAAACGTAAGTGACCTGGGAAATAGTAGATACTCGAAGCATGGTAGTAATTATTATTAGTAGTAGTACTAGTTAGTTGTCAGTTTAGAAATAAATGGTAATGAAGAGAAGCTCACAGTTCTGAATGCAGTGTTGGTGTAGTATTCATTAAATAGCTTGGGTTATCCAAGTATTATCATCATGAAGTCAGTCCACTGTATTCAAAAAGAAGGATTCTTTGGCTTTGAACAGTTTTTTTTTCCCTTATCAAAGATTCTCCTTTCAGTGATGGGAAGTAATAAATAAGTCTCTTTGCACATTTCAACTTGAAATACTTGGAACTTTGTACAGTTACACCAACATCAGAGAGCCTTTCCGTAATTGTTGAAATGCAACAGCTAGTTAGCGGGATAAAATGCAGCACTGCATTTTGGACCAAGATTTTAAAGTATTTTTCTATTTGAGTTTTTAGAGGGACTTTAAAGGGAATGAATTTTCCTAAGCTGGATTATGCTTTGAATAAGTGCCCTGGGATAAGCTCACAAATATTAAGTGTCTTTACTGCTTCCTTGGAAACACCTTTGGTTGTTGAGAATATGTGAAGTCTGGGGGACTCTGGTGTTAATGTTTTAATCTATTTACCTTTTGTGGGGAACTTACTTCGTGGTTTACTCCCTAACGAATGTGTGACATGGATGCCTAGGGGATGGGAGACACAGACAGAGCCCCTGACAGCTCTCACTGTATAGGAAGGACGGGTAGTCCCATCAACATCAACAATGCATCCGAAGGAAGCCTGAGTCCTCAGAGGAAGATGAACCCCATGGAGGCCAGACAAAGAGGAGCCAAAGAGCAGGGACATGGAAGTGGTTTCCCAGGCTGTTCCAGAGACAGAGATAGATACAGAGAAACAGAAAGACAGACAGAGAGACATGCTCTGTCTCTGGCCTGTAAGAGTTTTCTGATCACATAGTGGATTGTGTTAGTTCATTGTACCTTTTTATGATCTAGAACTGTGGTTCTCAAAGATGAGGGGTGTGATTTAGGCCTCTGGGGGACATTTGGCAACGTCTGGACACATTTTTGGTTTTCACTATTGGGGAGGTATTAATGGCATCTAGTGGGTGGAGGCCAGAGATGTTCCTAAACATCCTTTAGTTCATGGACTAGCTCTACAACAAAGAACCGTGTAGCCCGAGATGTCAATAGTGCCTAGGTTGAGCACCCCTGGTCACCTGGTCTAGAAATAGACACATCTTCAGACTGGCCCGTGTCCTTTTTTCTTACCCCCTGCTCAGAATGTCACCTTTTGATGGCTTATTTTGCATTTTAGACACCTTGACTTAAGAAAGGGGTTGTCTTTACAAATCGCTAATAGACACATGAAAAAATGTTCATCATCATTAGCCATCAGGGAAATTCAAATCAAAACCACATTAAGATACCACCTTACACCTGTTGGAATGGACAAAATCAACACAACAGTAAACAACATGTGTTGGAGAGGATGTGGAGAAAGGGGAACCCTCTTAGACTGTTGGTGGGAATGCAAGTTGGTGCAGCCACTCTGGAAAACAGTTGTGGAGATTCCTCAAGAAATTAAAAATAGAGCTTCCCTATGACCCTGCAATTGCACTACTGGGTATTTACCCCAAAGATACTGATATAGTGAAAAGAAGGGCTGTCTGTACCCCAGTGTTCATAGCAGCAATGGCCACAGTTGCCAAATGGTGGAAAGAACCAAGATGCCCTTCAACAGACGAATGGATAAGGAAGATGTGGTCCATATACATTATGGAGTATTATACCTCCATCAGAAAGGATGAATACCCAACTTTTGTATCAACATGGACAGGACTGGAAGAGACTATGCTGAGTGAAATAAGTCAAGCAGAGAGAGTCAATTATCATATGGTTGCACTTACTTGTGGAGCATAAGGACTAACACGGAGGACATTGGGAGATGGAGAGGAGAAGGGAGTTGGGGGACATTGGAGGGAGAGACAAACCATGAGAGACTGTGGACTCTGAGAAACAAACTGTGGGTTTTGGAGGGGAGAGGGTTGGAAGGTTGGGTGAGCCTGGTGGTGGGTATTATGGAGGTCACGTATTGCATGGAGCACTGGATGTGGTGCATAAACAATGAATTCTGGAACACTGAAAAATAAGGTAAAATAAAATAAAATAAAATAAAATAAAACAAAATAAAATAAAAACTTAGCTTAGACTGCTGTGACAAAATACCATTAACTGGGTGGCTTATCCACAACAGAAATGTATTGTAGTTCTGGAGGCTGAGAAATCCAAGATCAAGGTGCTGGTCAATTTGGTATCTGATGAGAGCTCTCTTTCTGGTTGCAGATGGCTGTCTTCTTCCTATGTCCTCACTTGGTGGAAAGAACAAGCTGGCTCTCTGACCTCTTCTTATAAGGGCACTTATAAGGGCACTTATAAATCCCATTTATTAGGGCTCTGACTTCATGATTTAATTACTCTTCGATAGCCTCAGCTTCACATATCATTATGTTGAGGGTTTTAGCATATGAATTTTGAGGGACACATAACAAGTTTGTCTTAGTTGGTAAATAGTAAGTTCCAGCCTAAAACAGGGATAAACTTAAAATTTTGCTCATTCATAAGTCTCTTAAAATTCAAGTCAATTCTGAGTCTGATTAATTTGAATCCATGGGAAAAAAATGGAGCAGGAATAATAATAAATAGGTACAATTTCTGTGCAATAATAAAGAGATAACAATTCTGAGAGAAAAAGAGAGGTTGTGTCTCTCCAAGCAAAGAAGTCACCAGTCTTTTCTCCATCTCTTCTGGACTCATGGCTAGATTACATCTCCCAGTCCCCCTGGCAGGTAGGTGTCCCCTATAACTGAGTCCTGACCACTGAAATGTGGACAGACATAACATATTCCTTGTCCAAGCCCGGCCCATTAAATGTGCAGATGATCTTTGATTCTCCTTCTCCTCCTACCATTCACATGGAGAAGGTTCCAAGTTTCAAGGGGAGGGGGGTAGCCACAAGCTGAGAGCCTTGGTTCTTGACCAGTTGCATTGAAGAAGCTTACCCTTAGATTGTTACATAAGCAGAAATAAGCATTTATTTTGTTAAATCACTAGGATGTTGGTTATTAAGGAAGTTTTTAGCCCACTCTAATAAAAAAATGAAACAGACATGTGCAAACATGTGGGGGACACTTGACCTGTGGCCATCCACCTGGGACTACGTGGAAAATTTCACCTCTATCAACTATGCAAAGGTACTGAATTAATGATTCTTCTGAATATGCCGGCGTTTACATTTACACATGTTCTCTTCTGAATCACGTTTTAAAATCAAAGTATTCATCAAACTTCCTTTATTGGTATTTTGCATGATAGGCAAAAGCTTATTTATGTCTCAGGCAGTCATTTTAGTAATTTCAGGTTCTTAAACTCTGCATGAAGATTCATAAATTCACATATTATCCCCTCAATGCTAAGCATTGCATGTGAGTCTGGGATTTAGCTGAGAAATGTGGAATATGAGTTTTTTTTGCCAGACCATTCCCAGTTGGTTGTGCATCTCAGGAGCCAAAGCTTATTACTTTCCAAGTTGTAATTTAAACTTGTTAAATTGCCTCCAGACCCATCTTTTTCATGTAGCACAATGGGAAAAACTCAGTGCTTTGGCTCCAAATGTGTTTCTCTTTTATTCTTCTCTCTCCAAAATCCTACCTCCTTTGGGGCTGCATCATCATTATTTCATAGAAAATTCGGGCAGGAACATCTTTTTATGAAAACTTTTTGTTTTTCTGTGTTTCTTTCTTTCTTTTTTTTTTTTTTTTTGAAAGACATTTGCCATCACATCTGGCAGGTGTGTGGCTCTTTTTGAGAGTCCTTCAAACTTATGATGTAGTCACATTTTAAGATCTTTGTGGGATGGCTTTACGGAGAAATTAAGCTTTGTAACTCTGTAGAAAATTGACCTGGTAAACACATTAGAAATGGATTACCCTCTATTGCTCCCTTAATAGCCCCCAAAGAATGTGCAGTCCATAACCATTTCAGGACCTCGCAGGGGCTTTGTTGCTGAGAAACGGAAGGTTCAAATTTTGTTCAGTATGCTCAATATACTTTGGCGGAGAAAGGCTTCCGTGATATACCAGCTGCTTGCGTGGAGATCAGCCTCCCACAGACTACAATGCACGGGGGGAAATGTGCACGGAGTATATATGCCAAGTATAGTCAACACTCGATGTCCCATATTTAAATATTTAAGGAATGGGGTGATGTTCAGCAAAATTATCTTATTAAAATTATTTCATTTTCATGGATTAGATTTTTCCAGTGAATGTCTGTAGGGCTTGGGAGGGGAAGGAAGGAGAGGGCCACTTATACACTTCAGTATTGTAGAGCCTATATTCTAAGCAGTTTTTTCTTGTTTTTGTTTGTTTGTTTTTGTTTTATTTTGTTCTGTTTTTTGTTGTTGTTGTTTTGTTTTTTTCTTGGTTTATTTCCCCTCATGTTCCAAGAGGCAGGTTCTACAGTATGGTCAGATCAAGCATGATGTGGGTTGTCAGTTGCCTGAATAACTAATAGAGAATTTTCAAATGTGTTGAGGAAGAATTGGACCAAAAATGAAGGCAGCAATTTTTATTATATTTTATTTTTTGCTCCCTTTATTAGTCAGGGTGGAATGTTATGCTGCTGTAACAAACATTCCCTAAGTGTCATTAAGTGAAAACAACGCAGTAAGGCAAGTGTACTTTTTACTTATTTACTTACTTACTTACTTACTCTGATTCATGTCATCTTTACTCTGAGACCCCGGCTGATGGAGGTGCATTTTAAGGATTTTACACAGAAACAGGGAACAGAGCATGGAGAACCAGAGATGGGTTCTATAATGCTTCAGCAGAAAAGGGACACACATCACTGTTGCTTACTTTTATTGGCAAAAACAAGTCTTAGAGCCAAAGCTAACTTCAGAAACACAGGGAAGTGTGATTGTTCTGAATACCAGAAATAGAAACTGGGTATCAGTAAAGAGTAGAAATATTGACTTCACTCTCCTACCCCAACAGACGTACACACTCACACACGTATTTAACCCTAAGCCCAATCATAAAATTGGCCCCCAATGGAAAATGAAGATTCATTATGGGAAATTTTAGAAATATAGCTCCGAGTAGAAGATACCCAAAGAGTTAGATCTTCTCTTGAGTGCCGGAATTTTTAGCCAACAGGTACTGGAAAGGCATTTTGTTTTGGGGGCCTCTCCTCCAGCCTCTGCTCAGTCAGGAACTATTGCAACACACAATCTCTGAATGGAGAGTGTTAATTTTGCCATCTCATTTAAAAAAAAATAAACGGGGCTCAGACTAAATTTTGATTTTTCTTTTAACTTTCCCTTCTTTTTAAATAGCAGATCAAATATCAGTGAGAATTATGGCGACAGATGTGAGGCATACTCAACTGAATTTCATTTTCAAGGTCTGTTGAGTAGATGAAAGGCAGATATGAAGCATGAGAAAAATACTTTTTACATTTTTTTAAGATTTTATTTTTTTACTCTTAAGTAATCTCTACCCTCAGAGTGGGTCTTGAACCCAGGGCCCCATGATCAAGAGTCAGATGCTCCACTGACTGAACCAGCACCCTGAGAAAAAATACTTTAAACATGTAATTATAGAGAATTAAAGGTGGTGCTATCAGAATTTACTGCTGTTTGTAGCTGTTTATGACATTGAAATAATCTCATATTTTTCTTTTCCTCTTTTTGATACCATTACTTTTTAAAAATTTCCTTTGCTCAAAATAAGTAAGATGCCAGTTGCCTGGGAGAAGCTGAAAGGAAGACCACAGCAATAAAATGAAGCCATCTCAGTTGTGGGGAGCCAGGACAGATGGATTCATTATGATAAGGCTAATATCCATCTAATGTAGCCACCAGCAAAACCAAAACTCCAGACTTTTGAAACTCCTCATTAACTCAAGAAGAAAATAATAAAATTCACTCAGCATGGCTATTGAAGAGCAAACGTTTCATTTTACTTCGTCTTTGCCCCAGGTTTTAATTTATCAAACCACATACGGAGAAAATCTCTCATGCTACCATCAAGTCTTGCTGTGTTTTATTTAACATGTAGCAGAGCCGGACAGAAATCTGACCTACCGAGGCAGCTTCCCCTTAAGGGGAGTTCATTACCTGGTATTGGTCTACTTTGTCCACTTATCTTGAAGAAAATATTTGCAAATCATATAACTGATAAAAGATTTGTGTTCGGAATGTATAAAGAAATCAGAGGGGGAGACGAACCATGAGAGACTGTGGACTCTGAGAAACAAACTGAGGGTTTCGGAAGGGAAGTGGGTGGGGGGATGGGTGAGCCTGGTTGGGAGTATTAAGGAGGGCACATATTGCATGGAGCACATGAAGCTTGGAACACTGAAAAAATAAAATTAAATTAAAAAAAAAAAAGAAATCGAACAACTCAGTAACAAAACAGACAAATACCCAATTTTAAAAATGGCAAGTAATTTAAGGAGACATTTCTCCCAAGAAAATATGCAAGTGGTCAACCGGTACATGAAAAGACACTCAGAGTCTTTCAATACAAGGGAGATGCAAATCACAACTACCATAAGATACCACTTCCCACCCACGAGGATGGCTGGGAATAAAAAAGACAGATAATAACAGATGTTGGTGAGGATTGGGGAAGGTGAGAACGTCACACACTGCTGGTGGGAATGAATGTCAAATGGGACAGTCATTTTGGAAAATACTCTGGTAGTTCCTTAAAAAATTAGCTAGGGTTATCGTATAACACAGAAATTCTACTTCTAGGCTTATATAACCAAGAGAAAGTATCCCTAAGGAAGTGAAAACATAGGTCCCTGCAAAAACTTGTGCACAAATATTGAGTAGCATTATTCATGACGGCAAAACATTCAAAAAACCCAAATGTCCAGCTGGTGAATGGATAAGTAAAATGTGATACATCCATAAAATGGAAGATTATTTGGCCATACGAAGAAATGAAACAATGACACATGCTAGATACAACATGGATGAACCTTGAAAACGTGATGCTAAGGGAAAGAAGCCAGCTACAAAAGACCATGTCTGCCATTATTCTACTTGTATGAAATGTACTGAATGGTCAAATCTGTAGAGAGAGATAGTAGATCAGTGTTTGCCTGGGACTGGGCAGGGTGGGTGGGTAGTGGGGCATGACTGCTAATGGCTTTCTTTATGGTTTTCTTTATGGAGTGATGAAAATGGCCTAAAATTGGATTGTGGTGATGGTTGCACAATTCTGTGACTGTACTAAAACCCACTTCAAATAAGTGAACTATATGTTATGTGAATTATATCTTAATAAGGCCCTTCTTTCCTCCTCCTCTTTCTTCCTCCTCTTCCTCTCCTTCTCTTCCCTCTTTCTTCCCCTTTGTTTCTTCTCTTCCTCCTCCTCCACTTCCTCCCCCTCTTCTTCTTTCTTTCTTTTTTTTTTTTTTTAAGTAAGGTGCATTTTATATCCAGCTCCAATACTGA
Source organism: Martes martes (assembly GCF_963455335.1). Taxonomy (NCBI): domain Eukaryota; kingdom Metazoa; phylum Chordata; class Mammalia; order Carnivora; family Mustelidae; genus Martes; species Martes martes. The sequence continues at coordinate 159,158,135 of NC_137890.1, forward strand.
AATGTAACCCTGCTTGGTAAGTTTTCTGGCTCAATAGTTTATAATGCTGTACAGTGGGTTCCAATTTCTGGTTCCAAGTCACCTAAGGAACTAGTAATAACCCTTCACTGTTCCAATGATCCCAACCCCTCTCCCCGATTCCATCCCTCACCATCTATACTGAGATGCCTCATTTCCTCCTTCAGAACTGATACCCATTCATTATTATGATAGACTCGCTTTCCTTCAGTGTGCTCTGCAAACGCTGGCTGCCAGCTTGACCAATGAATCTGCTGGGTGTGTGACACTGGAGCTATCTAGAGCTTTATCTAATCTCAGTGCCCTTGGTCTGAGTCTTGGTTTACTATAGGGTCACACACACTTCCCTAATCAGTCAGAATGCCCAGGTATGGTGGCCTTGGGGAAAGGAGTTGCAAAACCCTTTTAGAGAGGGGAGTGACATCCTATTTGGGGTTTCAATGGAAAACCATTCAGTCATCTCTGTGTGTCATTGTACCCTCTCTGTGGTGCCACTTGACTTATTGCTAGCTGAACCACAAGTGGATATGACTGTTAAAGCCATTCAGCCTAATAGTGTATGAACTATATTTATTTAAATATTGTAGGCACAGAGTAAATTTTTTGCATTAATTAATAATTGTGTAGAAACTATCTCTCTGCTATTTTATGCAAAGGAAAGCGGAATTGTTGTAAATTATGTAAATTTTTCCATTAACTTTTCAGCTACTGAAACTCTTCATTATATCAATGAGGATTTACTGTAAACTATAAGGAAAGTAAATACTGATTTTCCTAGAAATGTTTATGAAAATTGCATTTTATTAGGAATAACAGTCCAGCTGTTTGAATAGCCCATTCTCTATGTTCATGCAGGTATCTGCTCGGTTGGGACCTTTTTTAGAGTCCTACCCTGATCAACCTGTCACAAACCTTATTACTCCCTATCTCTTCACCCTTCATTGTTTTTTCTCTACAGCCATAATCGCCCCTGTTTTGTGTCATATTTATGTCTTTCTTGTTTATCTCCTACATAGAATGTAATCCTCATTAGGCAGGACTCTGCTAATCTTGTTTGCTCTTCTGTCCTAGCACCTAGATCAGTGTCTGGATTCTTGTGGGTACTCAATAAATATTTATTGAATAAATAAATAAATAAATAAATACACCTCCACCTCCTCCTCTCTCCAAAATACAGTTTGAGAGAAGAGAGAAGAGCCCCACAGAACATGTAGCAAGTGAGTAAGCTCATTTCTCTGTTATAACTCCTCATGACCCAGCTTCCAGACACCTAGTATCACACAGACAAAAGGAGAGAGAATGTCAAACTTTGAGAGGGTCTTCTCATTCAAGTCCCTTTCCTGATGAGGAGACTGAGGGTCCAGGTGGCAAAGGGACTTTCCCTTGGTCACCACAAAAGTGAGTGACAGAATGAAGACTAACCCTCAGATGATGTCATTCCTAGGTGTGTGGTTCTCGAGTTAGAATGTGGAGAAAAACACTAAAGTTACATTGGAACATTTGGCCCTTCTACATTTACTAACCGTGAAGGTTATATGGTATTACAATTACAACCCAAATGTCAGCAGGGGAAACTTGCTCCTTGGAGATTTGAAAATAATCGGCTGTGACGCCCATCTCCCACATGGTCCTCTCTTCACGAATTTGTGGGTTTAGGGTGCTGTATTCCTACTTTAAGTAGTCCAGTTCATTACCTTTTCTTCTATATGCTGTCCCTTTGTTACTTTGTCTTATTTCCAAGTGGTCTCTCTAGGTAGTTTGCTAAATCAAAAGAAAAGTTACATCATACTCTTTGGAGGCAAGAATGGCTTTCATTAAAAAAAAACAACCGAAAAAACAGAAAACCAAAAAAAAAAAAAAAGCAATTAAAAAAACGATTAAAAAAAAAGAAGAATGGCTCTCACCAATGATGAGAGCTTTATTTTTATTTTTAAAGATTTTATTTATTTATTTGACAGGCAGATATTATAAGTAGGCAGGGAGGCAGGTAGAGGAAGGGTTGGGGGACAGGGGAAGAAATCTCCCTGCTGAGCAGAGAGCCCGATGCGGGGCTCAATCCCAGGACCCTGGGATCATGACCCAGGCCAAAGGTAGAGGCTTCTGGGCCACCCAGGCACCCCAGTGATGAGAGCTTTAAATAAGGAATACAAAACATGAAGGTAAACATTTGAAATATTTTCATCCACTAACCATTACTATTTTAGGTGCTATATTAGGGTGTTAAACTCTCCAGGCATGGTCCTGATAAAGTAAAACAATGCTCTTAAGGGATGAATGGTACAATAAAAAATACACAGACTTTGGTGGGCATCATGGCCTTCCCAAGTGCTACCAGTCTAATTTTAGACAAAGTAATTGATTTCCTTAAGCCCCAGTTCCTTGATTGTAAAATGGAGAAAATACTTTATAGGCTACTGAAAATTAAATGAGGTCATATACGTGAAAGTGCTTTGTTATAGAAGACGGCATGCAAATAATGTCACCACTGTCACTGCATGCATTCTTAGGGTCATTTTATTTCTTTAGAAAGTAACTGCATGGATTCCCCATGCTTCCTGTCCCAAGTCATACCTTAGTAGCTGAAACTCTGCAAATAATATTCCCTCTGGTGTGGAAAGGGTGGTTCAGGTAAAAGAAAACCAATTATGTGTAATAAGTTAGAAAGCAGCTTGAGAAACAGTTTGCCCAGTTGGATTTTGTTAGTAGGTAAGTGCAGTTTCATAAAATGCGACAAATACCTGTGTTCAAGACTTTTTTGCTGCTGGGATGTACCAGATTTCTTGTCTTATTTACACTGGTCAAGATCTTGGTTTTTTACTGACTCAGAAAGGTAGAATTTCACAGGCAAAGATCTTGCCCTTCTCCACAGGATTAAGCTATTTTGATTTCTGGATGTATTTTACTTTATTATTATTATTATTATTATTATTATTATTATTATTTTACTTTTCATATTTTTCTCCAAAGAAATGTCATTTTAACCTTGTTTGAATAGACCAGCAAACACATATGTGGCTTCTCATTTGAGAATATGATTGCTTTCTCATTTGCGTGGGGTGGATAGTGGTTTCTCTTTCATCTTTTGCTATTATGAAACATTGCCCTATAGCGTCTCAAAATATGAGATCAGTAGGCTTGCCCTACCCCTTCACAGAAGAAAGATTGGGGTGTAGAGCTATTGAGTGATTTACCCCTAGTCTCAGAGCTTGTAAGAGTAATAACATCTTCTTGCTATTCTTCTGACACATCGGCATGTGAATAAGTAGAAACAAGGAATCCTTTATGAAGCCTGGGGAAATGGAGAAAATATTTGAGTGCTCCTCTAAAATAATATGGTTTTTACCCCCAGTCCTGAGTGGGGGAGACTTTCCAGAGAAGCCACCTCTTTCCTTTTTCTTTTGTTAATCTGTGTCTATATTGGGTAGACAAAAAGAGGTGGATGGTTTGAGTGCAGAAAGAAGCAGAAAAGAAATTGAACAAATTGCATTCCTTCTAATGGGCCCATAAGTTTATTGACTTAGTCATCAGGCATTTTTCAGTGCCAGGCTCTGTTTTAGTCACCGAAGATACGGGGTAAAGAAAACAATAACTACTGTAGTCTCATGGAACTTCCAGTCTGTTGAGAGAGACAGGCAGGCAGTGCCTCATTAACTGCTTTGTATCTGTGATAGCAGTGAGGGGAGATGCTTCAAAGAAAAGGACAGGGTGCCCGAACCCCTATAATAGAGCATCTGAACTGAGAATATGAGTTCAGGAAGTCTCCTGAAGGAGTGTCCATTAGCTAAGGCTAGACATCTGAGTAGTAGTGTAGCAGGTGGTGGCAGGGATGGTGGAAAGAGTCCAGGCAAAGACAAGAGTCCAGGCAAATGTCCTGAGGCAGCAACAATCTTGTCATATCCAAGATACAGAGGTTGAAGGCAGAAAGCAAGTGGAAAGAGATTATGGAGATAAGCAGTTAAGAGCCACTGATGATCTTTGGTCTTAGTCTTGGAAGAGCGTTGGTGATTTTGACCTCTGGTCAGAGCAGTGGGAAATTATTAAAATGCTCTGAGTAGGCAGGAGTGTCCAAACTCTGGCTGCAGGGAAAGGAAGGGCAGAGAAAAGCAGGACTGCCTAAGAGATCTCTTAGGAGATGTTTGCAGTAATCAAGGTGAGCAATAATGTTAGTTTTGACTGGGGAGGTGGTAGGGGAGGGAGTCATGATGGATCTGAACCCTTTTGAAAAGGACGACTTGAAAGGAAGTAGGGTCCCAGGGAAGGAAAGCTTTTGGGGATAGATCCTTGCATTGTGGCGTGGGAAATTGGTGGAATGCCGTGACTCCGTTTACTGGTGAACGGATGACGAGAAGAAGAACGAGTTTTTTGTTTTTTTGAGGGGGCAGTAATAAAGAGTCATCTTTTGGACCTGCTAAGTTAGGCCATTATAATAGAGATGTCTATTCTCACATTGATCCAGGGCTCAGGAGAGAGAAGTGGATGGCCATTAGATGTATCTAAGCAGTCCACTTAGAGCTGGTGTATAAAACCATGTGGGAAGATGAGGTCATCAAAGAGAAAAAGCAGGTGAGAGAAGAGGGCCCAGGCCATGCCCCCAAGAAATAGCTGTTCTGTCTGTTAAAATGTGCATTGTAGGAGATCATCTCTGGCAGGAGTGAGGGTGAAGGTGGCCCAGTTGGAGGCCATATTTATATATCAGGAGGAGAGGGTCTCAGAGGAAACTGAGAACAAGTAACCAGAATGATGGGTGAAAACCCAGGAGAATGTGATGTTGTGGAAGGCACAGGGAGATGTGTGTGATGCTGCCTGGGGCATGGGGGGGCGGGCGGTGTGGTACCAACAGGATAGCAGATAACCCAACTCACACTGGGCCAAACCCTGAAATGGAAAGTTAGGTTCTGATTTTTCTCTCAATAACTCAATGGCTCATTACTAAGACGTAGAGAATTTCTAATAATTAAGATTATTTATTTATTTATGTTGAATTTCACTTAGAAACTAGTGGGAAAGTAGAACGAAAACATGAAGCAATGAGAAACTGTACACAGGTGACTTGCCTCTGGTTTGGGGGGCCAGTAGAAAACCCACGTAGTGACTTTTTATAAATGCTGTCTCTGGATTGTTACGTTGAAGACCTTGACAAAATAAAACGTTGAAAATAGCCTTTCCGGTATTACTGGAGGATGTGGGGCTTGTCTGTGGTGTCGTTATTGTGAACCAATGTTCCCATGGTTTCCTGATAGACATTTGAGTCTGGATTCTGAATAGGGAAGAGTCTAAAGAACAAGATTTAGGGGAAAGATTTTTAAAATACAGATTAGGGGGGTGCCTGGGTGGCTCAGTGGGTTAAAGCCTCTACCTTCGGCTCAGATCATGATCCCAGGGTCCTGAGATCGAGCCCCACATTGGGCTCTCTGCTCAGCAGTGAGCCTGCTTCCCCCTCTCTCTGCCTGCTTCTCTGCCTACTTGTGATCTCTGTCAAATAAATAAATAAAATCTTAAAAAACAAAACAAAACAAAAATACAGATTAGGAAGGACTCCTGTATTTCCTCTCTTTAAATTCTGCTTTGAAATGTGCAGTTTGCAGTAAGTTTTTTGAACATGCTTTAATTTTTCCTTGGGTTTATAGAACCTCTTTTAATTCTTAAGTAGTACACAGCTGAATAAAGAATGTACCTGCTTGTCTTGGTTGACTGGTTGAGTTTTTCATATAAAAGAGCAACACAAAATAAGACACCAGATTCTCAGTTGGATATAAATTCCAGAGAGTCTATTTAGCTTTCAAGCAATTCAGATGGTTGCAAATCTAAACTCATATCTTTTTATCTGTCAATAATATTATGTGAAAAATAAGACAGAAGGGCATAAACAACTTTACCTTTCAAGTTAAATTAGATCTGTCATTGGTTAAGAGCCAGGATACTTGGTTTTTATGGATCCAACAAAAATTTATAGAAAATCCATTGTGCCAGTTCCTAGAGATTCATGAGATGAAAGTCCTGATTTAAGAGAGCATATAGTCCAATACGGGAAGGTGACTGTCTATAAATAATTACAAATTTCTATTACAAGATGTGTTTTCAGAGATCAGAGGAAGAACATGAAATGGCATAGGGAAGTATTCAGAGGATGTAGCTATGTGAATTGAGTCACACTGAGTCATCAAGGTAAAGAGTAAGGACCTGGAGGAAGGGGTCATTTGGCATGAGTAGCACGAAGTTGCCTCTAGTAGAATGGAGGGAGTGTGTGAGGGTAAGGAGGGCCCAGATTCTCAAGGACATGCAAACCAAATTAAGGGCTGTTGAAGAATTTCAAGCAGTTGCTTGGTAGGTAATTTATTCATAACAGGAGGTCATCTGTGGCTAGGTTAGAGCAGGTTTGGAAAGGGGGGATTGAAAAAGATACTATTATGGTGGTCCAGGTACTGGACAGAGGCAACTACAAGAAAATGAGCAGCGAAAAGATGGCTGGACCCTAAAGAATGAGAAAAGCATCCCTAAAGAATGAGAAAAAAAAAAAAAAAAAAGATCTGGCTTCTAATTTCAATGCATCCCTAAAGAATGAGAAAAAAAAAAAAAAAGATCTGGCTTCTAATTTCAATGCCGGAAATGTATTAGCGTTCTCCAGAGAAGGGAGAGAAATTTATTTAAATGGATTGGCTGACATGATTGTGGATGTTGGGAAGTCCGAAATCTGCAGGGTGGGTTGGTAGACTGGAGACTCAGGGAAGAGGTAATGTTGCAGTTCGAGTCCACTGGCAGTCTACCAGTGAAATTCCTCCTGCTCAAGAGAGGTCAGTCCTTTCCTATTAAGGCCTTCAACTGATTGAACAAGGCCCACCCACATTATGGAAGGCAATTTGCTTTATTCAGAGTCTACTGATTTAAATGTTGACCTCATCTTAAAAAGACCTTCACAATTAATCATGGAGTACTACATCAAAAACTCATGACGTACTGTGTGGTGACTAACCTAACATAATAAAAAGATTATATAAAAAAATACCTTCACAGAGACATCTAGAATAATATTTGGATAAACATCTGGCTACCATGGCCCAGCCAAGTTGGCAGGTAAAATTGACCATAACTAAAGGTCTTAGGCAAATTACTTTCAAATTCTGGGACTTCTCCCAGCTTCCTCATGCATAGAATTATGACATGGACTTGATACCGTCTAAGATCCATTCTAGCCTTGAATAAAACACATTTATTCTTTCTTTGCCATGGAGTTAAGAGTGGATGTTGTGTAAATTATTTTGAGACTCTAGAATTTTAGATCCATCTTGGCATTTACACCAACACATTCATGTATGAATAAAGAAGTAGGGTGACCTGCTTAATTCACAGAAATGGTGACTCCATTGCTGTCATTTTAGGATGCCATGGTCCATAGCGGATTTTTTTTTTTCTGCCAAAGTGTGCTAAGTCAGATCCCTATAGCTTAAATCATGTTTGAAACTTGCTAGGAAGGTTTCCTATTTAAAAGGCCCTTATGTTCTGTTGGGAATTCAGTTATTAGCATACACTACTGAATTTTTGTGGGGTAGAGATCCTTGTTAAGAAGACAGAATCTTCCAGGGCGCCTGGGTGGCTTAGTGGGCTAAAGCCTCTGCCTTCGGCTCAGGTCATGATGCCAGCGTTGTGGGATCGAGCCCCACATCGGGCTTTCTGCTCAGCAGGGAGCCTGCTTCCCTTCCTCTCTCTCTCTCTCTGCCTGCCTCTCTGCCTACTTGTGTTCCCTGTAAAATAAATAAAATCTTAAAAAAAAAAAAAAAAGAAGACAGAATCTTCCAAGACTACAGAAAAAGAGAAATATGGTTCATGTTACCAGGCAGAATCAACCGATTCTGGGGAAGAGGGCTCTCTGACACTAGTGGCATCTGTGAGCAAATATTAGGGTTCCATTGCTCCCCTGCAGGTATGAGACTTTCAGAGATAGATAGAATGTCTCATTTTTCTGAAAAACATGTTAGAAACACCTCACCCCTTTCATTTCAGAGAAGTGTTTCTAGATGGCAAGTGCATTGATAAGCTGAGAATATTGATAGGGGGTCTTTGTGGTTTTAGTTGTGACAGAAAAACTAATCATCAGAAGCATTTTCTTGTTATCAGAGAAACTAGGAAAATTTCTAATAGGCTCAAATCTTTTTGTTGTTGTTCCTTCCCACCTGTCTATGGTGAGGTTTTGTTTGGCTTTGCTTTGTCCAAAGTGTATGTGGACTGATGTAGGCTGAGAGCCTTGTATGGATGAAATGGTCTTAGCAGTGAAATCATAGATGAGGAGCTCTGAACATTTTCAAATTAGTTACTCCATGCCCTCCAGTAGTTGAAGTTAATGTGCTATTTGCTGTTATCCAGCTCTAAAGATTTTAGGACCTTTAGACACTAATCTCTGTGCTCAATCACAGAAATTGGAACATGATATTCCTCTCTGAAGAGTTTGGCCATCTTTTCTCTTTCCTTGCTAAGCTCGCTAGGATTTTGTCTCTGACATTTCGAGACAATTTTTGAAAGATCATTTCCAAGTTATTTCAAATTACTTTCATTCTTATTTTGATGTCATTTAATTTATCATATAATCAGGACTTGAGGCTCACTGCTGCCCCTTGGACAGGCTTTTTAAAATCTACTTTGCCTCTCAGTCAATATATTCTTTATTTAAAAGGCTTAAAAAGATTTAAAAAGTCCATTAAAATGTTTAAGCTTCTGTCTCATTTTGGAACAGTGTTCCTGTTGTTTGGTTCACATGGAGAATTCAGTCTGTGCAGAAAAAAATAAGAAAAATAATTCATTTTCTATTGCTTAAATTGGGATGTGGGAGGTCAAAAGTGGCCTTGTTTGAGTTCCTTTGCCTTAATCCCCTATCTTTCGTCCATCCTTTTTTGTTTTTTAAAAGGCAGATTTCAAGTAAATATACAACTTTGAAGATTTCTGGGTCAGAAAGTACTACTCTATTATTATATCCTCTTATAATTTAATTTTTGAGACTAAAATTGCAGTGGCGTCTGCTGCTCACCCGTCTTCCCTTGCTGTCTTGAGGTCCCTCTTGAATGTCCAGATGAGTTGTTGGGGAGCTGGGCAGGGAAGAGGACAGAGGGGACCCATCCTTACTGCCCTACATAGGACTTTTCTCATCCCAGCAAGGACGACACCATTCATAAGGTGTGATAGGCTACAATGTATTTAAGGGTTTTCTTTTTTTCCTTTTAACTCCCAGAGAAAATAAACAAGATATAATAGTTATGACAGTTTTTGAAAAGTTTAACCCTTTTAGGAATGATCGATCTCAATATTAGGCCTTATGTTTAATGTTTTATTTATGTATTATATCATCACGTATTATTTATAATAATTACATAATCATTTTCATTCAGAGATTTATGTTTCCTTATTTATCCTATGCAGTTAATGGGTTTTCCCCCCCCTTCAGTTGTCATCTCTGGTTAAAAAAAAAAAAAAAGAGTTTGCCATTATGATTTCAGGTCTTAGGAACTTTCTCTGTTCCTACGTGGCTCTGCCCTGTGATAACATGCCTTCTGTTCTACCAGGAACTGCTCCTTGGCTTGACTTCCACTGTGTCAGGGAACCTCTCCTGCCTCCTCTCTCATTGAATCTTGCCATCCCTCAGTGCAGACCCTTCCTGTTAGACGGGGATCTCATCCTTGTCCTAACCTCTCTGGGGTTTGGTTCCTGGGAGCTCATCTTTCCCAGCAGTGGGTGAGCTGTGGCCACACCGAGCTCTGGCTCCAGGATCTCCAGCCCAGCTGACTTCAGATCCTCCCCCAGGGCCCGAAGGTGCTGGGATGCAACGTACTTGGATCTGAGGTTGTCTTGCAGCCTAAGAACCTAGGCATCTGCCCAGTGGATGAGGTAGACATTCCCGCAGATCCTTCCGGGAAGCACAAGCAGGTGGAGAGACTCGTCTAGTTACAGGGCAACCAAGAGGAGTCATCGTTAATATGTCCCATATGATGAGCTGGGGCACCTTAAGCAGCTTGGGGATTAAAAGGAAAAAAAGTTAGTTTATGACATAGGACAGCCACAGTGACGGAATCCGTGTCCCGGATGCCCGGCAGCCCTGGCTACCTGGTGTGTGCACCTGCTGTTTGTTCACCAGACACTGATCCATCGGGTTTGCTTTCTCATCCCTTAACCCACCCAGGACACCAAGCCTTGCTGTGCTCTATTAGACTCCAGGTATTACATCTGTGTCCTTTGGACTCATGTGTGCTAATTAAAGGTATAAAATATGATTATGCCAGATAATTATAACAAGAACAGATCATACTTGAGTTTTCTGTTCATAATGATTATTCTACTGGCCCATCTTCAGGAACTCACTCACAGTGGTGATTTTGGGAGGCAATACTGACAAAGGTCCTAAATCATCCATCACCTCTTGCCCGATGCCTTGTATGGTGGGGGGCATGCGTCTGCAAGGCAGCTGGTGGGAGGTAATGATGCAATTTGTGTCTGTGGACCAGCCCACGTGGGATTCAGTGCCACAGCCCTCCATACATTACCATGCCAACCAGTGTGTGGCTGACACACAGGCTTTTCTACTTCCCTAATTGCCTGGAAAATTCCATGTTGTTTTTCTGACTCTTTGCCACGAACACACAAATACAGACTGTGTCAGAACTCTGGGTTTTCTATAGCCTGAAGAAACTGAGTTTGCACAGCCTCCAAAGACTGCCATTGCCTTATCTTGAAGAAGGTTCGAAAAATTTCCTTAGGTGACTCAGCTGCATATTACCATGATGATTTTCATGATGACTTTTTTTTCAGCAGAAAATGTTTTTCAAAATTGAAATCCACTATTTTATCCCTATAAAATCCCTGCAAGTCTTGGTATTAGTGAGCTTTCTCTAGTAACATTTTATAACACTGAATTATTATTATTGCACTAAATTAACCAAGTGATATGACCTAAACATTTCCTGTGTTTTATGCTTTGTCATCATAAAATCTAATTGATGGAAGTGTCCTTTTTAGAAGTGTCCTAATTTTTGCTAATGTCATATTAAGAACTTCTACAGTTTCATTACTCTGTTATTGAGCCTGATTTGTGAGATGCTCCAGAAAGGGAAACTTCAGGCTTTTTATTTCCAATCACCAGCAGCAGGAAGATGAAGTGCCTGTCATTCAGACAACAATGTCTGGACTCCTTGACTGTCCCTATGGACTGGCCTCTACCTGCCCCTCTGGCTTCATATCTGTCACTCTCTGACTCCTACTTTGTGCTCCACAGTTGCCAGAATCCCATTTTTTTCATGCCTCTGTGCCTTTGCTTATGCTGTTCCCTCCTGCTAGACTGCCTTTCTCTACCTTCTTTTCCAAGACTCTTCCAATTTACTCTTTAAGACTTTGCACAGACACTCTTTCCTCTAGAAAGTGTTCCCTGCCCCGCCCTCCTCCCCCTCCCACCATTTCAGCAGGCTTCCCTCTGTTAGGGCACTTGCCTTCCCATGCCGAAAGAGATGGTGTACCTGTCTCCTTTCCTTGGGCAGGGTGGAAGACACTGTGTGCTCACCATTGTATCTGTGTCACCTGTCACCCAGTGCAGTGTGCTCACCAAGGTGCTGCAAAGGGTGATCGCCAAAGTTGAGCTACCATGGGAGCATTCTTGGGCTCTTCTAATAAATTGAGGTAATTGTTGATCAAAGCCACAGTGATGACTTAAAAATTTAAAAACGTACTGCTTCTGATCCCTTAGATTTCTGGGTCTAACTCTTTCCTAGGAGTCTGTTAACCCAGTTAGAAAACACTGCATTCAGTAAATACAGTGAAACACATAAAATATTCCTTTTCATTTTTTCCTTTAAAAAAAAATCAAGACTGTGTACAGTTCTTGCCAGAATCAAAAGAGCTGAGAAGAGTTTTAAAGCATGTGTGTGTGTGTGTTTGTGTGTGTGTGTGTGTGTGTGTGTGTGTGTGTGCATGCTTCATGAGTTCCTGGTCATTCATTCTTGGTTTGAGAGGACATAATTTCGTAGCCATTGAAAAAGTTGTCAAGTGAATACTCTGGAGGAGAATGTGTCAGATTTTCATGTGCCAGCCAGACACCTGGGGCTTTCAGTTAGGAACGCAGATTCTGATTCAGTGCAGCTGGAGAGAGGCCCGTGACTGTGCATTTCTGAGAAGCTGCTGGGGATGTCTGTGCACCCTGTCCACACACCACATCTAGAGCAGGGAGGCAGGAGCGTTCAGATGGTGGGTCTGTATTTCTATCCGGCGAGACTTTTAAAGCAAAATTGTTTCCTTCTGTTTCAAAATGCCCAGATGAAAAAGCACCACAGATGACTTGATTATAAGAAACTTGAGCAAAACTCCTATTGTTTGTCTGTCTTACACAGGACATTTTGAAGTCTGGGCAAGCTCATGTCCTATGAACAAGATGGGTGCTGTCCTGACTCCTTTGAGCTCCTGTTCCTGGTGGTCAGATTTAGAGCGAAAGGAGACATGCTTCACCATCTCTTGAGTAAAATTTCACTCAGAGTAGCTGGTCAGTTTATGGAATTCTTCAAAGCAGGAGGTGTTGTCTCTCATTTCCATGAGTGGATTATCCATGTGTTCAGGACCGAGGCAGCCTTTCTCACTGGTTCCAGAAAACGCCAGCGCATTAGATCCCAAGGTTCTGTGTAACAACTCTCCGGATTGAGAAGCTTTCAATACTGGATTTATTCTCTCACGGTTCTGGAAGCTAGAAGTTGAGACTAAGGTGTGAGTAGCACCAGGGCTACATAGCCATGCTCCCTCTGAAGGCTTCAGGAGAGAATCCTTTGCTTCTTCCAGCTTCTGGTGGCTCCTGGAATTCCTTGGCTTATGGCTGAATCACCATGGTCTCTGCCTTCCTCCTCACAGGTCACATGACCCCCTGTCCCCCGCCCCCCGCCCCCACCACCACCCAGTGCCTCTCTGGGTTTCAGATTTCCCTCCCACATCTAAGGATGATAGTCCTTGGATTTAGGACATACCATAAATCCAGGATGACCTGTAATAACATCTACAAAGACCCTATTTCCCAGTAAGATCACATTCACAGGTACCAGGAGGTATTTGGGGGTGAGTGTTATTTGATGCACTGCATCTGGTTCCTTGATTCCATTGTGAATCCCGGGCATCCCACGGTTGATGCAAACACCCTAGTATGTACAGAACAGATGGGAGGTGCTTTGTACCTGGTTTGTCGGAGGAGGGGGGTTAAGAAAATGTCTAAACCATCTTTCCAGCCCTCCAAGTAACCTTAATGAGACTTAGGGAAACAACAATGGACAAGTATTCGATATTTGTATAGCGTAGAACCTGTGTAAAGACTTTTTTTTTATAAATTTTCGTTTTATCTTTGCGACTATGACATATCCATTATTGAATGATATTACTGATTTGTCACTTATAAGAAATTCTCTTACAGATAGTTGGCCTTTATTTCTTCCTCTTTTTCTCTTTTTATCTATTTCTCTACTGCTGTACCAGCCCCTTTATCCTTTTTTTCTCCTCCCTTTCTGACCACTGGTTGAACAACCTATCTAGTTGTCCATCCAGCTGTCTACCCATGCGTTCAGCTGTTTCCCCTCCAGCTCATTTCAGAGAATACTAAGGCATTTTTCAAGAACACGGCTTGCTATTGTCTGTAAGTCTTGAACAACAGTTCATTAATTACTCAGATAAGAATTTAGAAGGCAATGCCGATTACTATGAAGGTAAGGTATTTCTAAGGCAGTTAGAAAAGACCAATGAGTGGATCAAAAATTCAGTATATTCATAGCTTTCCAGTTTTCAGCCGGTTGGACAAAGTGTGATGTGTCCCCTTGTATAGTGTAAGTTTCATATTTGGCTACTTATCTGTTTGGCTAGCTAGTTTCACATTCACAGCGGGGGCAGGATAGTGGATATAAAGTTCATTCTTAATTGTATCATTTCTGTAAAGTCTCTGCAAGATGGAAGAAATTCTTTGGCTGTTTGCCATTAGGTAGGTAGGGAATTTGGTCTTATCTTTCAAAGAGCTGACTAGTTAAATGAGTTAAGAAGCAGCTACTGGAAGATTCGTGGAGGGCAAAGTGCTTCATGTCTTCTCGGATGGTTCACTGTATCTTCATATATTGAGCCCTAGTTGGCCACGGCCATCCCACAGAATTGAGCTGTGTTATTGTGTTATTTTAGGCTTCATCTGAGGATCTGGAATCAGTTGAAACCAAATTTTCCAGAAATCAATATCACTGCATAGATAGGTTTCCAAGATTCTAATTGTGTCTACAAAAAGGAATATACAATTTATTCATTGGTAGGGAATGAGGGCTGAACCAGAATAAAATGATTTTAAATGTCTGCCTTTAAAGATGAGAATATGTATCTTATGCCAGACTTATTGCTGTGGAATTATCCCATCCCTGAAGAAAACATGCTACTTTGAGTTTCAAATTATTTGCCCTTAACCTATGAACTTGAATTTATGTGTAGGTAGTAGATCTTTTAGCAAAATATGGGACAGCCCTTTTATTTCTTTAGGTACTTCCCTATATGTCCAACCACACAAAATCCATTGCACAGAAAAAGAGACAGTGCCTTGTACAGAGTGGTGTTTAAGAGGATATTGGGCTCTGCTTGCCTAGGGCATATCCAGCCTCAGCTTCTCACCAACTCTGTGGCTTTGGGCAAAGTACTTCCACCTGCCATGCTCAGTTATCTCATCTGTCAAATGGGCCTATTGGAGTCTCCATGGTATAGGCTGCATGGGATGGTTAAATGAGAAAATAAAAGACTTGCCCTAAGGCAGCTCTATTCAATAGAAATATAATATGAACCACACTGGCAATTTTAGATTCTTGAGTAGCCTTGCTAAAAAGTGAAAAGAAACAGGTGCAAATAATTTTAGTAATATATCTCATTGAACCCAATATATTCCAAATATTTTTGTTTCAACATGTGATCAAAATGATTAATGTGGTATATTTCTTTATCAATCTCTGGCCACCACCCATGGTGATTCAGTTTCACTTGGTCTGGGGTCCAGCCCAGTCTGGGCTTGCTTGCCGAGCTCCCATCTGGTTCCCATGGAGAGACCAAGAATCAGATCAGTGTCCTAAGCAAATCACCTTACCACACCTTACTATGCAAAGTTTGAGGCTACTGGCTAAAACAACTTTGCAATGTTGCTGATAAGAACAAAATATGATATATGTTATGAAATGTACTGTAAGATATAAATGCCAAAAGAAGGCAAGAGCTTTCAGCTTTCGATAATTTCATCAAAATATGTAGGGAAGGCAATGCATAGGGGCCTCTCCTCTCAGAAGGTATGCCAAGGACCTGTGTAGTCTTGGCTTTGATTCTAAGTACTCCTGTCTTTTTCTTGAGGAGGTGCATATCCCCCCCACCCCAAAACTGATGTTTACTGAGGTCTACCTTTGTGCCAGGCTGGATGGATAATGGACAGAGGGTGTTTTTGGAAGTAATCCTCACTAGAAGCAAGAGCCAGCCCCATCTGCTTATTAGCATTCTCTGGGGCTCTGTTTCCTTGTCTGCGACTGGATGCCATGTACATGGCCGGGCTTCTGTGAGGCCTGATGTAAATGATGGACACGTGCACGTAGCTTGGGTCTGCTCTCGCCCCCGCACCCCAGGCGTTCTGCGTGTGGCTGCGGGTGAGTCGGGCAACCGGCCACGCTTGTGGAGGTTGAAGTCACTGGTGCCATTTGAACAATTACAATCGCTGGGGAGGACACACATCCCCAGAGCCCACACTCCTTGGCCCTTTTCTCCCTCACGTGGACAGAGGGCCTCTTTTTTTTTTTTTTTCCCTCCTTTCTACATAAGAGATCCCAAGAGATTTGGCCTAATCCATGTTCAAATGGACTATTTCCTCTGTCCTGAGGGGAGAGATTGGGTTTAGTGTGGCTGAATTGGTTATTCAGCTTTTAACTGCCTGCAGCTGGAAGGAAACCCTCCCTTGCTGATTGAATCTACCCTCAGCTGCCTCTCCACCTGGTGCTTCTGGAGGGAAATGCGCCCCCCATCAGATGATCAGATAGGAGCCCGGGCTAAATCTCCCTGGTTTATGGAAATTCTTTCCTATTATTCCCAAACGGAGATAAATTAATCAGTAACACGCTACCCAAAGATATTTCAAAAGTCCACTGGCCAAAAACCCAAACCAAAACAAAAAAACCCCAAGCCCCCAAAACTTTATTTTATAAATGCAACCAGGACATAACCACATCATGGGATATTCGTGGTCACCTGTCTGGCTTGGCACAAATTCTGTTTACTACTTGGGTACTTTGTCAGAGCAGGGCCCTTGGTTCTGTAGTGTCTGGGCCTCTGTTTTTCTAGGTGAAGCAGTTAAAGTTCAGAGAGGTGCGGATCTGCCCCAAACCATGTACAAGTCATATGGACAGTCAGCTTTGTGGATGACCTCCCCAGCCAGGGGCTAAAAAATGCTTCATGTGGGGGATCCCATCCAATATTCTATGTCCACTGGATGGGTCAACTCAGAGAGTAAGTCACTTCTCCAAGGTTCCACTTCCAGGAAGCAACAGAGACAAGATGAGACCCTGAGCATCTCAGCAGGACATTTCCAAGTGAGCACCTCCTGTACCAGGTTTATGTAAGCTGGAAGCTCACTGTTATAATTAACAATTTACTATGGGTTCAAAGCAACAGGGGAGATGCCATAAGATAGTCTATAATTAATTCCTAATGAGTGATACAGTCAGTAATTGCCATACGCATTCAGACTAATTTGAGTCTAACGCATTTTTAAAAATAAGATAAAACATATAGTTGGCTAATCACAGCTTCACAGCCCCCTACATTTTCTGCCAGGAAGTCAATTCCTAGTCTATATTTAGTTGTATTGTTGCCCAGGCTGCTCACATTAAACATTTCTTGAAAACATTTACATTTACAGTGTTGCTTTGTCAGGCTAATTAGTAGCTGTCCCACAGCAGCTGGTGCGGGGACCATGCAGAGGCTGGTTCAGTTGAACCAGCGTCTGAGAAGGCTGAACCAAGTCACCAAGTGGTGGGTAGGAGGAGCACATTCATTCGTTCACTCATCACTCATTGAGTCCGGCTCATTTGCTAGTGTTGCTTCAGAGGAGGAAGGCGGGGTGAAGTAGAGAGCTGCTTCCCAGAACTCAGAGAGTCTTACAAAAGATCAGTAAGCCAGTTGAGGTAAAGTTGCCCTAGCTAATAAGAAATAGCAGCCTGATACAGCAGAGCACCCTGCTTCTTTGACGATCCAAGGGCAGGCAGTGGTTTCCGCAACTGCTGAATCATCAAACTTGGACAAGTTCATGGTGTGTAAAATCCAGCGTATTCATACGGACCATTTCTGTAACCGGTGGCCTTGAAACCCCAGTAGCTTAGCAGAATGAGTCTTTATTTCTTACACCCAGCAAAGTCTGATTTGCTCTTCTCTAGGGTCTAGGGTCTCAGCTCTGACCCTCTGGTCCCTCCAGGCCCCGGGCACCTGGATCCTCTGTGTTCAGCTGACAAAGAGAGAAAGAGTATGGACCGTATGCCTCTTCCTAAAGGCGACCTACATCAGCTGTGCCCCCAGCCCATTGGAAGTGCCGGTCCCACAACCCCCCTTGCTGCAGAGGTCTGGCAACTGTCATCTAGCAGAGTGCATCAGTCCAACAGGGGACCCTGATGTTGGTGGGCACTGGATGTCTCTCCCATATCTAGCATGTTTTTAAAAATAGAAATCTATCCTCTCTGGGACACGCACTACGGCACCATTTAATGGCTCAAGTGAGAAATCTTAGCCCTAAAGAGGTTATGCTTTGTTGACATTTGATGTCCGATGAACTGACTTTATTCTACCTGCCTGTCAGCTCTCAGGTGTGAACTGGAGTAACCCCTCTTCGTCCAGGTCCTTGGTTCTGAGAGACTGGACAAAATCTCTACTAAAACCCCGAGGAACTCAGAGGCTCTAGTCCCCTGAGAGATGGCATTTTCTGGTCCTTTATGGAAGGCCGTATGGAAACTGTCCTGTGTTACAGGCTGCGTGGCCTGGTCGAAATCGGTTTTACTGGCGTGAACATGTCCAGAATGTTCTGGGCCTGGTTTTGCCCACTCTGAGTGGCAGCTTTGGCTCTGATTGTCAGGTGGAGGCCTCCCAGGACAGACTCTATATATAACAATACCTAGAGGATTTTTTTCCTTGTGGATTCTGTTGAGATGGCAGAGATATTTGATGAGCATGACTGAGCCCGCAGTCTGTAAAGGGAACACAGACATCTCCCTGCCTAATTATAGTCAGCACCAGAAACAATGCACGGTCGCTCCTCACTTCCGCCTTTGGCTTCTCTTCCCTGAGGAACAGGAACAGACTTTGAACTAGTTTGGGGAGGAATTGTCTCTACTCCATCTTGCCCTTCTCCTTCCCCATAGGCCTATGTCATTCTTCTGTCCTCTTTTTGCTTCAAGACTCTAATTACCGAGTCTCTGGCTTGGTGCTCGTATTCCCATTGCCTTTATAACAAATTGCCACAGGTTTGATGGCTTAAAATGACCCATATATTATAGTGCAGTCCTGTAGGTCAGAGATCTGGAACAGTCCTTGCCGACCTAAAATCAAGGTGTTGGCATGGCTGTGTTCCTTGTGGAGGATGCGGGGGTGAACCCATTTCCTTGTCTCTTTTGGCTTCTTGAGGCTATTTGTGTTCCTTGGTGTGTGTCCCCTTCCTCTGTCTTCAGAGCCAGCCATGACTGACCAAGTCTCTCACTGGGCATTGCTCTGATACTCACTCCCTCACTCCTTGTCCACCTGCAAGGAGCCCGATGATCATGCCAGGCCAACGTGAATAATGCAGGGTAATCTTCCTATTTTAAGGGTGATCGACTAGCAGCTTATGAATCCAGAACCTGTTAATTTGTTACATTACATGATAGAGAGGAATTAACCAATGTAAGTAAAGTTTCCAGAGGTTGAGGTGTGGACATCTTTGGGAGGTGGTTATTCTGCTTCCCACAGGCTCTACAACCCGCCCTGCTCATGGTCTTAGAGCACCAGTTTCAGCTGAGACGGAGAGCGGGGCATTTGAAGCAGGGGATGGAGAGCATAGCCTCTCCCAGTAGAGGGTCTGGGATTCCTTGCCTTCGTAAATTACTATCTTCACAACTTTGGGCAAACTCTAGCTTCTAGAGTCATGGTGCTTTTAAATAAAATAATGCCTGCTAACACAGTGCCCAGCATTTGGGCCACAGTTAGAGCTAATATACCAGCTGCCAGTACTTACTGAATTTTTGTCGTTGATCACCCAGGGCATGGCTCTGTCCTTTGTGGCCCAGTTTCTGCGCACGCCTGAGCTGGTACAGTGGGTCTGCTTGTCTGTACAGCTCCAGACCTTGTTCTGTGATGTCGGATTTCATGGAGCGTCTGGCTTGCCAAGGAGCTGGGGGGTATAGGGAAGGGCTTCTGACTTAAAACCTTTTGCTGCTGATCATCCCTCATGGAGGGGCCCCAACTCTGCATTTGATTTTAATAGTTGTTCATCACTGCAGCAGGTTTGGGGGACTTTATCTGAGCACCAGGGCGTTTAGAGGACGAAACCACCTTGGAGAGTCAAAGGATCATAGATCTACCTCTTTATGAGTAGGCTTAGAGGATGACTTCTTTAAATTCTCTAGTCGTTACTGGAAAAGGAAGAAATCTGGTGTGTGTCTGTATGTCTGTAAATGCTATAAAATTGTTGCTTGTGCCAGAAACAAAGATATATATATATATATATATATATATATATATACACACACACACACACACACACACACACACACATATATATATATATATATATATATATATATATATATATACCCCCAACCTGAGTAGCACTGTTGTATGTAGGTGAGAAGTCCTGTTTTTATGTTCCGGGAAAAAAAAATGCACTGGATCATTAGGGAGTCATCATTTCCTTTGTGGTCTTCTAATTCCCTTTACTTGAAATGTTGTTTGATGTGATTAAAAGAACCTATTTCAAATTGTAAACTAGCACATGTAAGCATTTCATGAAACTGTTAGCATATATGACCTTATTGTAGATTATCACAATTCTGCTGAAATGAAGTTTGGAGACTAAAATAAATATCAGGGTGTGATGTTCTAGTTTTATAATGTAGGAAGAGAAACTTCTGTGAAGAACAGAGGGGATGATTATACACTTTCAGAAGTGAAGGAGATCAATGAAGAGTTTTGCACAGAATCATTTTATACTTTCAATCTCATCCTTTGAAGCAATGAGAGGATTTCTTGACTATGAGATAGGTCTTCCAGAAAGGAACTCCAAATTTCAAGCTCTGGTGGAATGGTGTGCCCCTCGGTGTCATCTCCTCTCAGGATGAATTTTGTTTTGTTTTTAAGATTTTATTTATTTATTTGAGAAAGAGAGAGAGAGAGAGAGAGCATGAGCAGAGGAGGGGCAGAGGGAGAGGGAGAAGCAGACTCCCCCCTGAGCAAGGAGCCTGATGCAGAGCTCCGTCCCAGGACCCTGAGATCATGACTTGAGCCAAAGGCAAGCACTTAACTAACTGAGCCACCCAGGTGCCCCTCCCAGGAGGAATTTTAACTCACAGTTGGATAGTCATGTTCAGTCAGGATATCGTTTGAAAATAGGATTTAAATTTTACCTTCATGTGCTAACTCCAAATTTCTAGCTAAGTGCAGTCTTCCATTTCTCTGAAAAAAAAAAATTTTTTTTTTAACACACACACAAGCGGAGGGAGGAACAGAGAGAGGGGGAGGAAAGAGAGAATCTCAAGCAGACCCGTGACTGAGGGCTCAATCTCACGACCCTGAGACCATGACCTGAGCTGAAATCAAGAGTCGGATGCTTAACCAACTGGGCCACCCAGGTGCCCCTCACTTCTCTGAAGTCCTTATGTATCTTTCTTTATACATGTTCAATTCAGTATTCATGGAATCCTGCAATAAGTTAAGCTATTGGTGCCTGCCTTTGATATTGAATTTCCTGCCTCAAAATGGTCCATATTAAAGCCAGTGGGTGCAGATCTGCCCATGTGAAGTGATTAATGAAACCCACATCTGCTGTCTTGTATGTGTAAAGTAGAGAGTAAACTAGGATATTTCTACCCCCCTCCCCCATGTTTCTACCCCCCACCCAACCTAGTTCTTGACTTCTCTTTGAATTAAAATTAGTTTTTTTCCCTTCTCTTGTAGACCCATATTCTAAGAATTTTTCAACTGGTTTTTGACTTACTGATTCTATAGTGCAAGATTTGGGGAGCCGGTGGGGTGAGAAGGAGATTGATCTTTTAAAACATGTCCATGGTTGAATGATGCAAACATTGTTGAGAAATAGTTCTGGTTCCTGAAAGTTCCCAGGCGTCAGCCAACTTCCCCACTGTGGCCACAGTGCACCAGGCAGGACCTGGTCCTCTGGCTGTTTGCTCTGGCAGAGGGAAAGAAAGTGCTCAGCATCGCTTTAGCATCAGAGAAATGCAGTGGAGCAGAAAGCCAAAAAATGATGATGGAGACTGAGCCAGGAAAAGGAATAAAGAAAACTGGAAAAAAGCATGAACGCGGTGAGAGCAAATTGCCCCAGGCTGCCAAAGAAAATAGTCTATTAACCCCTAACTCACTTTGAATAGGAAAACCTGTGGTGCACATCGCTGGAGAGACCAAATGAGGGGTAGAGCTTTGGAAGGGTTGAGTGAGCCTGATCTCAGAAAGGGGAAGAATTCTGAGATCAGGGTGGGCTGTAAATTGGAGACAGGAACTTCATCCTTGCATATTAAATATTACGTGGGATATATTATTATCCTGGTTTCTTCTCCACCAATCTCAGGAAAGAGCATTCTCTATATGTTTTAACCAAAAGGAAGAAAGTTTTTTGAGAGACATAGAAAATCAGGGACACATAGTGGGGTACTTACGACTTTAACAAGTGGAAACTACTTAAGAATGTTTTAATGTGGTTTAGGTATGAGTACATTGGACAAATGAAAAACTTTGCTTAAAGGCTCTGAAAGTCCTGTCGTAAAAAAAAAAAAAAATTATCCCCTTTTACAACATTTTCCAAATTTGCTTAACCATGATATCCCTTTCTCCTCCTTTTATCTTTCACTTTTTACAGAGGCAGTGGTTGGTGAAACAAATTTAGAAGGAATACTTGTCTGTCTCTCTCATTTTAAAATGAGGAAACGGACCAGAATTCTTGTGTTTTGCACAGAACACAGCCATTGCTAGCTGTTGGTCTCTGAGACTGATAACAAGTCTTGACCCCCAGTAGGACCCCTCTTTGGATATCCTACAGCATAGGCTTATGCTTCATTGGGTCCCTGAAGGACGATTTTATACTTAGCAAGACTTGTTGGACCCAAAGCTCATGCCTGTGGTAAGAAACTCAAGAAATCCTGGCAATAGAACAAGAGCCTGACCTCACAGGATTCCTGGCTCACATTCCAGAATGATCCAGATAAATCTTGTGCTCCACGTAACTTGCAGCAGCGTTTTTGCATATTGAAAGCAGTTCTTCTGGGACTTCCACTGCTTCTCTTTTCAGTAGAATCAGACCATTATGGTTTCAATGCAAGATCCGTTTGTTAACTCTTCAAAAAGGATAAAGAGGAAAGCTTTAGGCTTGTTAGGTTAAGAAAAGAAAGAAGCATTTATAAATGTTACTTCTGGGGGAAAATGGTGGTTAGAACACGCTTCTGAAGAACAACTTGATATTATCTAAGTACCTATAATGATTAGTTGGAAACCACTCCTTTTCGTGCCTCCCTCTTTAAGACGCCATTCTGTTTTTCCAAAGAACGGTATTTGACATTGTCAACTAAATGAATTCTTTGCAGCAGAATAACTGTGGTATTCAAATAATACTGGATTCTCATGCTTTAGGTGGAGGTGACTGGGAAAGAAAGAAACTCAGACTTCTAATTAAAGGTATATATTTTCTCTCATTACTGCAAAGGCCACCTGAGACAGCTACATTAGCAATGATGTCCCAAGAATGTTCAATTTTTCAATCAGAATGTTCTAGAACCTGATTTCTATCTAGTTGGACTTTCTTCAGTGCATTCAAAGCTTAGCATTCCCATTGTGGTAGAGAACACTGGGCAAAGTATAAGACCAGGTCACGGGGCAGCATCTGTTCCTTCCATGGTGTTCTCCCACCAAATTAAACTTCCTCAACTCGAGGTTTTCAGCAAGGCACTGTGTACCCGTGTAAAGTGAGATTTCACATACAAGGTCAACAGAACTTTGTTTTCATAAACACTTCACATTATTTCTATCTCTCAAGTTCCTTAAAGACTTCATTTTATCTTGTAGCAGTGGTGGACTTCAAACGTGGGTGTTTTTGTAGAAAGGTTTTATTTTTTAATCAAACATAGGGCGATTTTAACAAGCTATTTTCACAGCTGAGTTCCCAGTGCTGGAGATTTACGGTGTGTTTCATATGTTCTTACTTTGCTCTCCACTCCTGACTTGTTTGTTTTTCATGACACATCTGAATGCCTTTTTGTAAGCAAGACTCTCTTCTTGAGATTCAACTGTGGGGTTATTAGTCTAAGGGTACATTACAGGGATCCTTAGTGAGGGGTTAAGAGACACGGTTCTGAAATTATTTTCTTTTCTGACCAAACATATGCATGGTGTTTTCCTCCCGTGGAGATATAACCCAGACTTCAATTTCTGAAAGCTTTGAGCACTTAGGACTCTGGTGCTTTTGGTATTACCCATCTGATCCCATCGAGACAGCCTCACATCATTATCTTCCAGCTGAACCCCTAGATGAGAAAGATAAGAATTCTAAAACTGAAGTCAAGAACTATAATGCCATCATGAGTCAGAATGTGTTATCGTAGGGCTGTCTTCTTTATGTCATGTGGTCGACTTTTAGTGAAATTACCCCATGGCAGGAACCTTAAGTGGGTGAAACGGAGATCTCTTTATTGATGATATGTTAAGGCAAAATTGCTGTGTAAAGAGTCTTTTGAGTGAAGATTACAAATTATCTTCACTCCATTTAGCAGGGATATTGCCTCCAAAACAAATTATTTAGACTAATGCTGACACTGTCCAAAAAATGCCATGCTCCTTACTCAATAAAATGAGAATATATAGGAATATGTTAGCAATTGCTGGCATTGTGATTTCCTTTCTTAATTCAAAGTCATCATAGTTTTTCTAAAGTAAAGGAAAAGCATGATACTTCCCTAGATCCGGCCTCTAAATAAAAGTCTTAAAATTTTAAGAGTAATTCTAATACAAACATGGGTTATAGACAGTTTTGCTTATTGATAAAATGATAGAATTGCTTTTAGACATTTCTGTATTACTAGATGAGTACTCTCTAACACCATTTGACATGCTTATAAATTCCCATGTATTAAAATTCACATATGAAATGAAGCTGTTATAACTTACTTTCCTTTTCACTAGACTGGTGCAAAGATGTCTTATTCTTTTCAACCTCAGAACTGGGAAATCAAACAAAGTAGAACCAAATAGATTAAAAAAAAAATCCCATAATAATCACGCATATACAGGTGAGTGGTAACTTTGAGGCTATAAGTCAAAGACTTTTTCTGAGTCTGCCTACATCCAGAAGAAACATTTTTCATTCCGTAGCCTTCAGTAAAGGACTGATGAGTCTATCTGGAGTTGAACAAATGTCGGGTGTGGCATGAGTATGCAGTATGTGATGTACTGAGATTCTAATGTCTATAACGAGCATCTTTGTATGAACAGTTTCTGATAGGAAAAGAGATTTGCTTATCAATGCAAAGAAATCTATTGATATGTTCACTCCCCCCAATAATGGAATCGTAATTGGATTTCTGAAGGAACATGCAGAGAAAGCAATTTAAAAGTAATTCATTAATCAGAGATGACTCCAAATTCATGGAATAAAAAAATGAAGACATGTAGCCTTTGTCCAAAAATACAAAAAAAAAAGGTCAATTTCCCCTAAATATCATAAATTGAGGGGGGCTTATCTGCTACAACATGTGACTCTTAGTGAGGCCTCGCATTCCGCCATCACAGAATTGAAAGTTTTCTCTCTTTGTGTCAAGCATTTTTCTCTCCCCCTGGCCTTGAGTTGCAAAACCTTAAGGTATATACCAAATCTCAACAACTTAATCTTTATGTTTTCTATTTTTGTGTCTCTGAGAGAAGAAAATGGCCCTGTGTTTGTATAGTTTAGGGGTTAGGGAAGGACACAGGAAACATAGCGTCCCTGTCCTTTGAGGTGGGAAAAGGGAAGGGAATCATAACTCTGTGACTCACTGGCCACCCTGTGGCTTTGGCTGGTTACTTAATCACTTAATCATTGATTTCACCTATAGGATGCTATCATCAGAGTGCCCTGGGGATTTGATCAGCTAATGCCTGTAACATCAGGATCCCAGCCGGGTTTGGAGATAAATTCAGCTGAGGTCAGTTTTCCTGATAGACTTGAGGATCCATCATATGGGATCAGATAGATGGCAGCTGGATCAGCTCTGAGAGATGTGGATTTCGGGACCATTCCCAGACCAATGATCCTAATGGCTGAAGCAGTAGCTTTATGGCGAGACTTGGGACACTCTCTCTCTCTGTCTTTCTTTGTGTGTGTGAGTTTGTGTGCATACACGTTTCAGGGTTTCTCAACCACGCTACTAGGGACATTCTGGCCTGGAACATTCTTTGTTAGGAAGTCTGTCCTATGATTGTAGGATATTTAGCAGCATCCTAAATAGTCTCCTAATGGGGAAATAAAACACATTGGGTCCCACTACTGATGTCATGTCATGACAACCAAAAGTATTCCCCAGTGGAGGAGGGCAGATTTGCCCTGGGTTGAAATATGCTGCTCTGTGTGTGTGTAGGGATGTGTGTGTGTGGGGGGGAGGGGGGTGTATGTATGCATATGTATATGCATTCATGGATGTGTTTGTATATGTGGGCATGTACATACACACACACACACACACACACACATACATATAAATTATTGGGGAGGAAAGTGGGTAGATTGCATTAACAGCCTTGATCTCCGATTCCTCTTCCCTGCCCTCTACTGTGTAACTTGACAGTTTCTCCCATGAGAGAGACAGTCTGCTCTCTTGCCCTCTGACTCTGGCTCCTCTTTGTGACTTGCTCAGGCCACCACTATGAGGAGGGGTTGAGGGTTGCCAGTTTAGCTCCTCAGTTATGAGGATGTGCATGTTTTCCCTTCCCCACACACACCACTGTGATCTCCAAGAGAAGGATAGGACTGAACTAGCCCACTGGTCCCATGAGCAGGAAGAGAAACAAGACAAAATCCATCTAGCTTAGGTGCCTGAGTCAAGCCCAGCCTAGAACACAGTCCCCAACCAATGCGCCAGAGACTTCAACAAGCTCCACAGAGATTCATGGATCCCCAGCTAAACCTCAATGAGCAGACGGGTGACAAATAAGTATTTCCTATTGCAGCTCACTGGAGCTTCTGACGTTTTTGTTACACAGCCAAATGGACTGATACATGAGGGGAGGAGAAAAAAAGACCAAAGAAGCAGGGGAAGAAACAGTATTTTGAAAGGAGAACCAGGGAAGAGAGAATATCACAAACCAAGAGAAGAGGCTTGATAATGGAAAAAGGACTTACAGGGTGTTACTTGGGCATCGCTTTAACCTTGATAGAAAACATTTCGGTGGAGTTGAGCACTGGAATTGGAGCAAAAGTCAGGTTCTAAGAGAGGGAACAAACGATGAGTCAATTTAAATGGGATTTGTAAGCTGTTCTTACCTAGAGGTTGGGTAAGGAAGAAGAGGTTTCAGAAAGATATGTAGACAAAGAGCTGTTACTAAGAAATGAAATGGTGTCATGAGCAGTGTGTTTGATTTTTATTTACCCAAGGACATGTTTAGGCAGGGGCCTAAGTGATTTGGTTTTCCAGGTGTCTCCAAACGCATATGGGGACCATGATAGCCCCAAATACATGGGCCGAAGGTGGTCGTGACTTCAGGATCTCCCAATCAGCACTGGGAGGAGAGAGAAAAGGTTGAACTATTACTTAACTGACAACATACATGGGTCTTACCCATTGCAAGTGGCTCCTGATAGTTTAGTTGAGTGGAATTTGGTTGCACCACCTCTCAGCTTGGCCTGTGGCGAGGTTGCCACTCTTCCCCAGCACCTAGGGAGAGAGGGCATGTGGGACTCCTCAAGGAAGGTCATCCGACCCAGTGGTGCTCTTTTTTCCCTTTAACTCATTTCACCCCATCTCTGATTTCCCTCTGTTTTCTCTTTTGCAGGATGAACACGAGGGTTAGGGAGTTTGTTGAATCACCTAAGTCCCTCTCATACTTGTTTTTTATTTGTTTTGGTCAGCTTCTCTCTGTGCTGGGCTGTCTGACTCCCTTTACTAGACTGTACCCTTCTTAAGTCGCGGTACTCTGTCTTTCCATCCTTGAACCATCAGCTTGTAGTGGAGACTTTTAGAGGACTAGGCAGTAAATAAAAGGTTAACTATTAAAGCATGAGTTTGAGGAGATTGTAAACCTATTCTCTCCATGAGTAGAAAATAACTTGTTGGTAAACTCATTGGCTCTATCTAGGAATGCAGTAGGCATTGAAAATGACAAGAGATCAGTGTCACCCTAGACAATTGGCCGTGGCAGGATGTGCGTGGGGCTTTCAAGCTAGCTGCTAGTTGGGCAGTGGGGCATTATACATCTTCAGTATTTGTTTATATCAGGAGTAATAGGTTCACAAAGGACAGAACACTTCATCAAGATAAGGATCATTTATGGGCAACAGACACTTGTTACTCACAGGTTCCAATGGAAAACCCAAGTGGATTCCAGCCAGAGTGTTACCATTGCCACTCACTGTGAATATCAAGGCTCATGTTTAAGGCTGATTAATTTTAACCATCTGATAAATTTTGGAGAGTGTATTGATATTTCCTGAAAATTCAATAACTCATCAGCTTTTTTTTTTTTTTTTACCAGAGGGAGTTTTTATGATTCTTACTTTGAATAGATTCTCTTTTACTTATTTCATGTCAACCTAAACACCTTGCTGTTTTTAAAGGGAATTGCATGCCCCTTATGTTCATAATCATTTATGTGGATTTTAGTGCACATATTTTCAGAG
Organism: Martes martes; assembly: GCF_963455335.1. NCBI lineage: Eukaryota > Metazoa > Chordata > Mammalia > Carnivora > Mustelidae > Martes > Martes martes. Next base: position 159,186,249 of record NC_137890.1, read on the forward strand.
AATAAGTTAACTCATATTTCTAGAATAGAAGAAGAGATCTTATCCCTAATGGGAAATAATATCACATTAACTGTGTCTAAATGGGAGTGTGTTTGTTTTTGTATTTTAAGATATATAGTATATGTAATTATTTATAGATACTCATTGTAGAAGACAGATATCTCTTTGCAAAGTCCTACATGGGGCTTTAAGTGAACAACAAAGAAACTTAGTAGATAACAGTGAGAAGGATAAAAGATACAGAGATAAAGGCACACCAGCTCATTCTCAGGGCTTTCAAATGGTGCATACAACAGAGGGTTTGCTATCCATACTGTGGATGCTCCCACCCCTCTCTCTTATTATGACCATCATTACCCTGGTTCCTTAAAAGGTCAAAGCTGTTGACACAGTGCCAGGCACATAGTTCAGACCCAGCAAGTGTCTGCATGGAGGAATCAGGGAATGAACACATGCGTGAGTGAATGAATCATGGCAGCTCATCCCCAACTCTTCCCTTGTTTCTTGCCTGACTTCCCTCTCAACCCTAGTTCACTGCAGTAGGACCCTTGTGCATCAGTGGGGATTTATTGTAGGAAAAGCACCAAGTATTTCAAGCAGAAAAGGATTTAATCCCAGTACCAACTGGAACCAACTGCTGAAAGGGTTGGAGCAGTAGGACTCAGCAGGCCACTTGTACTATTGAGTTCAGGAACTCTCTGAGCTGGGATGGGGATGCTGAAAGCTACAAGCCCCTCGCACTGTCATGGCTGCTCCTTGACAACCACCTGCCTCTTGTGACCTGGCAAGGAGACCCAGCCAAAGCAGCAGGACAAGGATCTCCACCTCCCTTCCATGTGTCATGAGAGGGTAGTGAGTTGTAGGATGTAATTCTCATTAGTGCCTGCCTCAGTGCCTTGTGTGCATTCAAATCTTCAATAGAAGTTGGTGAAAATGAATTTGTCTGATATTCTGCAGATTCCGGGTTTGTCTTGCTGGAATGTTTATTGTAGATCTCATTATTTCTTTTCTAAGCTGATTAACTTATTTGATTAGACCTAAAATAACAACAAGGCATTCATTACTCATAGGGTAACATTCAGGTGTTCTGACTAGGGACCACGTGGGAAAATTGTTTGGAGGTCATTGTCTTTATTTTAGGGAGGTTTGAACTGAAGTGTCTGGATTGAGTTTGCACGGTAATTACAGTTGAGATCAGATTTAACTGGGATAAATTAAATAATAACCTCTGCCCAGGAAATAGCAGTAGGAACTGCTCACGGTGTTACATATTTGGGCCACAAAACCGTTTTGACCCAATGGGTCTTTTAGTTACTTAGAGAACCACAGGCCGCAATCAAACTCAATTTCAGTCTCCCTCTCTCATTTATTTCTCTTTTTCTCATCCCTGTGCCCCCATTTATCCATGGTGGAATGCTTTACTACGATCTGCAGAGAAATATACCTGTTAGTTACTGATAACTGACATTTTCAGCCAGCAAAACCAAATTCACCACTGCAGTCTCAAATCTATATCACCTTTCTTTAGGAATAAAAACTCTTTTCCTAGTCAAATTACTGAAAATTGGCTCTTTAGTATTTTCAGGTATTAAGGGTATCGTATTTGGTAAGTAATTATGTATTCCATGTATGTTTAGCTATTAATTAATATGCCTCCTAGCATTTTACAGATTTCATAAAATAAAATCTGCAAGAAGTGTTCCCTTGTGAAAAGCATTGGGAAAGCCTTTATGTTTTTACTTAATTAGTGTGACGATAAGAATTGCTCACTCACTGGAAAAACGCCAGAGTCTAAGGAGGAAGGTTATTCCGATGGCTTGATCATTACCTTTTCTTTCTAAAGGAGTCCGGTCTATTGAAGGTTGACACAGCTAAAATCTTCGTAGAAGACTACACCCACAGGGCTTGCACGATTGAGAACTAAACGTAACGCTGAGGAACGGGAGATACCAAATACATTTTAACCAGTGCCTTTCAAAGTTTACAAATAGGCCGGTGCTTTCAGCCATTATTAAATTCGTAAAGCTGTACTGGTATCAGTCAAGTTATAGCTGAAAGCAAGCAGCAAGAGGGAGTCACAGATGGCCAGCAATGGCTACTGATGGGATAAAAAAGAATGAGCCGCTAAGAAATCTCTTCTCACTCCCATTCCTTTGTTTTCCGTCTGAATATCTAACAGTATGAAAATCAGAGCTCTTTTTACTATCTGTGATATGCCAATCTGAAGTTGGAATTGAGCTATCGGACAGACTTTTTTTTTTTTTAATATTTTATTTATTTATTTGACAGACAGAGATCACTAGTAGGCAGAGAGGCAGGCAGGGAGAGAGGGGGAGAAGCAGGCTCCCCGCTGAGCAGAGAGCCTGCTGCGGGGCTCGATCCCAGGACATGACCTGAGCCCAGGGCAGAGGCTTTAACCCACTGAGCCACCCAGGCGCCTGTCAGACAGACTTTCAAGAGTCAAGATGAAGAATCTCCTGTGAAAAATCTGGAAGTCCACACTGCCAGCAGTACTTTGAGTACAGAATGGCAAAGGGATGTATTCTGGTGCCTCTAATATTATAAGCTGGGCCGAGTTTATAAAGATAAACAGAAGAGGACCGGGACAAAGATGAATTCCTGTAAAGACAAGGAAACGGTCGATTTCAGGCAGGGTTCCTGGGAAAGGGCGACCCGGCTTTCGGCAGTTATCCAGGAGGGTGGGCGCATGAGGCTCCCTCAATTTTTACTTCTGTTTGTGACAACAGTATGTAATTAGAGTGAAGGGCGTGGTGTGATTTTGAAAAACTACAATAAAATTCTTATGTATTCAGGCCCCAACACTATGTATTTAGGCTCATTTCTGTGGTACCTACTTCCTTTCTCTGATGATGGGAAGTTTTGAGAACAAGACACTCTTTCTTATTGTTCAGGGGCTCCTGCTTCTACGAGGGGTACATATTCTGTCCACACCTTTATTTCATCACAAGGACCCCCATTGTCTTATTTCTTTACCTTCCTCTCCCTCATTGCTGGGAGTGTTGTCTCCTTCATCATGGTGCCCTCTGGGCCTGGCACATGAGAATTGCTCGAGACATGTTTTCAAAATGAAGACATGAACAGGAGAAAAAAGAAAACCTTGCCAACCTGGCCCAGATACCTTGGCTTTCCTAGGAACCCACCTGTTCCAATAAGAATCTTTGTAACCTGCAGAAAAGATAGGCAATTTAGAGGCTCCCGAATTTGTTTGCAAGAAGCTGTTAGTGAGAGGAGCTCAGCTTTGCTCTGGGGGGTTAGTTTTTACACTTGACCATGGCCAGAGACCTCATGGATGGAGAGGGCCGCAGCTTCTTCTCTGGGATTTGAGCCCAGGGCAGGACAGTGTGTGCACGCCTTGACTGTTGCTCTCTGTTGCCAATGGGCTGTCAAGAAAAATGCTATAAAGCAGACAGCTTTGAGTCAGAAACATCTGAGATCCAAATCCTCATCGTCTTCTTGGCGGTGAGGCTGTGGCAATTTTTCTAGCTTCACAGAGTCTGTCTTCTGTGGCCACACGACTATTGTTAATGACGTTTTAAAAATTTAAGTAAGGACTGAAAACTTGGCTTTCGAATGTATCTCCGTTGTAAATGTTTCAGGTCATGACAGACTGAGAATCAGGGTGTAAAGGACAAAACCCTTTTGCATTCAATTTCTTTAGTTTTTGCTCAGAGAATATACAGATGGGGGTGTGTGTGTGTGTGTTTTAAGGAGAAAGAGAAACTCGAGAGACAGCAGAGTTAGTTACTCAATGGTGAGTGTCTCTGAGCAAATTTTTATTGATGGATGACATTCATACTGAAAAGCATAGAAATCACAAGCGTCCAGCCCCATGGATTTCCACAAAACCAACCCACTCATGCAACCGGCACTGGGATCAAGAAATAGAACCTTATGACCTTTGCAAGAGTCCTTCCATGCCCCTTCCTGTCATTATCAGTCACTCCCTCCTGAGACTGTAGGCACTATTTTGATTTTTAACAGCTTAGATTGGTTTTGCTGGTTTCAAACTACTTAGAAATGGAATCTCATACAAAATAGTCTTTTATGCCTGGTTCCTTTTAGTTAGCATCATGTCCTTAACAGTGACTTCAAATTATGCAGGGCCCACTGCACCCCATATGAAGAATGCATCCATTCTCTAGATCATGACTGATTTTTGTTTTTGTTTTGTTTTGCTTTTGGTAACATATATCTGGTGTGATAATCATATCATGACGTCGGACTGTTCCTACAGGGAGAAAACACCTAATGTAATCTGATAGGCCCGTCATCTAGCGCATTTGATCAACGTTGAGGGCGACGTGTGTGTCTCAGCGTGTGAAACCTTAAATACTCCAGCTATCTTCTTAACTTTCCTGCTATTCCTTCTAGTTATTTGAAAAGCTAAAATGTAGTATTCATTCTGACAGCAGTTTGTAGTTGGAAATTGCATGGTGGTCGTGGACTGCCGTCTCGGTGTGCGTGCGTGCGTGCGTGCATGTGTGTGTGTGTGTGTGAGAGAGAGGAGAGCTCACTCGTACATGTGTGCGTCATTGTGCTGGGATGGAAAGAATGTCATGTACATGCAGACGGTCTGCGGATTCAAAGCTCACAACCCTGAAAGATGGTACTTCTGTTTAGAAGAGTAATCCTTTCAAACGCTATGTATAAATCACGGTCTCTGTCTCGCTACCCACACCAGGAGGCTTTAATTGGCCTCTTTAGCTAGTACATCATTTGTACTTATTACCTACACTTTTGTTTCAGTCAGTAAGGCCTCAGCTAAGTTTTTTGCAGAGGTGAAGTATGTTTCCTCTGCGTTAGCAATTTTGTCATTTAAATTCTCTCTGTTGTACTTTTACGAAACCTTTAAAAACAGTACAAACTTAAGCTTACAGAAAGTGCAAAGAAGAAATCATTGAAAACAACTTATCTTTTAAAAATAAAACATGTTATTTTTTCCCTGTTCCATTTTATTTTTGAATCGGTTCTGAATTTAAATGTACATAAACAGCTCAAAAAGTATGTGGATTATAGTCTATGAAATATTGGCTCTTACTTTTAATGTCATTGATCTGAATGTAATTGTCTGTTTTTGAAATAAAAGACAACTTTCCCCTGAATTGATTTTTTAGAAGCTACAATCAGGTCTTTTGTGAAGGCCCCCTCATGTTCTCGCTAATTTCAGGTTTGCCTGATTTACACTAACATAAGGATTAATATGGTTTTGTATAAGACAGATCCAGTAGAATTGAAATGAATTGTGTCGTGTGATAAGCCACGTATCTCATGACTAACTGAAGGACAGAGGAGTATGCTTGACTGGTAAAATTTGCTTTTCCATGTACGTCACATGTTATGAGTGTTATTGAAATGTTACAAATGTGTGTTTTTAAGCAATGTTCTTTTATGGGTATCTTCGAACTGCCGTTGGGCTGACATTTCCACCAGAGCCAGTCAAATGACACTAAAGCTTCTAAAATGTTTCAGAATCTGAGTGCCCTGATTGGTCGGCCATCCAGCCCTCTGTTCAATCCAATCCCACACATCCTCGTGAACACCTCTCAAAAGTACAAGGCAGGGACCGCAAGAGTGAATTCAATCGCTTTCTTGGCTTTAAAGAATCATGCTCTCAGGGCGCCTCCGTGGCTCTGTCGGTTAAGCATCTGCCTTTGGCTCAGGTCATGATCCTGGGGTCCTGGGATGGACCTCATGTCAGGCTCCCTGCTCAGTGGGGAGTCTGCTGCTCCCTCTCCCTCTGTCCCTCCCCTGCTCATGCTCTCTCTCAAATAAATAAAAATCTTTTAAAAAACCAAGAGGACAAGGGTAGATGGAGAGGAGAAGGGAGTTGAGGGAAATTGGAAGGGGAGGTGAACCATGAGAGACTATGGACTCTGAAAAACAACCTGAGGGTTTTGAAGGGGCGGGGGGGGGGGGGAGGTCGGGGGAGCCAGGTGGTGGGTATTAGGGAGGGCACAGATTGCATGGAGCACTGGGTGTGGTGAAAAAACAATGAATGCTGTTACACTGAAAATAAATAAAAAATTAAAAAAAAAAAACAAAAAAAAAAACAAAGACACATGTTCTCACGGAGGTCAGAGAAGTCTAGAATCAATCTTTTCAAACATCTTTTCATGAACTTCCTGAAAGGCTGGGGAAGTCACATCAAAATTGTGTGATTGTTTCCCCCTTTTGCATGAAGACAATGCTCGCTCTTTGTTTTTCATGAGGATATGTAGTGTGAGGATGGGAGAGATGTGTACGCAATAGGCTTATTATTTTTTTTAAGTTATCTGTATCAGGAAAATAATCACATTAAACCAGATGCAATTATCATGATTTATTTGCAGAAAAACATGGTACATTTTTAAATTTAATTTTACTTGCTAGCGAGCTTTGTCTGAAGTTGTTTAAAGAAAGAGAGAGAGAGAGAGATTCAAAACCCAGAAACAAGTGGAAGAAGAACACATCTTTTTAAAAAGAAGTGACTTGATTTCCTACTGGCATGAGCCATCTCCTTTGAACTACTAAGGAAAATAAAGCAATATTTTTCTTGGGCCATATCCGAAGAGAGAAATGAGCTGCTCACTAGCTCTGAATTATGCAGCTTTAATGCACTAGGGAATGTGAATGTGTGCTTGTCTGAAATGACTCTAGAGTTAATGTTCTGCATTCATTTGACATGCCATGTTGTGTTGGAGTCGGCCACCGGGTCCCCATCTTGCTCTTTGTTCTCAAAAGGTTTGCCATCTCTGCTCTGAGTTCAGTGAATCCCTTTTTTTTTCTCTTTTTTTTCTTTTTTTTTTTTAACGGATATGAAACAAATGTGCTGGTGGTTGAGCATGCGTTGCCTGCGCTTTGCTTCAGGGCCTGAGTCTCCTCTACATTTGTTATTAATCAGGAACATAATTATATTTGGAGCAAGGAAAAGAAATCATTTATCATGGCAGGCCAGGATGGGAGAGTCCCGAATCATAGGGCTGTCCACCTTCCAGCTGAATCAAATCATTACTGCCAGCTCAATCATTTTAGGTTAACTTGAAGGCAAAATGGAGACTTGTCAACACCCTTACCAGTTAGAAAGGAAAGACTTTTTCCCCCCACTCACTGGCATGATGAACAAGTAAAAATGCCCCCAGATGGATATGCCAAGAGAGTAGTTTTACTTCCTTTGCAATGATGGCCATGTGGGTGTGGAATAAAGAGTAAGGAGAACAAATAACACAGGAGGTGGTTGGTAGCAGGAAGGCAAGTATTCAGGTCTGACCTTGTACCCTCTTATTCCCGAGATAGCCAGTGGCATGACCAGGGAAGCCAGACACCTTCGTCGTGTGGAGATCTAGTTTGAAGCTTCTGTAGTAAGCTATTACTGTAGTAATAAACACTGGGGCTGTGTCAGCCAGCAGAATGTAAATATTTAAAGGATCTGATTGGCAGTGAGTGGTTTCAAGAGCCTTCTGTTTATAATCATTCACTGATGTAAATGTTTCCTATTATATAGGCAGCATGTGGTAGGTTACTGAACTTCACTGCCTGGGCTAAAGTAACACGAAGAATGTAGAAATCTGGCAGCCAGGGAATGCCTTGGCTACTTTTTCAATATTCTGCCAAGCTTTCACATCTTGCTGTCATGATGGTTGCCCCCTGGCAGGTCCCATGTGGTGCTGGCGTTTTTGAGTTAAAGCACGTGATGGAGGATTGTAGCAACCTGAATTTTCTTAGACTGCTTGCTTGGTTTCATAGGCAGAGATCATACATTTGCTCTGAACAGATAACCTTTTGGTCTCAACAGCTTCCGTAGGTCAAGTTCACTTTCATTGGACTAGAGATCTTCTCATAGCAGAATCATTTCTGATAATCACCAAGGGATAATAAAATACCCACATATTTTGACTGCTTCACCAAAGAGATGGTTCTGGATCAAGTACTGGTATCATGTTTCTCACTTATATTTTATTTTATTTTTTTCAAAGATTTTATTTATTTGAGAGAGAGAGAGAGGGAGAGAGAAAGCGGGGGAGGGGCAGAGGGAGAAGCAGACTTCCCGCTGAGCAGGGAGCCAGATGTGGGACTCAGTCCCAGGACCCTGGGGTCATGACCTGAGCAGAAGGCAGACACTTAAGGTACTGACCCACCCAAGTGTCCCCTCACTTATTATTTTAAATGATGACCTTTTGTCCTTCATTTTAATTTTGATCGCATCAAGTTGTCCACCTTCATGCCCGTGTTGATGCCAACCTTGATTCAGCTTTTGGGCAGAGACTCCAAGACCCTTTTTCCTTATCTAATTTAACATACTATTTGCTGGTAACCTTGGATCTCATTTTTCTTCACCCAGTCTGGGCAGTGATGGATTGTCACGTAGCCGAGGAGTGTTCCCTGACCTTGCGCTCTCTGTGTGGGTGAGGTGGGCACTCTACCACTTGCTAGTGGTATGCATCTAAGTGGATACTTAGATGCATATTGGATGAATAAATGATTAACTGGCTGGGGCCCATGTTATCAGAGAATAAGATTCAGTGGGACCATGGAAAGGAAGGGGTTTTCGGAACAGCGGGGCAAAGATTTCGCCTGTGAGGCCCCATTTCCTCCAGTGAGCCTGTCCCAAATATGACATCCTCAGTGCTCTTTCCTTATCTTACTTCGTGGTTTTTATTGCCTGTACCATTTCCCTGTTTTATGAAATTGCATTTGCAGTGTTCAGTTTCAAGACCTTCATGTCTATCAATGTATAGGTGTCAATTTCACAAAGAATTTTTGGAGCGCCTCCTCGTTGCTGCTTTAATAAATTACTGCAAACTCTGTGGCTTAAAACTGCACCCATTAATTATCGCACAGTCTTAGAGGTCAGAAGCTCTGGTGGGCATGGGTGGGCCCTTGGCTTAGGGTTTGATAAGCTTGTGATCAAGCTTGTTGGCTGAGCTGCGATCTCATGTGGAAGAACTTGGAAGAGAATCTACTTCAGGGTCGTTCAAGTTGTTGGCAAAGTTCAGTCCCTTGCAGTGGGAGGACTGAGGTCCTTGTCCCTCTCTGGCTAGCCAGGGGTCCCTATCTACCTCACAAGCCACCTGTACACCTTCTCACAGAACCTTGCCCATCTTCAGACCGGGTTAGTGCCGGAATCCTTCTCATGCTGCAAATTTCTCTGACTTTCTCCTTTGCCACTGTGAGAGAACCTTCTCTGTCAAAGGGCTCATGTGATTAAACCCACCTGGATGATTTCCCTTTCTTCAGGTCACCTAGTAAGTAACTTAATAACGCTGATAAAATCCCCTTTGCCCTGCAAAGTAACATAATGGCTGGGGCAGCATCGGGGAGTGAAGTCAGGGGTCCCTCTGAGAATTAGCCTTCTGCTAACGGCGCGGGGTGGGGGTGGGAGGGGAAATTCATACCAGATTAATTGCAGGGAAGGTTGTTCCTTTGGAACATTTAGCATTGTACTTTCCTCCGCACCATGTTGTGCCTCCTTATCAGCATCCCAGTCCACATTTCGGCCACTTCCTTCCAGAGTCTAAAAGGCTCCAAATCACATGCTGACTCGAGCAGTTCTGCCTCCTCATGGTGACATTTCAGGAACCCCTGGTCTTGACTCTGTAGCAGCTCTGGACTTGGAAATATCACTGTGGGATCTCTCAGAGAATACCAAGGCTGCATGCCCCCATGTTCATGTAGGTTACACTAACAATTTTGAGTTTTCCTCATTTGATTAATTACCGTTGAGATTCCCACTAGATGAGTCCTAGTGGGAAAGTGTGTCCATGTGTCCATGTGTGCTGCCGTCTCCCTAAATTCTCCTGGCCTTGAGAATTCTGTGGTATTTCTCCTGAGCTAGATGCAAGCCCTTCTGCTTCTGGCGTCATTGCCCTGTCCGTCCCGACCAGCGTCATCCTCTGCATACACCATCCCGCCACCTGTCGTCCGTCCGGCATTTAACTTGACGCAGCGTGCGCTCCTTGCCTTCCCTGGATGAAGTAAACACCTTTCAGGGCAGGAACTGAAGTGGCTTTATAAACTAGAAGTCTTATTTTGTAATTCAGGGCCAGGAAGTTTAGGGTACCCCAGATGGCACCTTCTCCCTACTGCCATGATTTCATCCTGCTGCTGCCAAGAGGTCCTTCCTAAAATACCATGTGCATCAAGACGCTGTTGCTCTCTCCAGCTTGTCAGTGGCTCTTCGTCGGCTGCTAAATCATCCCCAAGACTCCTGGCCAGCTCTAGTTCTCACTGTTTCCTAGATTAAAGCCTCAACTACAACCAGTTTATCTCTCAGTGTCTTCTCTTGTACTGCCCCTGAATCTATTCTCTGTCTTAGCAGCGTACATCGTATGTTGCATTGTAATCGTTTGCTCTTCCCGGTGAGATTCCAAGCTTCTGAAACACAGTCACTGTGCCTTACCTCCCTTTGTCACCTGGGGGTTTGTATCAGCCTGCCATGCCTAAGTACTCAGAAAGCATTGGCTAAACTGATTTGAACACGCCTATTAAGAGATCATTTAATAAATATGTATTGAGTCCCTACTGTGGTCCCGCACTCTGCCAATGGCTGAAAGATGAGAGGTGAACAGGATGTGACATCTGGCCTTGAGAAGATCCTGAGTTCCTGGAGAAAGACGTCGGTCACTTGTTCCATGACGAGAGCTCTAAGCGAGGTGTGCATGAGGTGCGAGCACAGAGGTCAAAGCACCCTATTCCACCTGGTGGGCTAGGGGAAGACTGGGTAGGCAACTTGGAGGAGGTGACATTTGGACGGTGTCTTGGGATGAGGGGGCATTCGCAGAGTGAGTCATTGCAACAGAATGGGGGATGGGAGAGCCATTCTGGGCCAAGAACACAGATGTGTGCAAGCATAGATATATGTAAGGGGATGTGCCATCAAGGCAATGGGCTCAGTTTATTAGAACCTGCGAGCCAGTTGTAAAAATAAGGCTGCAAGGGTAGGCTGAAGCCAGATTACAGGAAGCCTCAAATGCCTTGAGTTTTGCCCAGTAGACCCTGAGTGGTTATGAAAGGTTTTTCGGGAAGTAACGTGTGACGAGATTAATAGTTTATCCTTCTTCCTTGATTCTTTCACATGAGCATGGGAAGATGACAGTTTGCCTAAATGTTGGCCCGGCAGTTGGCTGCCTGCATCTGTGCTCTTTGGTGGCCCTGCAGTGTGGCCCTGGAGGAGGACCGGAGGGAGTGCAGGGAAGAGTGGTCATGGCCGGTGGAAACTGGTCCTGCTTCACCACTCCCCCCCACCCTTGTTTCTGGCTGCCCAGCTGCCTGGGGCTCAGCTCCCTCACTCCCTCTGGAGAGGGAAAATCCTGCTGGACCCTGACTCACAGCTTCCCTGCCCACTGCTCCTTACCCATCTCCTTCCTCTCTGCCTCCTGTAGCTTCAGCCACGTTGCCCTGCTCTGGAATATCTGATGCAGTGTCTGCTTCAAAACCCTCTTTTCTTCCTCCACAGTCCACTGGGGAAACAATAAACACTTGATAGATTTCAGTCACTTGGTCTAGGGTCTGTTCTTTCAACTTCCAGATTTGCTAATTCTTGAAAGAACACAGAGAGGAGAGTTGGTCTTCTCTTCTTTCTTTCCATGCCACTATTTATCTTTTAAGTGGAACAAACTGAGAAGCTGAAAATCCCTAAGAAACCCTCTACTACCCCATTGTCTGCCACATGACTTGAGTATCATGGGCACTTGCACGGAGGAAGTTGGGGAACCAGTGATAAAAACTAAGCTGGAAGCAGAGTGGAGAAAATGACCGATACTATCGAAGCAGGAGGAAAGGGCTTCAAAGGAGGTATGTTTATGAAACCTCTTTAGAGCTCTTGTGTCTTTTACTCCTTAGAGGATATATTCTTGGCAAGTTGGAAAACCGTTTTATGTATATGTAGTAAAATACATATAGTAAAACACATGCTCCATCCTTGGAAAATCTTGTGAAATCAGGAAAATAGAGATAATGAATAACTATTTTGAGGGAAACAAGCCTTAGAGCAGTCATGACAAATAAGAAATGTCCCCAAGAGACTTTTCTGAAGCTAAAGTAGAATTCCAGAGCCCGTCCTCCATGGCTCCTCACTTCGGCTCACGCTCACCATGGGCTTTGACTTACAAACGTGCTTTGACTTCTGATTTACGAGAGCTTGGAAAAAACAACAGCAGCAACGACCAGAAGTAGGTCCTTTACATAAACTCCTTTTTGTAATTTTCAATTTATTTTGTCTCTTTATATTTTAAACTGCTGCTCCCACAAGCACTTGGTATTATAAACAGTTCTGCGTTGGAAACTTAACACGGTTTGTTCGGTTTAGTGATGGTATAAAAGCATTTTTACTTAAACTACTCTCACTCACCTCGGCATTTCCCCAAATTTTCCTCATTATTTTCAGCAAAGTGGTATTCTTCTCTTTGTAAAAATAAATAAATAAATAAATAAAAATGGGGGAACAAGAATAAAAAAGTCATTTTGACATGATGTGAATGTGCATTTAACCTGGTAATTAGCCAATAAGATGGGGTTTTCTAGTTTTACCTCCCTGGAAAAACAGACTCTGTATCAGCACATTTCATATTATGTCACAGAAATAAGGAGTGTTTGACTGGGTCCCTGTCTATTTTGCCTCTGCAGCTCCTAGCATGCTGTCTGGATTAGTCCTAGACCTTCAAGGGCAAGGTCTAAGCTCTTTGGGTAACTGGTAGTACTCAGCGCTGTAGACTGTGTCAAGTTATTCAGGAGTAACAACTTGAAGAATTCATGAATGTGTTTTCCTAGAGTTGTGTATGTACATTTCTCAATACACATGGCTATCTTTTTTTTTTTAAAGATTTTATTTATTTGACAGACAGAGATTACAAGTAGACAGAGAGGCAGGCAGAGAGAGAGAAGGAGAAGCAGGCTCCCCACTGAGCAGAGAGCCCGATGTGGGGCTCCATCCCAGGACCCCAGGATCATGATCTGAGCTGAAGGCAGAGGCTTTAACCCACTGAGCCACCCAGGAGCCCCCACATGGCTATCTTGATTACAGATGTGATTCAAGTCACTTTTTAGGGTTTCATTATGGTCATACTTCAGAGTTCATTTAAAAATTAATGAATATCTTTTCCCTCAAAAGCAATCCTTCTACGTTCTTGGACACATGGTAGGTGTGACAGACGGGCCAGGCCTTCGTGAAAAACAGGAAAGAGACTACACGTTATGTAGTCTGTTTTACTAGAATACTAAAGATAATATCTCCTATTGTGTGTGTATTACATAATAACAAATTCTGCACTTTTAGTGTACGGATGGAAAAACTTAAAAAATAACACATAGTCAACGAACAAAGTTTAGTGCCTGTTTTTTCTTAGATTTCCTCCACCGGGAGCTCAGATCACCTTGAAATCTCTGTGTGTATGTTGCCATCCATTTACAGACTCTTGGTCATTTATAGAAAATAGAGTTGTTCATTGTTTTTTGTTTCATAATTCATTTACATTGTTTATCATCACAGTTGTATTTCCAAAAGCTATTTGATATCCTTGACATGTTTTAGACTGGGGTACTCAAGTCACTTCCATCCTACTTAATTAAAAATAGGTAAATGCCTTCTGATCCTTGGGTTCTTTCGAGGCTCTCTTCATTGGAGAATTATGAAGAATCATGAGATTGTATTTATTTTTATTTTTTAAAAATTGTATTTAAATAATTTTTAAGTTAATTAATTTTTTGAGAGAGAGATTGAGCAGGGGGAGGGGCAGAGGGACAGGGATGAGAGAATCTTTTTTTTTTATTTTTTTTATTTTAATAAACATATAATGTATTTTTATCCCCAGGGGTACAGGTCTGTGAATCGCCAGGTTTACACATTTCACAGCACTCATCATAGCACATACCCTCCCCAATGTCCATTTCCCCACCACCCTCTCCCGTCCCCCCTCCCCCCAGCAACCCTCAGTCTGTTTCTTGAGATTGAGTCTTTTATGGTTTGTCTCCCTCCCAATCCCATCTTTTCATTTTTTCTTTTCCTACCTCCCCCCAACCCCCCCCCCGCCTTGCATCTCCACTTCCTCATATCAAAGAGATCATATGATAGTTGTCTTTCTCCGATTGACTTACTTCGCTAAGCATGATACCCTCTAGTTCCATCCACGTCATCGCAAATGGCAAGATTTCATGTCTTTTGATGGCTGCATAGTATTCCATTGTGTATATATACCACATCTTCTTTATCCATTCATCTGTTGGGATGAAAGAATCTTAAGCAGACTCCCTGCTGAGCACAGAGCCCGATGTCGGGGCTCCATCTTAGGACCCTGAGGTCCTGACCTGAGCTGAAATCAAGAGTGAGACGCTTAACCGATTGAGCCACCTAGGTACCCTCTGAGATTGTATTTAATGCAGGAAATTATTATCTCCTAAATTCACTAGTTCTCTGTACAAATGTGCACCAGTTTTGCTATGAAACAATACTGTTGCAAAGATACTGTAAAAAGCCCTCATGCTTGGTCCTGTTGTCTTACTTGCTTCTCGTCCTCTCTCCCTCCCCTCCTTCCTCTCTTTTCCCCATTTTCCACTTGTCTCCAATTTAAATTCCCTCTGTTGCTGCTCTCCCACCCTTCTTTTGTTACTGTTTTTCTTCCAGATTATCTTCTGAGCTGTGATTTGCTCCGATTTTCAGGGATGGGTCCATGTCCCAGAAAACCTAGACGGGTGAGAAGCTGTTGATAGAAATCAAATATCTTCCACATCATTAACTGAGCAGGCTGTAGCATTGATGAAACTTCTTGTACTGTTTCCATAAACAGGTTTCACTATCAGATTTACCATTTAGAAGCCCCGGAAGACCTAAATGTAAATTTTAGTTTATCTGTTCATAACGACTGATTTATGCTTTAATGATTTCTATTTCAGAGACATCGTAACAACAGCACATTTAATTTGGATGCTGCAGGGAGATGATAGAGCCCCATGAAAGAGAATGCGTATTTTCTTAATCGTGTGCAAATGATACTGTTTATATGGACTTACATGCTCTGATTTCCCTGGATCATTTTTCTAGCCTCTAAAATAAGAAATTAAGGTTTGATATAAACTTATTTTCTTTCAGCTTTATTTCTAATAGCCAAAGTGTTTACGAACCCAAATATTCTGGCTTCCTGCAAAATTGCCTTGAATGATAGACATGTATTCACCAACTTAGGGCAAGTTATGTTGACTTCAATTTTGCTGAAATCCAGTAGATAGAGGCTCGTTTGGATCTGCTGTAGTGTTTTTTGATTTCTCTAAGAGGTGATTTCAGTTCTCTTGCACTCTGTGATGTCTAGACTTCCTAGTGAATATTTATAAGTCCAGGGAAAGGTCTCTGCCTAACATAAGGGGATGGCATTGGCTCTATTAAAGACAGGAGACTATTGGTCTTGTCAGAAGACATGTTTATTTCAACTTCCAGCAATACAAAACAGGGCAAGGCATGAAACCACAACCTAATCCTCCCATTTTCAGATAAAGCTTACTTTTTGCAATAAATTGTCTTTTAAGCTGGCTATAGTTATTTGGTCAAATGCCAGCTTAAAGATGGCAGCAATTACCCAATTTGTGAAGATAACCCCGTTTTAGGTCCTGCAATTCAGTGTAAGCCCCTTGCAGAGTAGTGCTGTCCGTATTACAGCATTGAGGTGATAGGGAGGTCTTTGAAGCTTAGATTCCAATTTTGCAAGCTCTCTGATACCTTTTAGAAGCTCCTTATTTTCCCCATAGATCTTTTTGCACCCCGTTAGGATCCTTCTCACCTGAAGAAAGTCCTGTCTCTGTGTTCACAGTAGTTGCAGAGCCAACATCAAGTTTGGGGAGTTCATTGGCTTGAAAATAGCAGAAACAAAACTGCTAAATCCATAAACGTTTTTAATGTGGCAACTTTAAAAGAAAGCCACAGCTAAAATGCCCATGAACTTGAAAGTATATTACTAGATTTGAGCAAACATTTATAGTTTCGTATAAAGTTAGTAGACATCTGGACAATTAAAATTATAATAGTTAGGGGTGCCTGGGTGGCTCAGTGGGTTAAAGCCTCTGCCTTCGGCTCAGGTCATGATCCCAGGGTCCTGGGATTGAGCCCCGCATCGGGCTCTCTGCTCAGCGGGGAGCCTGCTTCCCTTCCTCTCTCTCTCTCTCTCTCTGCCTGCCTCTCTGCCTGCTTGTGATCTCTGTCTGTCAAATAAATAAATAAAATCTTTAAAAAAAATAAAATTATAATAGTTAAACTTGTAAGGTTTTTTAGATATTCCATTTCCAATTATATATTATCATCTCTTAGCCTATTACTGTTTGTGAACTTTTATTTTTAAAAAATTTTTAAAAAGAGTTGCTTTTAAAAAGTGGCTTTAACCCACTGAGCCACCCAGGCACCCGACAGTTTGGGAACTTTTAAAAAAGTATAGAAGAATGCCTGGCTCATAATGAAATAGTGAGTTGCTGTATTTGATTTTTCAACATGCCTAGTGCTAGATGGATGCACTCAGTTATATTATGCCTTAGAAAATGCAAATGCAGCTGACAAGAGAACATAATCATTATTTGTGTCGATTTGTATATGATCCCATGGGTGTTCAAAATTGGTAAAGAATGATCCAAGATTGAGAATATCAAATGAAAAATTTCAATGTTATGGCTGTTGTAGAAATTGAATTACTTTTTACTGGACTGTGTGAAAAATGTTTTCATCCATCAAAAAATAGTGTTAGAAATGAAATGGGGAATTCTTATCATGGGGCCATAATTTATTCACCACAAATATCTTTCAGTCCATAGATGGCAATGGTTTCAAAAAGTTGTCTGTGCTTATAAACTAGGAGATGCTGAAGAGTTTTCTCTTACTGTGGCTCTTCCTCAATAGCCTCTTCTTTCCTAGCTAAATTATTTCTGATTCAGAATTATAATTTCCTCCTGGGGGATTTAATCATATCAGTAGTTTGGCATGTCTACAGTTCCATGCACGGCAGAAAGCTGTTTGAAAAAACAAGACAAAACATCACTGTATATATGAGGGAATGGCCATGGCTAGCTGGACTCCGTCTGTTCTCCATTTTTCCCCATCTGTAAAATGGGATAATAATAGTATCTACCTCATAGAGTTGTTATTAAATGACACTCATAGAGTTGTTATTAAATGACATAGTGAATGTGAAATCCTCAACAGAGGGTCCGATGCTTATCTAGAACTCAGAAAATATTCAGCAGTAACTGCAAAAAAGCAATGGCAACAACTACACCGGAACCTCAATGAGAACGAGCCTCACTTGGGGCAAGTGTGTTACACTCACTAACATGGTGTGTAGCTTCAGGGATTCTAAAGTGCTAGAACGGACGGTTGCACGTGGGAATTATAACTTCTCTCCTGGGGTCCCTTTAGAAATAGTCCGACTGGTAGCCCATGGATGAAACCCTTCAACTCAGAGGTGTCTCTTGTTTCAAGGTTTTTCACTGTTTTTGTTGTTTTCTTTTTTTGCTTTTTAAAAAGAATTACAGTGAAAATGCATTGAAAGAACATAATTTTCTACTTTTCTTTAGTTTTGGTAATATTTATTTGTGTTTTTTTTTTAAAGAACCAAAGGAAATTAAATATGAATACATGTGTTGACTTCCCTTTGTGGAATGGTTGTCTAAATGTAGATGTGGATTTCTGAGCATTGCAACATATGAAACACATACCAGCCTGCCAAAATCCTCTCCCTGAGCCATATATAAATTGTTTGGGAAGGTTTGTACACACTTGTAATGAAGAGTCTGACTCCAGTTTTGGATGTTTGACTGCTGACAGTGTTTGAGTCTCCGGCCTGCATCTGGGGAACCTGATAAGGAAGCCCAGATGCTTCTTCCTCTGGTACCGCGGGCACCCACATTCGGGGTCCTCACCCTGTCCCAGCCCCTAACTATTACAAAAACCTCAAGCCAGTTGCCTTTCCCTCCTCTCTCAAGTTGTCGTTTTGATGTCTGCTCTCCCCTCCCCACAAACATTTTATACCTTCTTGGTCTATGTGTGTGTGTGGGGGGGGGTGTCACCAATCTCAATATTCAAAACAAATTTGGGGTGGAGGTCTAGCCTCATTCCATGGAGTGGCCACAATAATACTGGATATAAATTTTACTATCAGAGCTTCTTATCTGCATTTTAGATGTTATTTGCGTGTTCTGAGTATTGTCAGAAGGAAATAACAGTGATAACAATTAAGTCCTTACTTTCTGATAAGTATTATATTAAGCCTTTACGTGGGTTATTTCCTGTACTCCCACAACTTCCATTTGATCCATAGTGTCCTATTTTCAGGGACAAACAGAGACCCAGAAACATTAAATTACAGTTTCAATGCCACATAAGTAGTAAGTGGCCAAGGTGGGATTTGAATCCAGGTGATGCGGGTTCAGTACCTCTCTGCTCTGTTGCCTTTCCATTCGTATAAACCTACCATACAATCTTTGTAAAGCATTTAATTGAGGAAATCATCTTTGCCTTCCTCTTTTCAGCTCTCACATATTAAAAAAAGAGGTTATAGCGCACATCTGAAGCTGTATACGTATGGTGGTCTCGAGCCAATTCTCATGCATGAGAACAGGGCTCCTTTCTCCCAAGCAGACACTGGTCCTGTGCCTAGCAGGCAACCGACAAATGTTTCTTAAAGTGAAATAATATGCCAGTATTTAGATATGAGTGCTTTCTGTCTTCTGGGTTTTTTTCCTCTTGACTTCTCTTGTCAAATTATTGATTTGTGCTTGTGGGTGAAATGCTCTCAGAAAAATCAGTTGGAATAATGGAGGAGAATTTTTTTAAAAATTACATACTTAAAGGAATATGTCATTTTACTGATAAAACAGTAATGATATTTTAGGGCTTGGCACTTCCGTGGTAGTTTGTATTATAGGCGCTGGAATTACACCTGATTATATGTATATACGATTGACCATCTGGATGGTGAGCCCTGAGAATACAAAGCTAACATCTTACGGAATTCTGCATCATTTACTGCACTTACAGATCTTCACACATGGGCATTTCTCAGTAAATGTTGATTAAGTTGTTAAATAACTATGAAACTATGTCTAAAATGCATAGATTATACCTTGGAGACATGGCCACCAGATACCATGTGGTTCCGTCTGCTTTGTGCTTATCAACTCTGGTCCCTACAGTAAGGCAGGACTATTTTCTCCACTGTCTGGAGCTTCATAGAGAGTAAATTCTAGAACTGTGACTCATTCAATGTCATCAACATTACATCAACCATGACTTCTGCCACTCTGCCTTTCTATCTGGAGTTGAGATCTTAAAACCCTAAGCTTATTGTCTCCAGAGAGGAAGATCTTTGAAATGTATTCAGCTGCTTATTTATTTATTTATTTATTTATTTATTTTTCTAATAAACCTATCTGGAAATCCTTTGTTTTCAAAAAGACGGAATATGGGAGAAGATTATGTAGTTTTCCTACCTGACCCTGCTTTCCACCTCATCTCATCTAAAGTCTTCTCATTAAAAAAAGGGACAACATTTTGATTATGATTATTTAGGGACTAAAATTTAAAAGACATTTTAAGACTGGAGCTGGGGATGGTTAGTGTGAGAAAGATGTTCTGCCTTGAAGAGGAAAAAGACAGAAGGCAGGAGGGGAGTTCCAGGCAGAGTTTCTAGGCATTCCGAGAGGGAGGTGCTGGTGTGGGCTCTGTAGACTTTGGAATCAGACCGTCTGTCCTCGGTTGAAATCCTAGACTTGACTTTAGTGAAAGCAGCAGGCCCTTCTGTAGGCAAGTTACTTAACCCCTGTTGAGGGGAGGGTCTCTTTCTCTTCATCTACACAATGGAGACACTGATTTTCACCTGCAGGGTTGTTGTGAGGAAGAAATGGACCCCAGTCGCCACAGCTGGCCCTCTGCCAATAATCCCTCCATTAGAACAGGTCTCTGTGTCCATGAACCACAACCGCCCTCACCCCTCCAGCACCAGATGTCATGGAGGCTAGCTCATGTTCAGACCCAGACACACTTTTGATCTCAACGAAGTCACAAAACTCTGTTACTCAGTTCCTCCATGTAGGGAAGAGAAACAATAAATTTGCTCTAAATACCGATAGTTGACAGAATACCATAGTAGAAAGGAAGTTCCACATCATCCTGATTTAATTACTTACCAATTTTTGTAAAGGATGCTTGCCTTCCAGAGGATGTCATCTTGAGTCAAAGACAAGTGGCTGCATTCAGTACAAGTGTACAGTATAATTTTGTGGAATATGTTGGGTTTTGCTGCAAGCCATGCTGATGAATAAAGGGAGCGATGGAGACAAACCTCACACCGAAAGCATTAGAGACCAGCCCTGCAGCCATCTAGATCCCGACACCATGAAGATGGTGTTCTGACACACTGTACCTCCCTAGGTCACGCTCATGTCTTCCCTGGTAGTCCTCCCCAGTGTTACTCCCCTTCTCAAGGTCAGGGAAGCCCTTGGCTGGGCTCTACAAATACACATGACAATGTGGCCATCACAGCAAAAGACTTTACAGTTGAAGAGGCCCAGACCTTGACATACAAATGCTCCATACAGTGCATGCGTGGAGTTGGAGGTGAGAGGTGAGGACCATCACAGAGCTCAGTGTGAGGCCACAGCTTGGAGAGGAATGGCGAAGGTTATGGATGGGTCAGGGAAGGTCCTATCTGCCAGGCCATGGAGATTAGACTTCATCCTGTGGGCAGGAGGCATTCCATGGGTGACTTGGTGGAAGATGGATTCGGGAAGGGGGTTGGGTTGGAAGGAGGCAGGGTGACCCATGATGGCTAGGAAACAACTGCCGTCCTCCACGTGAGGGACACTGAGGATCTGGAGCAGGACGATGGGGGCAGACAGGACTGCACATGCTCCCAGGGCAGGAAGTCAGTAGCCTCAGCGTCACAAATGAAGAACACCCAAGTCTGAATCAAGTCTGAAGTTGACTTTCCTCCCCTCCTCACCTATGACCTGACGCATCCTATTAAATCTCTTGAAGGTCTTGGATAAGCCCATCATCCCGATAATGACTTTAAACTAAAGAAAGAGAAAAAAGAAAGAGTTATTTAAAGATAACTATGGTACATATTTAAAAATTCAGTTATAATCAGTTCCTATGGAGTTAGAAGAAAACTCGTAGACAGGTGCGGTGTGGGCGTCCATGGGCTGAATGTGGGTGGGTCAGGCAAGGCACACGAGGATGAGGACAGTGATTTCCCCACTGGCTTGCCGTGATGAAACGGGAGCCATTGGCTGACTTCATGGAGAAGGGATTAGAGTCTAATATTCAAAAAGGAGGCTTGAGTTCGCATGTCATGTAGCCCCCAAATAGAAACTTGCTCTTTTTCCAATGTCTGTCTCTAAAGGGCCAGAGGATCAGGGGTGGAACATTCTGAACATGTTCAAATCCAGCCCATGTGGCATCACGCTTTATGGGAAGGACTCGGCCTACTGAAGCAGCCACGGCGCCTCACGTATCGGCCAGGATACTAAAGCCACTGCTGTTTGGCCAGTGGTTTAGACCTCTATTTTTATATATAAAAACGAGAATGGCTCTCAAGCCATGACTGTTCTAAGTCCTTGGCTAGTTCCTGTGTACATCTCAGGTTTCAGGCCAGGTGTTACCGTCTTTGAGGGAGGTTCTTTGACCTCTCTGGTCCCACTGAAACATTTCCCTTCTGTCACATAACACTTGGCAAATCGAATTGGAATTGGCCTGTCTGCCTGATAGAACATGAGGTCTTTGAAAGTAGGGACTGTTTGATTTGTGGGTTTTCAACACCTAAACAGTGCCTGGCATGCATTAGGCATTTGGTAAATGAATGAACGCAGAGTATCTTGGATTCTACTCTATACCACCTCCTTTTGTGCTAATTTTGATAATCTAGTTCAGGTTTTCTTTTCTTTTTTTTCCTCCTTTTGGGGTGTGTGTGTGTGTGTGTGTGTGTGTTTGTCTTAAAACATAGTTCTGTAATGCCTGGTTTCCTTCTGCAGCAGTGGAGTGAGTTAGTAAGGCTGTTTGTAAATCCTTAGGTCACATGAAAAAGTACAAATTATACTGTTTTTGTATTCATAAAATATTTTAGTTGGAGCCTGTGCTTATATTCATAGTTTACTGTCAAGCAGACCAATTACTTATATCAGCCACTGGTGAATCCACATGACCGCTGGAGCAGAGCCCTCGGAAACAGGGTGGGAGAAGGTAGGAGGTGGTCAACATGGTAACACAGTCTGCTGAATTTATCAGCCAGGTGAATGCCTTCCACAGTGCTCTCTGATTTTTCTTACTTTTGCTATTTCTTTTTTTAAAATCCCAAAAGTCCCATTGGTAACTCTATAAAAAGACATATAATGAAAAAAAAAAATCTTTTCTCAAGAGGAAACTGTGACCTCAGTAAACCTGGGGAAAGACTCCATATGGTTTTAATCCTTTTGATTTAAAAAATTGCCGCGCACGTGTGTGTCTGTGTGTGCGTTGCGCTTGTGTGTGTTGGTGCTTTACTTGGATGCGGGTGTAAAGTGGGGAGGGATTTAAGACATTGTAACACAAAAGGCATTAATAGTCCTTCTGACAACAGAGACTTCCAAAACACAACAAAGCCAAGTATTTCTACTTTCTCCAGAATCTTTTTGCAAGAATTGACCACAAAAGTGAGAAAAACTGTTGCCAACATTGCTTATCATGGATGTTCTATCAACTCTGTTTTGGAGAAAGGATTTTTTTTTTCCTTTTCCTAAGGACTAGACTAGAACTTACTTTTTGTCAACGGAAGGCAACTCAAAAATCTTGGAATCTTTTTTTTCTTTTTAAAGAGTTTATTTATTTGTTTGACAAAGGGAGATCACAAGTAGGCAGAGAGGCAGGCAGAGAGAAAGAGGGAGAAGCAGGCTCCCCACTGAGCAGAGAGCCCAGTGTGGGGCTCGATCCCAGAACCCTGAGACCATGACCTGAGCGGAAGGCAGAGGCTTAACCCACTAAGCCACCCAGCTGCCCCAAGAATCTTGGAATCTTGCTAGCAGTCAAAAGAAGTATTCCCTTCACAGTACTCAGAGGAGCAGATTATTTATTTATTTATTTATTTATTTAAAGATTTTATTTATTTATTTATTTATTTATTTGACAGACAGCAGGAGAGAGAGCACAAGCAGTGGGAGCACCAGAGGGAGAAGGAGAAGCAGTCTCCCCACTGAGCGGGGAGCCCAATGAGGGCGTCGATCCCAGAACCCTGGGATCTTGACCTGAGCTGAAGGCAGACGCTTAACCAACTGAACCACCCAGGAGCCCCTTGGATGAGTAGTTTAAATTAAAAGCAAAGTTTCTGAGAGTCCAGAAACTTACTGCTCAGCCAAGGTCTTTCTTGCAAACACCTTGAGAATGTACTGTTCATCTGTGCAAGCTGTTAAGGTAAAAAGCAAACTATCAGTTTGAGGCCAGTGATTGGCATCTGGTTATGCTCTCTGGAACCTGGCTCACTTAAAAGGCTACTCCAGACTCATTACATTTCACAGTTTTCATGGCCACCATCTGTTCACTGCATGAAATTGCCACACCTTTCCATGAGTCCTGCACATTTTCCATTATGCTGGCTTTATAAAGGCTTCGTTATTATATGGGCTCTTTTTGGAATCAGCATCCAAGTAAAGTACAATTTTGTTTCTCTTTAATTACGTTTCTACTCCAAGAAGTAAAAGGTTAGTGGAGAAGATTTTAGTATGATCACTGTGTCCCGCAGCTTTTCAAAAGGTCTCTTCAGAGAATGACTACAGTTTAAATAATTTTAAGCCATTCATGTCGTAGGCAGTTACTGCATGGCTTTTCAAAAACACCAAATAAGCAAGCCTTTTTTAAATCCCCTCCTCTGACGTCGCAACTTTTCTTTGTCAAAAATTAGAGGATTTACAGATTTAAAGAATTAATCCTGAGACAGTTGCACATGTTTTGAGGAAGTTGAAAGAAAGTTCAATGCTTACTGCCATTCAAAAAGGTTTCTTGAAAAGCATAATTGATATGCAGCTCAGAGCATCCCCCATCCTCCAGATTACCTGGTGGATACACAAAGTCAGCTAATCCAAAGTTTAATTCGTCATTTCCTTTTCCAGATTGTTCTTTTTTCTGTGAGTGGCAATAGCCCCCGCCCAGCTCAGTAAGTGCCCTAGAGGATACCTCATCCAATGCCCACCCATGACCACCAACCTACATCCAGTCAGTCATGAATCAGCTTGATTTTCCTTCCTGCTACCTTCTCATCTCCTGCCTTGGCCATTCATACCACTTCTCTCTTCCACTCCAACTGCTCTGGTAGCTTCTTCCCTTGCCTGCCTGCTGAGAATCCCCAGCCCACTCACCCCCCATGGCAGTCAGAGGGATCCTTCTCAAATAAGAAGATCAGTGAATATTATTTGCCTGTTTAAATGAATGACTGCCTCATTGAGTTCAGGAGCGATGCAAATTTCTTTTGCAGACTCAGCATGACCGCTCCATACCTTTCATTTCCTGATACCTCTCTGCTTTGAATCTCTTTCTGGGGGATGCCTCTCTGTTTTCCTGAGTTTGGGCTTGCTTGGGACTCTCCTCAGAGCCCCATGGCACTCAGTGTTTCCTCCAACACAGCGCTTGACACACTGATTATAACGGTATGTTCAGATCTCTGTATCATTCTCTGGACTGGAAACTCCATGAAACTAGGGACTCTGCTCCCTGTTACCTCCCTAGCGCCTAGGGAAAATGCCTGGCACATAGTACCCACTCAGTAAATGTCTGTTAAATGAAGGGAATTTCACTCTGGGGGGATTTTACAAGGTGAGACAAAATGTCATTCAATAGATTTTGCAGTTGCTTTATCCAATTATAGTTGTTAGAATCCCCATGCGAAGTGAAGGCATCATGGCCCTCATGTAGTCAATTTCTTAGCTGAAACCATTTACTTTGATTTCTTGTTCAGTTCCTCAGTGCTTTAGCATGATTGGCAAGCACACTGTAATTGGATTCAGAAAATGCTTCGAGTCAAGCCCTGGCAATATCCCTTAATCTGTGGGACTGGGCACATCAACTGATTTTGCTGAGACTCCGTTTCCTCCTCTGTTAAATAATGATCCTGAAATTTACACATGTGATCACATGTGCAAATGCCTGACCTGATGCCTAGCACATAGTAGGTACTCAATAAATGATAGTTTCATGTATTGTCATGTGTGAGAGCTAAGAAATACTGCTCTTTCATGTTGGTCAAGAAGTTTTGGTGTTAATTATATGAAATCAAGCCACTGTGTTTGATGTAATTTACCAATCCTGTCTCAGTGTCTTCATTTTACTTTAAAAACTACTAATACAACTCTAACCAGTCTAACCAAACACACACACGCAGCATTTTCATCAATTCTATCTTGTTTGTGATCTATTTTTCATTTCTCTCTTTGTATCTTATTCTCTAGAAAATTCATGGCTTCGCTTCAAGAAGAGGAATGGTCCTGTTTCTAAGTTCGCTTTGTTTTGTTGGTTTTGAGCTAAAAGTTTCTGAAATAATGTCAAATTTATATTTAAAAAATTATATTGACACTAAAGAAAGACATTAGTGTCATTACCCTTCCAGGTAATTTCACACGTGTCTCCCTTTGAAGCATTATCGCACGTCTTGTTTTTTTTCTAGCTACAACACTTTCCATGGATTTTTGAAGCAGTGGCTATGGAGCTTTTTTTTTGTAGGCAGAGTTCATGGTTGACAAATGTGTCTTTAGGACATGATACAGTCAATGGCAGGAAAAAAAAAACCAAATTCAGTCTCTGCCTTCAAGGAGGTCTTTTTGTTTTTTGTTTTTTTTAAACTGACTCTCAATTTAATTAATTTAATGAACGTGATTAAAAGCACATCTATGGACTTGCTTGCTTACCAAGTCTTTGAAAGTATGTGACACTGAGTTTGAATGAAGATGAGTAGCTGGTTTAGTTCTAAGCTATGCCCTTGAAAGAACGACCAAAAGAGTTTCAGAGTATGTGTCAGAAGGAGCATCTGTCCTACGGGCATCTTCACTGTATAACCAGGTCATAAATTTGAGCATTCATTTAACCAGAAGAGAACCTTTTCCTCCACACTAGCACTCACTGAGTTATAATCAGTGGCCATCCCCTGGGGGCCTTCTCTGCTCCGAACACAAACAGATACCACCAGAAACCAAAACAAACAAAGAAACAAAAGAAGACCCTTGGAGAGTTTCTGCTGTGAATTCATCTCTTTTTCTCCTTTTCAGGATGTGGTATTTTCCATTAAAGAAATAGAACACTTCAAACGTAAAGAAGGTGGATGTGTTTTTATTGATTTCCTAAGGAGACTTTTAACAATAGCCTATTGTGCATTCATCCTGTGATGATGTAATGAGGAGTAGGATTGGGAAATAGTTTTCTAGTGTTCAGGTGTTCATGCCGAGAAGCGGCCCTTACAAGCCCCATGGGACTCGTATTTACTCTGGTTACTCTTTACCAAGGGACACGTAGCCATTCATGGAGGCGTAATTGACCTTGCTAATTGCATCCTGCCTCAGAGGAAGAAAGGCTTTGCATATCTAATTGTCTTTTAATTCTTTTGTAAACATTTAGGTCAGCAAAATATCAATGTCCCATTTCTGAGGCATACTGAATACTGATTTTAAGGATCTTCTACTCCTGTCCAGCCTTCAGTGAGTGTGGGTGGAAAAAGCTGTGACCATTCTCTATGCAATGGTAATTTTGAAAAGAGCGTTACTCTATGTGTGAATTTCCAAATGTCTTCTCAACATTCTCTGGAAAATTGAAACAAAGGCCCAAACATAGGACTTAAGGCTAACCAGTTCTACCAACTAACAGAATCTGTAGTATCATTTTAATCAAATTCATTCATTGGTGATACTTCTAATACAATATTTAGGTAGTCTACTTACTAAATTCTGATATTTTTTCATAGATAGCCTTAGCTATCTTGGTGTAAAACATTTTCTTGCTCAGATTTTATTCTGTTTTTAGTATTTACCTTTATTTATATAAAGCAAAATAAATAAATAGATAAAAGGGCTTGTTTTGCAGGAGGAAGGAGCACTAGACAGAACCAAAGATGAAAAAAATGCGTGTTTTTATTAACTTTTGTGTTTTCCTGGTTTGTTTTTGTTTGTCTGTTTCTGTGTTGCCACAGAGGCATTCCGCACATCTTAAGGTCAGCAAAAGTAGTAATTTCTGTCTGTTACGTTAAAGTTGCGGATATTACTTTCCATGTGAAAAAAAAAAAAAAAGTCTTGGAAAAACACCGTGTGGAATGAAGCCAGCAATCCTTTGACTCAATAGATAACTTCGTATTTTCTTCCTACAAAGGAAGGAAAAGCTCTTCTTCTGCTATAGGGAGCAGACAGTTCTACTCCTCTTTCTTCAATTCAGCTCATGAACATTCGGGAAATATAGGTCTTTAATATTAGAGTATATTTGAGGATGGACCACTAAGGACACTGATGTGAATTTATTTTAATCATGTTGGTGGTGCAATTTATTACTTTGGAAACTGATTTTAACAAGAAGTGTGTGAACATCTTTTGACTATCAGATTGCTTGTTGGTTGTATAGGGAAGGAAGAAAAAACAAGCAAATCAGGTGAAAATAATTAATTTGATTCTGGGCTGTGGTTAAATTTTTATTTTTTAAGGGATTTGTTTGTATTTGATCATGCTGAGGCCTTGTTAATGTGCTCCATTTGGCATATCAGAGTCCAGTTTCCTAAAGAGAAATCAAGTAATCATCCAAATTACTCCTTCCCAGAGAGAGATCTTCAGAGGTCAAAGACAGGTAGGTAGTTGCCTATCAGAAGGGAGCGTGTATCTGTTTTCTGTGGCCACCATATTGTTGCATAACAAGTCATCCTGAAACTCAGTGGCTGGTTGTGTGGCAATCCTGTGGACATATGTGGCAGAGAGTTTGGCCCTTGGCTGGGGCCATGAATCCGTCAGCCTCCCGCAGGGAGTCTTTCCCTGTGGCTTTCATAACTCCGTAACATTCTGTAACTCATCTGGACCCAGGAGCTTTGAAAAGAATTTCTAACCGCAGCCATGGAGATTTCGTCTGAGAATAAAGAACTGTATGAGGTTTGCCACTCAAAATAACCAGACTGTGTACGGTACAAAAATAACCTGCCCTGTCTGGTTAATTAGGAGTTCACTGGAATTTGAAATTCTTCAGGATTTGAATCCAATTCTTTTTCTTCTTCCTGTTCTTCTTCTTTCTTGAAGACCATTTATGTGTCAGAGAGAGAGAGAGAGAAATCAAGCGCACAAGCAGGGGGAGCGACAGGCAGAAGCAGGCAGAGGGAGAAGTAGGCTCTCTGCTGAGCAAGGAGCGCAATGGGGGCTTGAACCCAGGGCCCTGGGATTGTGACCTGGGCCATAGGCAGCCATTTAACTGACTGAGCCACCCAGGCATCCCTTGAATCTAGCTCTTAACAACCACGGTCCACTTGGGCAAGCTATCCAACCTCTCAGCCTCAGCTTGCTCGTGGGTGAAGTGGGAGCCTTACTCATAAGAGTTGAGAATAGTGCCCTCTGGGGAGATGCATTGCAAACTTAAAGTGCTACAAATGACTTGTCATTATTGAAAACAGGCTGTGTGCCTGTAAATGTTCAAATCCAGGATATAGCTGTGGCTATATCCTCGGGCCCTATCCTGGTTTTTAGAACAAAATTGGTAGATATATTGGTAAGTTTGTTTAGATATGAGCATAATGTTGTCTTCAGCTTTTCACGTGATATATTTTTGTATTGAACCAAAAAATGCCTTATGAATACAGATAACTTAAAAACACCAATGTTTGGATTTCTTTTAGTTTGATTCCATGATTAGGAGCAACCATAGTCGTTGTCAATTTCTTTTCCTCTTACAGACTTATTTATTTTAGAAAAAGAGAGAGAGCACAAGCAGGGAGAGGGGCAGAGAGAGGGGGAGAGATGGGAAGCCGACTACCCACTGAGAATGGAGCCTAAGGTGGGAAGGCTCGATCTCGTGACCCTGAGATTATGACCTGAGCCGAAAGCAAGAGTCAGATGTTCAGCTGACTGAACCACCCAGGTTCTGCAGTTATTGTCAATTTCTAATAATTATCTGCATATAGATTAATCCAATAGGGGTATATCTGAGGCAACTCTACATTTTTATCTTTTTCCTGACAAGATTTTCTTCTTCTTCTTTTTCTTTTTTCTTTTTTGTTGTTTTTTGGTTTTTGTCTTTTTAAAGAGAGGGTGGGAGAGCAGGGGCAGGGCCAGAGTGGGAGAGAGAGAGAATCTTAAACAGGCTCCACAATGCACACAGAATCTGTCATGGGGCTTGATCTCACAACCCTGAGATTGTGACCTGAGAGCTGGACACTCAACCGACTGAGCCATCCAGGCGCCTCCTCCTTTTTTTATTTTTAAATTCCCTCTCTTAAGGCGTGGCTAGTGGGACACAAGGAAAGCCTTTTAAACATGTTAAATTACTCTTGTCTTTGTTACCCTCTTCCTTCTTAGGAAAGGTTGAACCCGAGAGATGCCGCAGGTAGAGACTGGTATTTGCAATTATTCTTAGGAGGTCAGCTGTGCGTGAGGAGCAGGAAGGGGTTTCAAAAGGAACACACGTCAGGAAGCTAAGTTGCTTGAACTTCTCTGCCTCTCTCCTCCAGTCAAGCACCTTTTTCCAAGTTGATAGAAGATTTGTAAATTTTGCAAATTTGAGCACCAGTCATGAACGAGACGCATGAAAGACCACAATGGCGACTTTGGAATTATTCAGGGGACTCATTCAGTTGCCATGTCTTGCCCAACATTATCTTTATAAAGACTCTGGTTTCTTCCCTTCTCCCCATTTCTGCGAGCACCGACATCTCTGCCAAGGCACACAGGCCTGCATTATGACTTTATCCTTCAGAATAAATTTCTGCATAAGGCAAAATCCTGACTTTCAGGCAGACATAAAACAAACATGCGTTTGGATTTTATTTTACTCACCAATCAATGAGGGGAGCAGGCAGATGTTAGAGCCCATTCAAAAGAGAGTCTGAAGGATAGGCTCATTGATAAGATCAGGAATATTGTATACATATATTGTATATGAATATTGTATACTGTATACGTAGAAGCAACATTGTTATTTCCTGTTTGGGGGTAAGGGAAGTTTGGGGGGATGGGAAGTCACTCTAACTGCTTCTGGACAGACAGATTTGCACGTCCATACAGAAGAATTATTTTGCATTGCTATCACTTACTTGTACCGGCCTCCCATAGAGCTAGGATCCGATAATTCAGAGGGCTGCTCCCTAGAGTCTAGACAATGAATGCATAGTTTTCCATCGAGGTACAATTTCCTTTGTGAGTGGCAAGTCAAATTGTTGTTGACTTTGGCCACCTCCACCAGCTTAAAATTTCATAAATACTGCTCTTACTGGGCCCCTTGGTTGGCTCAGTGAATAGAGTACATGACTCTTGATCTTGGGGTTGATCCTTGATTTCAGAGTTGACTCTTGATCTCAGGGTCATGAATTCAAGCCCCATGTTGGGAATAGGAATTACTTAAAAGAAATACTACTTTTATCATCTGATTCACCCCACGAAATCATACTTCCTGTTATTGATTCTGTCTAATCGGAACTCTTACAAGTCATCAGGTTCTTTCATAATCTCTTATGTCGCCAGCATCACATGCTACCTCTCTCCAAACACAACCTAACTTCAATCAGATGATCTTCTTCCTTCCACATGTGTGTATGATTAATTCCTCAGCCAACCCTTATGAGCAATCTGTCCTTTTTAACCTGTTCACCCCCTTGTTCAATGCAGGTTCGTCTCAATCTTGTTAAACCTTGCCTCTTAGGACATCGTGTTGGGTTTATGGATTATACCATACTACCCATCACTTAGTTATCTGCTGTTTCTTATTGTTGGGGGATCACTTCATGTTTACTGATTCCAACCTGATTGCAAACTCTTCTTTTTTTGAAAAAGTGCCCATCGCCACTATGAGCACATAAAACCACCCATTCTATAGTTATTGATCTGTAATTATCCTGTTCTTGGTTACTATCCATCCATATGATTAAAAAAAGAATTGAATGAATGGGGAGGAATGGAGAAACTTCTCATTTCTTGAAATTGTTCCAAGATTTAATAAACTTCTTCTGAATCTTAATCCTGTAACATTTACCGGGATACTCCAAAACACAGATCATGGGTCTGCCTCGACCAATTGCTTGGGTTGCCACTACTGGTTTAACTTTAGAAAGAATGTATTTCTTGGAAGCAGATGGGGTCACTCGATATTTCGTTGTTAAGCCCCTTCAGAGTAATTGTTCAAGGTAATGATAAACCACAAAATTCCATTTTGTATTATGTCCACAAGCAACCATCCAATTTAGAAGGTGAAAAGTTAGACTTGGTTGGTATAAAATGAAGTGAATTTGAACTCTGTGCATGATGACAGGGTGTACCTGAGGCTTTATTGTCTGGGTCTATAGAAGACCTGCCTTTCAGGTTGATGGAGCCTTGAGAATGGCAGGTATCACCAGCTCTAGTTTAGATGACAGCAGATAAGAAGATACGATTTTCTCTTCCTTCATGAAGGCATGATTTTTGTCTGTTTTATTCACTTCTGTCTCCACATGCCTACAGCAGTGTCTGGCATATTTTAAATATGCCAGAAAATATTTGTTTTGGATGAACAAATTCTTGTTTTTCATTCACTAATCACTGTAAGGTATTTATAGTTTCAGTTTACAGTTTTTTAAAATCTTATTTTGGTGGTGTTCAATTAAACTGTTTCCCATATTATGTTTCAAAACTCAGGCAAGAATCCTAGTTTTATGAGAAATGTCCAGTCAAGAAAAAGAGAGGTTAACACAATTTGAACCAAAATATGGCTCATGTGTATTACATATTGATACACATTTCTAAGCCTCACAGATGTTTTAATTGATAGAAATGTGTCTTCTATCCAGAAGTGGTTCTGTTACATTGATGTTTACTGATGCTCTATTAGATTTTGGGGGTAGAGACTTACCTTGCTCTTTATCATAACTGACTAAACTATCACTTAAAATCATTTATTCATTGAAATATAGTTTTCACAAAAATTACATTTGGTGCAAATTAAGGAATAAAAATTGAGACAAAGATGTGTTTTAATGTTAGAACCCTTTATTAAATACAGTTCCTTCTTATAAAGAAGACACACAATTACCATAAAGTAAAATTCTGCTGATTTTTTTTTTTTCTTTGTCTGCCATCAATGTTCACATGGAACTTCCTGGAATTACTGTCAAATGCTTTATCCCTCATCTCAATAAAATGCCAGGTAGCCTTCAGGTAGTTTGCAGTTCAATTTTTTTCTTCTTGTTTGAAAGGAACATTTCCCCCAGGCCAAATTAGACAATGGATAACCAAGGAAATTTATTTCATGTGTAACGGCTTCTGGAGGAGAGAATGGCCAGGCACATAAATCTGTCTTCAAAGCAGCAAGTGCTTTATCGATCCCCAGTTGTTGAAAAAAGGCGGCCTCTGAGGCAAATCCCAGCAGTTAGATAAGAAGGCCCTTGGTAGCAGGTAGAAATGGTCCATCAGCTCTGCAGAGGAGTAGAAACTTAATATGGAAACTTATTACTAAACATAATAGTGAAAATAGAACTGTCTTGAAAAGAGACAATGTAGCACGACAGTTTCTCCTCACGGCGAGCATTATAAAGAAGTCTAAGACAGGAACACTCATACACGAGCCCCCTCACACACATATGGGTATTTCTATGTGATATTTTTCCAGTAACTTCGAGAAGATGACTTTCTGTTTGTATGTTCTTCTGGGCCATTGTAACCTTTGGACACACAGGTGCTCATATAAATAAATTACGGGTATCCCCAAATCTGAATAGTTTGGCATTATAATATCGTAAAACTACTTTAGTAGAATTATTCTTTGCTCATGGAAGTGGGGACGGGAACTAACCCGTGTCCTCCACTGAGAGCCTGAGCTGGGGAAACTCCAGGGCTCTGTGGGACTCTGAGAACTCACGTTTCTCTGTCCTTGAGGTGA
This sequence comes from Martes martes, assembly GCF_963455335.1. Lineage (NCBI taxonomy): Eukaryota > Metazoa > Chordata > Mammalia > Carnivora > Mustelidae > Martes > Martes martes. The sequence goes on from NC_137890.1 coordinate 159,219,304, forward strand.
GCTGGAGACTAGAGGGTACACCTGACTTCTTGTTAGGGGGCTAGAGCTTTTCTGAAGAGAGCTAGTTGGCCTAGGCCTGTCTGCAGAGAAAACTGGAAGGATTTAGTCCAATGCTACAGCAGGAAAGTGTTATCCACCAGATGGCCTAGGAGGCAGGAAGAAAGGATTTGGGAACTAGAAGAGAAGAATCCAAGCTGGGACAGCAAGCCGAGCCACGTCAGTTTGTAACCGTCATGAAGGCACCTCGAGCCCCGCTGCGTTGTACTACTGGGAGACTTTACAGTGTGTGGACCTTTATTCACATCCCCCCCATTTAATTTCCTCCCCTGTAACAACTGATACTGTAGATGTTGTTTACATGTATGGCATAGTAGACTGTTCGCTTCAATTGTCTTGTTTCCCATGTTGTGTTCTCAGAGTCTGGCAGAGCGGAGACGCTCAAACATTTGTTGAATGAATCCGCATTGTGTGGCTGAGGAAATGAAGAATTCAGTAATTTGTCCAAGACCAGGCAGCAGCGAATCAGCCCAGCTACTTGGGATCAAATCTACCATTCAGTTAATGATAAGGATTTGGGTTATCTTAGGCTCCCAAAGCTGTCATTTTTTGCATATGCATCTGTTTAAAGGGATAAAAATTTTCTTTTTCTTTTCTTTTTTGTTCCATTCCTTTTTAAAAACTGGACAGTTTAAGTTTGTTTCATCAGCAGCAGGAGAAAGGAAAGGAAGAGAGGTTTGCGCATGAAATGGTCATCAAGCGGAAGTAGAGTTTGTGCAGATCCAGGATTTGTGGCCATATTTGGGAGTGTTTAGAGAACCCTACAGGAAACTAGACGCTCAGGGACACTAGAGTCAGAGACTTTATGGACTGGCCCTCCTTCCAAATTCTGTATAAGCTTTTCTCTCTCTTTTTTTTTTTTTTTAAGATTTTTATTTATTTTATTTGACAGAGAGAGATCACACTGTAGGCCAGAGAGGCAGGCACAGAGAGAGGAGAAAGCAGGCTCCCTGCTAAGCAGAGAGCCCAATGTGGGGCTCGATCCCAGGACCTGGGATCATGACCCGAGCCGAAGGCAGAGGCTTAACCCACTGAGCCCACCCAGGCGCCCCCAAGCTTTTCTCTTAGTTGTGTGCCCTGCAGCCTGAGGGCTTCTAATCTGTTGGTACCAAATGGTTGTTTTCTTCATTAGAAAATGGTAGAAGTTGCTTAAAAAAATTATCATTTAAAGAGCACTGATTGATAAAGAGCACTGAATTGACATTAAATGTATGATTTTTTTCCCTTCAATTAAATAAGGCCTGAGGCACAGCAGGCTGGGAATGGTGTCATGGCTTATCCATCAGAGAGCCTGCAGTGATATGTACCCAGCTTCCCTGCTTGTTTGAGATGGGCCACTGAATGGCTAGCCGGCTGATGGCGGGACTGGTGTGTCTCTGTAAGCATCCCCATATACATGCACACACCAGAACCCACACAGCCTGATGCAGAGTGACCAGGGTTTCCTGGGACATTTCCAAATCCGCCATTACTTGGCAGTTAACATGCTGTGAACTGAGGGTACACTTAACGTAAATATTTGCAAAGGCGGATTTTTAGTTTTATTTATCTATTTATTGTTGAAAGATGGACTTTTTAGAAAGGAGATCTTAAGGACCAATGAGCCTATTCCACATAGTCTAAAACAAACAAACAAACAAAAAACACTCTCCGGATGTAGAGAGCCTGTCTCTCCTCAGAATAATGGATTTGCTGCCTGGCCCTTGATTTTCCAACTTAGAATTGAGGCAATTTTAGAACTCTGTGATGAGGCCATACATTTTGACAGCTAGAGAAATCTCCAAGGTTTTCATCAGTCATGGCCCTCATTCCGCATTGTAATACGTAAGGGAGATGAGAAACTCAGAGTTGCATGCTCGAATGGGGGAGTTCAGCAATATGGCAGCAGTGCCTCTCGTATGGCTGTACATTAGTCTCTCGTCTTGCCTCAGGGAAGGCACTTCGTTAGAGATTCACACACACAAAAAAACCTAAAGAAACAGAAGCTCTCATCTGGGAAAGTTCTGTAGTCAAATGATTTATTATTTTCCAGTTTTCCTCAGTTTTTTCCAATTTTCCACAGTTTTCCTCTTCCATGGTCAAAATTTATAGAATGTTGCCTGTATAAGGTTAATTACACATGAATGTGTACATGTACATGTGAATGTGTATATATAAGTACATTTATGTACATATCTTGGTGTGTAAATTTTTTCCCCAAGATTGTGATAACTAAGTTGTTAGAGAATTAGATGCCTTAGGGAAAGTCTGATGTGTCTGTGTAACACACATGGTTGTTCTGAGTTATATGTGTTCTTTGTAGATGACTTTTCTTTCTGATTTCCCCCCCTCTGAATTTTTAAACCGCATGAATGCAGTCAGCAGATCTCTTATGATCTTCTGAGTGCTAGAAAAGTAATGTCAGAATTTCCAAGCTGCTAAACTCAGGAAAGAAATTGGAACATGCCTCTTGTATTGTCTTTTGAGCTCCTGGTTATCAGTTATCTGAGCTACTGATAATCACTAGGTAACAGAGAATTTGTTGAACTGCATTTGGCTACTTACATTTGCTCACGGGTACACTTCTGATATTCTGGAATTGTCCTGCTTTCAAATAAATTCAGGCTACAGACAGGGATTGCCATTATCACCAGTATTGTCTATTATTGTTGTGGACATATTGGCCAAAGGAGTGGGATTTAAAATGAAGTGAGGTAAAATACTGGAAAGAAGATAAACAACCCTCTGTAAAGACAAAAAGGGGCAAAGATATTGAATAGGTCATTCACCAAGGGAGAAATAAAGATCACCAACAAACATATGAAAAAATTTAATCTTATTAGCAATCAAAAAATAACAGGGTAACTTTTTTCATCTGTCAAATTGGAAAGATGCTAAAGGTAATGGTCACCATTGTTGAGAAGTGTCTGTATGGGAAGAGTCTCATACATATCTATTGGGAATAAAAATTGGCAAAATGTTTCTGAAAGGCACTTTTAAAATATACATCAAATTTTAAAAAATGTTCATATTCATCACTGCCATAGTTCTACTTCTAGGAATTTAGTATAGGCAATATGTCTTTTCTTCTTTTGCATTGCTAATCCCTTTACTGATTAATGCAAGGACTCCTTTCTTGGAAAAATGCTAATGTACAATCAAGTTTGCATTTAATTTCTTGGGTCATGTGGTGATTGCCAAACTCCAGCAAAATAACAGTACCCTATACTGCAATATAAATTTTACACAACACCCCAGTTACTGTTACTTAAAAAATTGTGAAGAATTCATATAATAAAATCTGTGAAAGTCCATACTTAATATATTTCATGTATAAAATTCTAAAAATAAAGCATAAAGTACAATCTTTCATTTATAAAAAACATAGCATAGTATGCATTATCATTTTAATGTACACTATTAGCCACTGCTTCTGATTTTCCCTTTGACTTCTACCCCATTATAGCCCCTTCCTGCCCTGGTTAGCACCCCTAAGTGAAGCTTTTAGGACAGGTCTTTCTTTGGACCAACGCTGCTACTCTGGCCAATACCCTGAAGTTGCGAATTTTGCTTTGTTCCTTTTTTCCTATGGAAGAGAAGAAGTATTATTAAAGAATAGACAAAGGTCAGCCCAACTCTCTTGCAACAGAGAAAACCATCCCCTTTAGGGGACCCTCCCACCAGGCAGTGTGCAGGCTTTACTAAAATTTTTTTAGATAGTGAGGATTAGCTAGAGGATGTGGGTAGAACAAACTTGGTAATAAAGAGGGCTGAGTTCTGTTTGGTAGTGCTATTCCAAAAGGGGCTCTTAAGTTATATGAGTCTCCATTAAGTCAGGTCAGTTAGGAAGGTTTTTTGAATGATAAAAAACTGCTAGATACTGTAGCAAGTGGCTTCAACTCATTTGTCCACACTCAGGAAGACATTCTTTGAGTCATAAAATGGTAACTCCTGCTACCACATACAGAATGTATTGAGAAGTAATTTGCCACTTTAGGAATCACCCTAAAAAGCAAAATATTTTTAAGTAACAGTATATATCACAAGAGGATGTTTTGATTTCATTACATCCCCAGTCTTAGTATGAAGGTACTTGGGCAAAGAGGGAGTGTCTGAATACAGATACCATCTTGATTTTAAAAAGTGACATGAGACGCACTTAAGAACTGGGCTCTGAAATCAAACGTCTCGTGTGTCCTCTGCCAAGTGCCTTAACCACTGTGTGCCTCAGTTCTTCCTATATAAATTGAGAATGGTAACAATACTTATCTCCCAAGGCTATGTGAGAAGTAGTGAATTCATATATTGAGTACATAAAACAGTGCCTGAGAGTTATCATTCTGTAATATTAGGTACTCTTATCTTTGTATTTGGGATGAGGCCCATAAATAAAATAAAATAAGATAAAATAATTAGAAATATTAAGTATTTTTTAAAAATTTAATTCCCTGGTGACATAAAACTGAATATTGTCATTTCAAAAAATCTCATTTTGTTTTCATTCCTTTTTTTTCCTCCCCTAAACAGATCATCCCTTAGTGCAGTATTGGCTTTAAATGAAGAGGATTATGCTTTGTTTTGCTTTTATCTTATTTTGGGGTCAATAAGTCATCCATGCCTGGCTCAGAATTGATTAGTACAAAAATCACTTCTCTGCCTGCCCTCCCCTGGTGTCTAAGGACTTCCAGTTTGGGACTGGAGCTCCGTGGAGAAGCTTGCCTTGGGCATGTTGGTCAGGAAGGAAGTGGAAGAGGCTCGTGTGATGTCTACTTGCAGAGCAGATCTTGGGCCTGAATTTCAATTCCTTTTTCTAGAAGAGTGAGGGGTTGACTCAAGAAAAATGGAACCACTCTGAATGCAAAAGGTAGCTGTGTAGCTCCACCTGAGCAAGAGTGGCTCAGAGCTGGGTCGGAAGCCCTTTTCCAGGTTGATTCAAACTCTCATGGTTCTTGAAGCCTATGGTGATTGTAAGCTTTGTGGGGGCACAGGGGAATTTTCCTGCATACCCTAAAATAACTATTCTTTTTTTTTTTTTCAAAGATTTTATTTATTTATTTGACAGACAGAGATCACAGTAGGCAGAGAGGCAGGCAGAGAGAGAGAGGGAGAAGCAGGCTCCCTGCTGAGCAGAGAGCCCAATGCGGGGCTCGATCCCAGGACCCCGAGATCATGACCTGAGCTGAAGGCAGAGGCTTTAACCCACTGAGCCAGCCAGGCGCCCCACTAACTATTCTTTTATTGGGGACTCTTTTGTAGCAATCAAGATAATAGGAGTTCTTGCCACATTAATTTGGGCAATAGAAGCTGAGTTTGTCTTTTTATTGGAAGATTTAAGTCTCATGTAAGGGCAATAGTGAGTAGACATTAAACTGTATATCAGAAGGTTTAAATCAGTGGATTTCCTATACATTTTGAAAGCAAGATGGATTCAACAACTTAAAATTTTTTCGTCCAAACAAAAATCTAACAGGGAATGAAATATTTTGGGGGAATCAAAAAAATACTCTGTTTAGAGTAATTCTTTGAATCTAAGCTTCTAGGTAGAAGAATAAAAATCTCACTTGTCTTCTGCTTTTGGAGCATTATTAGGCCTAGGTGGTGAGTTTAGTTAGGTTGGAGATAATTTTTCATTACTTTGGGCTGAATTATGTTTTATTTTGTATTTTTTCCTGAAAGTTAAGGAGAAAAAATTAGAATTTGTTTTCCATAAGATTTCAGCAGGTATATTAATTTTCCCACTATATACCTCTACAAGAGGAATAGCTGGGGCATGTTTCCTCAGACCACAAAGAACATTTTTCTGTCTCTTTCTCTTTCACTTGCATGTGCACACACTGCACACATGCATGTGTGCACACACACATCACACATTTCCAATTTGGAGATGTTAACTTTTCTCTTAGCATTCATACACAACAAGCTCTGCAAGGAAGGAATTTCAGGAAGTTGGGAGGAGTGTGTATGTCTGTATTAATACTAAGGTTTGGTGTAAAATTATGGCCTCCCTTCTAGCTTGGTTTTTTTTTTTTTTTTTAACTGAATCTATTTGTTCGGTGGAAGGAATATATTGCCCTGCTGCAGCATGGCTCCTGGCAGGATGAGTGGGTTCTTTGATGGAATCAGTAAGAAACTCCAAAGACCATTTTCTCTTTTAACCCCCAGATTGAATTGCCACCAAGGCAGAGCAGAATGACAGTGGACAGAAACGGGCAATGTCAAGTTTAATTTGGGCCATTGGCACTTGAGGCAGGCAATGGAAGCCTTGCTGTCACTGAGAGAGCCTCATCTGCCAATTCTGTGATTGTGCAAGTTCAAGGAACAAGGAACGTCCAGTTGACAGTGCAAAGACAGCCACCCCACAGCACGCTTGACCTGAGATGCAGAGTCTGTGACTGACAGAAGGCTATGAGAGATGGCTGAGAAGAGCCAATCCAAGAGGGAGCGTGAAGGGTAGACAGGGAAGGCATCTTGGCTTGGGCTCAAGACATTTGCTGTTTAATGGACGTGTCCTTCCAGGTTCTGGAAACGTCTCATCATAGTTGGGGCCAGGAAAGGAAGGTTTTCATGTCATCTCACTTCCACCCCAAATTCTGGCCCCTACCTATCTGTTTCTTGCATAGCCTATCTGGAAACACTGGTGCCCACTCGTTACCTTCTGAGCACATTCGTGGTTTTTTGAAAAGTACTGACCCAACAAAATAAGACATCACTGCCACCTGAGGTAGCAGAGGCCTGATGGTAGAGAAAACTTGAGCAAACAAACTGACTCAACAAACTGACGACCACCAGCCTGTTCCTATTCTTTTTACCAACCAGTGAGGAGAATTAATGTTAAAACACCTTTGAATATCAGGTTGGTTATATTTCAGATTTCTTGATATCTTTATTTTCTCAGCATACCAGTCATTTGTTTTATTAATTGAGATGATTATTGTTATTAGCTATCATTATTACCTTGTTATCATTCATTCACCATTACAAATAGACCAACATCCAAAAGGGAATAAACTTCTCGTATCAAACTAGCCTGAATTTTTAAGTTTGAAAATGGTAATGCTGAGTATGTTATCATGTTATCATTAAAAAGTTGAAAGTTAAGGAGAGTTAACTGATTTTTTTTTTCATTCTCTTATTGTGGGGCTCACATGGTGTGTCATATGCTGTTAATATGGTACCTGTACTTGTATTCTGGGAGTCTACACTCTAACATGGGCTGTTACTGTGAAGTCCCAGATATTTTTATAGAAAGCAAAATAGAGTGAACTCACAAGAAGCACAAAGAGATGCCTGGGACTTGGGCAGAGCGAGGCCATCTGTAGAGGGAGGCTACGGAAGAGAGAAGCCACCGGGCCTCTTGAAGGCATGTCCTCTCTGCTCTAAACTCCCAAAGTGCACTTTCTATGTGAGGCCGAGATGGCCTGTCCCCTCTGGAAATGATGAACACAAACACTCATCATTACTGTTTGCCCAAGTATGACTCATTGTTGAAGAAAAATCAAGTCTGACTTTCTTAGTCTACTTCCCTTCAGAGACTTCACAACTTTGATTCGGTATAGAGTCACTATTATAGAATCACAGTTATAGAGGTTGAGAGCTGAGAGTAACTGAGGAACATCTGAGCTATCTCTAACAAAAGGAGCAGGGGTAGTGAGGAAAAAAACTATGGGCTGTGGAGGGGGGCAGGTAGTGGTGAAGTGGTAGATCCTACCTGCGTTAGGGTTCTCCAGAAAAATAGAACCAATAGGGTGTGTGTGTGTGTAAAGAGATTTATTTTTACATATGTACTATATATAGTGCATAATAAAGGATTCTATTAAAGGGAATTGGCTTATGTGATTATGGAGGCTGAAAAGTCCCAAGAATTGCAGTTGGCCGCTGGAGACCCAGGACAGCCACTGATCTGGCTCCAACCTGAGTTCAAGTCCACAGGCAGGAGAAAATCAATGTCCCAGCTTGAAGACAGGGAAAGAGAGCAAATTCTCCCTTATTCCACCTTTTATTCTATTCAGGCTCTCAAGGGATTGCATGGGACCCACCCACACCGGGGAAGGCAATCTAAGGATTCAAATATTTGTCTCCTCCAGAAACATCCTCACAGACACACCCAGGATAATGTTTGATTAAGTATCTGCATGGCCCAGTCAAGATGACACAGAAAATTAACTGTTGCATTCCCCTTCTGGTGAACGAGGAGGGATGAACAGAACCAGCACTGGTGGTGTCTGTGACAGGACTTTGTGCTCCTGTAGATCTGTCTATTACTGTCCCTTAGGTCCTAGTAGATCTTATCACACCAAGCATCTCTGCATCCCAGTGAGGCTGGTGATGGAGAGAGAGTGAGAACATGGAAACACACGGAAACTCATCAGAAGCATGTTGAGAGAGCTCAAAAAAGTCAATACACAAAGACTATGGGAAATCCAGTGCATTTATGGGGAACCTATGAACATTTTATAAAGAGACATTTCCTAAAACAATGAAAATAAAATTCTTCTAAAAAGAGAGATCTGCTTTCCAGGCTTGAATCTAGAAGTCGTGCTATTTGTATCTTTGCTTAATGTGTGTGGAGTTTCTGGAGCCTAGAAAATCAGACCCATTTCAAAGGTAGACTAGATGTTTTCCTTGTTCTTCCCTTGTTGGCCACATAGACTTTTCTTCTGGTGCTGTCCACAGGTCTCCTCCTCCATTTACCTTTGAGTTTTCTGCTTACCTGGGCTGATGATCTCCAAGACTCTTTACCTCTGCTGAGCCAACCAGAGGGAAACAGTTGGGAGTCTGTCTACTGGGCAGTAATCATACACTTTGCACTGCTGGTATTACTCTACTGTGGAAGCAAGTAAGACTTCTGGCTGCTGAGCAGGTGTTTCTTGAAAAATAACAGAAGAGCTTCTTGCTTTTCCTTAATCCATCAGGATTTGAAACCTTTGCTCCAGTGCAAGTGCACTCTTACTAAAAATAATTGTATTTGTTGAAGTGGTCATTCATCTTGAAAGATTCCTGTGAGTTGGCTTCATTCCTTAATCTTATTTTCCCAATGCTGAAAGAGAAACTTCTTTCTTTTTTCTTCTCTTAAGAATACACTCATTAACAATGACTTTAACCAGACACTCTTCAAAGCTACAACTTAAGCCTCTGTAAGTCCTTGCTCCCGGATTTCTAAATATTTGATATCACTCTCTTTTCCTACAAAGAAATCTACTCGAGGAATTCTTTAGGGCTGTTTTCAATGTGATAACTCTGTTATGGAGGTGAATAGTAACAGTATTATTAGTCACTATATTTCCTTGAGCAGAGCTGAATAGTTAAATAGCAAGAAAGTTATGATTCCGAGGTGACTTTTCACTAACAATATAAAAACACGATGGGGCTAGTCATTAAAAATTATGTTCACATCATGCATTGGGTTCTATTTGGAAACAGAAGGGAAATACAGGAAAGCTATTGAGTGATTACAGATTCTCTTTCAAAGGTGTAATTTCATACACACACATACACACACACACGCATGCACTGGGACAATTAGAATAGGATTTGTCACCTATCACCAAAATAGGTTGATCCTATCAGCATGATGGAGTGATTTTGATCAAAAACAGATCCTTGGCTGCATGTATCTAAAATTAAATTAAATTTAAACCTTCAAGATTGTTTCTTCAACTATATATGCTTATAAAAATATTTTTATTTTCCATTTAAATTAGCACTCAGCCAGATATTCATTGATCCTTGTGTAGTTTTGTTCTATATTACCAATTTCCTTCCAAAAAGGTGATGTCACTTTGTACCCCAATCTACATGGCAGTGTCTGTTTCTCCATAGCCTTGTGCCATACCTTTTATTTTTACCAGTCTGGTAAGTGAGAAAGGCATCTTGGTGTAGTTTTAGTTAGCATTTCTCTAATTATGAGTAGATCTTTTAAGTCATAATCAGTCAGGTAAGACATATTATGGGGGTTTCATTCAGTTTTCTACAGAATATGTCAGTATTCTAGTTGATTATACCTTTTTAAGTTACACAATGAATATTTCCATTGTACATTTAAACATTTTCAAAGGATATAATTTTTATCATATTTAGAATACTGTAATTTTATTTATTTTTATTTTTTAAAGATTTTATTTATTTATTTGAGAGAGGGAGAGAGTGAGAGCCAGCAAGAAAGAGAGATAGAGAGAGCATGAATGGGGGGGAGGGGTAGAGGGAGAGGGATGCTGAGCAGGGAGCCCAACGGGACCCTGGGATCATAACCTGAGCCAAAGGCAGATGCTTCACAGACTGAGCCACGCAGGTGCCCCTAAAATAGTGTAATTTTAAGTAAAAATGCTATATAGCTCTTTAAATGTAGTCAATATAACCTACGTACCAAACTAGCATCTCTTTTTTTTTCTTTCAACTTGTGCTAGTACACTTGTATGCCAGGCACTATTTTTTTCCAGTTTTATTGAGAAATCATTGATATACATCATCATATAAGTTTAAGGCATATGGCCTGATGGTTTGATTACCATATATCATGAAATGAGTATCATAACAGGTATAGCGGCACTCATTTCCTCACAAAGATACAATAAAAAGAAAAAAAAAAGGAATTTTATCCTTGTGATGAGAACGTAGAGGATTTACTCTCTTAACAACCCTCCTGTATATCACACAGCAATGTTAACTATAGTCATCATGTTGTACATTACATGCCTAGCACTTACTTATCTTATATCTAGAAGTTAGTGCTTTCTGACCACAATCCTTCAAATTACCCTCCCTCACACCCCTGCTTCTGGTAACCACAAGTGTGATTTTTCTGTCTGTGAGTTGTTTATTTTTGTTGTTGTTGTTATTTGGGGGGGGTGTTCGTTTGCTTTTAGATTCCACATATAAGTAAGTATTCGTCCTTCTCTGACTGACTTATTTCACTTAGCATAATGCCTTCAAGCCCCATCCATGTTGTTGTAAATGGTAAGACTTCCTCAATTTTTTTTATAGCGGAATAATATATATGTATATATCACAACTTATTTATCCATTCATCAATCAGTAGGCACTTAGGTTGTTTCCATGTCTTGGCTACTGGGTCTTGGTAATGATGTTTTGGATGTGACACCTAAAAGACAAGCAACAAAATAAAAAATAAGCAAGTGGGACTTCATCACACTAAAAAGCTTCTGCTCAGCAAAAGAAACCATCAAAAGGCAATTGATGAAATGGGGAAAAAAATGTCAAACCATTATCATTTGCATAACCATATAAAGGGTTTATACCCCAAGTATATAAGAACTCATATAACTCAATAGCAAAAACAAACAAACAACAACAACAACAAATACCCAATTAAAAAATGGACAAAGGTCTTGAATAGACATTTTCCCAAAAGAGATCTAAAAAGGCTAACAGGTATATGAAAAGATGCCCAACATCACTAGTCTTTAGGGAAATGTAAATTAAAACCACAGTGATATATCACACCATGCCTATTAAAATGTCCACAATCGGGGCGCCTGGGTAGCTCAGGGGGGTTAAGCCTCTGCCTTTGGGCAGGTCGTGGTCTCAGGGTCCTAGGATCGAGCCCCGCATCGGGCTCTCTGCTTGGCGGGGAGCCTGCTTCCTCCTCTCTCTCTCTGCCTGCCTCTCTGCCTACTTGTGATCTCTGTCTGTCAAATAAATAATAAAAAGAAAAAAATGTCCACAATCAAGAAGATAAGAGAGAACAAGTGCCATGGATGCGAATAAAAGAAAACCCTTATGCACTGTTGGTGGGATTGTAAGATGGTACAGACACAGTATGGAAAACAGAATGGGGGAATCCCAAAAAATTAAAAATAGAGCTACCACGGGGTGCCTGAGTGGCTCAGTCGGTTAAGTGTCCGACTCTTGAACTCAGGTCAGGTCTTGATCTCAGGGTCATGAGTTCAAGTCGGACATTGGGCTCCATGCTGGGCATGAAGCCTACTGAAAAAGAAAAAAAAAAAAAAAAAAAAAAAAAGAACTACCATGTAATCCAGCAATTCCACCCCTGGGAATGAATATATATATATATATATATATATATATATATATATATATATATATATAAAATGAAAACACTAACTGGAAAAGATATCCATACCCCATGTCTACAGGCATTACTTATAATAGCTCTTCTTTAACCATCATAAATTCTGCAGCATTTTCTTTCCTTCCTGGTCTCTTATAGTCCTTCTGTCCCCTCCAGCAGCATTTGCAACCGCACTGAATGTCATCCTAAAATAATATTATGGTCTGCTTGAAAGGCTATTGATCACCCTATGAGATTACACAGAGAATTGGACATTCAGATCAGAAATTTCATCCAGTACCAAACTTTACTAATAATTTCAAGGAAACAATCAGCACAAGCGAAGCAAATTGAGATCTGGAACCATCAGTGAGTCTCTCTCAGTCCCTTCTTGCTGGAACATAGATGGTCTAGTACAGATAACACAGAAAATACCTAATACTGTATGTAGTTACAGGATTTATATGGAGAAGAGCCCTTTATTATTTTTTCTTAAAGATTTCACTTATATATTTGTCAGAGAGAGAGCACAAGCAGGGGGAGCAGCAGGCAGAGGCAGAGGGAGAAGCAGGCTCCCCACCGAGCAGGGAGCCCGATGTGGGACTTGATCCAAAGACCCTGGGATCATGACCTGAGCTGAAGGCAGAGGCTTAACCGACTGAGCCACCCAGGCATCCCTGGAGGAGAGTGCTTTAAACCTTGAGACATTTCCACTTTATACTTAGTTACAGTAGCTTAAGAGACGTTTTCCTGGAAGCCATGTGCTGTAACTCCACAGATTTCGGGTTGGTTTGCCACAAACAATTCTAGGCAAACAGGTACACCCTGCAAAAAGCATTCCATAGATAAGGACTCGCCTGAATGGCACAAGGTCTGTCATTAACGAGCTGACAAGGAGATTAAACCAGACCATTTCTTTCTCTTCTCAGGTCACTCTCCCTTTCCCCCATAAAGGGAGAGAGTGGATTGCAGAATGTTGTTTAATCATTTATTTCCCACCCTGTCATATTTCTTCTGGAAGGAAAATACGTAAATATCAGAAATTTTTTAAAAAACTATTTTTTGACCATACGTCTTTAAATTTAAATATCTTCCGTTTTGAGTTAGCCATACAATTAATATGCATATGCATTGATCAGAACAGCATAAATGTATTACAAATGTTGATAAGTCCTTATGAATAAAAGATAGCTTTATTAGAAAAACAACTCTTGAGAAGATGGATGAGATGACTTTTTTAATTGATATTTTCATTGGGATAATTGATTCACATGCAGTTGTTAAGAAATAATCCAGAGAGTTCCCCAACACTCATTACCCACTTTTCTCCAAGGGAAACACTTTGCAAAACTGTCATGTAATACCGCAGTCACCCTCCACCCATCTCATTCAGCTTTTCCAAATTTTTCTCATGATGCGTGTATGTATTTAGTTCTTTGCACGAGTGTAGGCACATTTCCAGTCCCACAGTGAAGATTCTAAACATGTTGCTTATAATAGTGCGTCCTCCTGCTGGTCTTCTTTAACCACACCCTTACCGCACTCCTGGCCCAGGCAACCACCAATCTGTTCCCCATCTCTAAAGTGATACACGGAGGGAATCCTACAGTATGTCACTTTTCGGGATTGTTTATTTTCACCTAGCAGAATTCCTTGGAGATTCATCTGGGTCATTGCAGGTGTCAAATGTTCACTCTATGGTAGAGTTGTGCTGCCGTTTACTTAAGCACTTTCCTGTTGGAAGACATCTGGACTGATTCCATTTTTTGGCTCTTGCCAGTAAAACTGGGAACATTCATGTAGAGGTTTTTGTCTGAACGTAAGTGTTCATTTTTCTGGAACACATAGTAATTCCATGTTTCATTCACCTCAGTGTACCTCTCATTGCAAACCTTCACTGGCCTTTGATTCAGAGCTCTAGACCCGCAACCCAGAGACTGGTGTGTTTATTTTATTACCTCCAACCAAATGTTGACTCGATATGATTCTTTCTACTGTCTATTTCTAATGAATTGTGCACTAAGCAAAATGAATTGATAAAGTGCTTCAAGGACTAAAATTGGTGACATTTTTCACCTGCCGCTGTGCTTGTCCCTCGAATCCATTCGTCAGGATAATTCTCAAGCTGTGTGCTTCATATTGATTTATCGTTTAGAGAATCTTCTCATTGTGAACATTTTGGGGCCTGCAGAGCTCTGCCGAATGTCTGTCCCTTTCCAGGATCCTCCCCTGAATAGAAAGCAGAAGGGGAGATGGCAGACTTGTCATGAAATAAATTGCTCTCGTCCCGCTGAGTGGAACAGTGGCAGGTTTGACCATCCTTGAGCTGGCTCACCAGAAGGGGCCCGATGAGGGGATGTATGTTTCAATGTGGTGTCACTTTTATTAAGTGACTTTGTCTTCAGGGGCACACTTCAGTGCCTCCCAGATAAATCGCTTCTGTCTTTGACAGTGACAATGGCAATATTTCCAACTTCACACATCTAAGAGACAATTGACAGGACAAATTGCGCATTGGAAATGCTTGATAAGCACAAGATGGGGCAGAGCATCTCAAATCACTCTACATCTTTGGAACGAAGTTATAATAATATGAATCATTGAAACCAGTCTATCACTTAAACTCCTAATTGTGAGTCAGAAGCTGTATTTAACAGCTGAAGAAATGTTCGTCTCTTTATTAGAGTGCAAAAATAGGACTTAATTATTTTTTGATATTGGATCTTAGTAAATTTGCTTTTTCCCCCTGTGATGTACATTTACATAATAAAAGGAAAACATATCTCCCAGGAAAATTTCTATTAATATTTTTACAGATTCTGTCAACATAACATATGCAAGTATTTGGAAAGGCTTGTTAAACAGTAAGAAAAGTATTCTTAATATATATGACCTTAGAAAAGTTACCGAAATAAATAAATATCACTAAACAAAGGAATATGCATAAATGTGCACCAGAGGATATGCACTTTGGAAAACCTAATTTGTACTGCCAGCATTGTTGCTAAGAAGAAAATTAAGTCTGGGAGCCTTTCCGGGTCATTACCATCCCCTTTGGGGGTAACAAAAATGTGCCGTTTGAGACAGGCTTACCTTAGGCCACCAGGCTCATCCTCTGCCTCTGGGTCAGCCCACTTAGCCTGGCCAAACAGATATAAGGCAAAGACTTAAAAGCATAGCCTTAAGGGAAATGGCTACAATTCTTCCTCATCCCTGTCTAGCCACATGACAGCTGGGTCTACTCCTGAAGAGGTCTGCCAAAAAACAGGCCCCAGAGTGGTACCCAATATTCACTTCAGAGAAGAAAACCCACGTTTTGATCCAGAATTGTCTGGGCTTCTTAGGGATGACCCACAGGAGTCTGAAGGGCCGAGGAGTAGGACTCTGGAGGGTAACCAGAAGGGATTCCCAGGTCTGTGGAGAGCTGAGCCCTGGCCTCTCAGGTCGGTCTTTTGAGGCTCTCCTGCCTTTGCTGAGGGCTCTGTAAAGCCCTGCTCACCATGAGTGTGGCTCCTAGAGCAATTTCCGCATCCCATGCTGTCTGGCTTCTTGGTACACCACCCACAAGGGCAGGGTTGGAGCCAACACAGCACATGCTTAGTATTTGCTCTTTGAAATTGTTCTTTGAAATAGGGATTGTTTGTTTTGTTAAACACCATTTCAAAATTCTTTAGGAATAGGATATCTGAATATTAAGTATGCGTTCTTGTCTCCTTCCTTCAATTATTGATGCTAGCTAGCATCATCATTTAAATCCCTGAGTTATGCAAACACATCTCAGGTTAAGGACAGTTTAACTGATTACAAGTTCCTTTTTGAATGTTAAACAAAGCCTGGCAGAGTGTCTGTCACCCTTCCACGTTCCTGACCGGGTCTTAGTGGTCTTAGTGTGGACACTTGAAGAAGTGGCCAGAGAGAAGATGGATGACATAAGAATGAAAAGAAAAAAAATTTGAAAAGGATCCAGATCCTATTCAGGAAGATTGGGGTAGAGGGAAAAACCTGGTCCTTGGGGTAGAAGCACTGTGTCCCACATCTTGTTTTTTTTTTTTTCAGGGACCAGCTGGGTGATGTAAGACAGGTTATCAGAATCACCATCTCTGCAACAAAGGGGTGGTGTTAGGCAGGTATGAACAGCCCCATTTAGCACTGAAGACAGAGAATGTGGATGATATACCTTTGAATCATCAGGAATTTATTGCAATATAATTATCAGTACTTTGGGCTTAAACACTGGGAACACTTATTTGGATCTCCAAAATGAAGAAAGGAGAAATCTAAGAAAAGTAGAAGAGATGCTGAGTAGCCTAAAACAATGCATCATTTTACTCTAATAATTCAATAAAGGCAAGTCGGTTTGATGAACATCCTGAGAGTGAAGACACAGATGTCAAGGGAGGCCAGGAACCCCTTCTGTCTAGGGCAAGTGTCAAGTCACCAATGGCGATCTAATTGCTAGGTCATTTTGTTTGGGAGACAAAGTCTGCATTGGTCTTCTACCTTTATATCTTCCTAGCTCCTACTCACCTTCCCTTCTCCCTGATGCTTCTCTCCTGCCTGACCTTCTACTACAGCCACGTTTCAGGAACCCAAACCATGGTGAATGTAAAAATAATGAGCTTTCCTGGGGCACAGCTTGATCCAAGGAACGGACTCTAAATGGGGATTTTTTTTGGTCCCCATTGTGCTATATGAAAGACCTTTTTGAACCTAAGAGAAGTTTTCCAGATTTGTTTAAATTGCTCACAGAGGCATGTGTGTATTCTTCTCACTAAGGCCAGCCTTGCCTGTGTCATGCTGAGTCCGGCAACCTGTGCTGTGTACTGGGAACGTAAGACCCAAGAGGGCAGAGTGTATTGATTCTGTTCGCTAATATACCTCCTCCATGTAGGTGCTCAATACATGCTTATCAAATGAGTGTGCCATTAAGAAAATTCATTTTAAAAGAAAAATTTAATTTTTAAGCCCAAATCTCAATACTTTTTTTTTTTCTCAATGACTTCAGAGGTTTCCTGTGAACAACATTTATTCTTTAATACCTCCTTCATGGTTTACAACATGTAATACAGATTCAAGGTCATAATTAGCATTATGTCTGTCTTTGCATTGGGGATTGTTAGGTACTTGGTATGTGGGTCCATCCCTGCTCTTCAGAATGTCTAGTGGTTGCTTGCTTCTCTGTGGCCAGCAAGGAAGGAGACAATTCAAGCTGAGATTATGAATCTCAATGTTCTCCACAAAGTGCAGTAGGAATTAATGTCAGAAGAGAAGAGGCTGACTCTGCTTTTGGCTCAGGGTTGGCTCTTCTTTTTCTTATCTTCTGCCTTGTAACCCAAAGGCTATTAGGATTCCCAGTCAAGTATTCTCCTTCTTGAATTCATATCGTGTTATTTTATGTCAGCTGAGGACAGGAAGTCTCCTACAGACAATGAAAGAACACCAAGGATTTTTATATCCCAAGAAAGGCCTCTTGGAGAAACTTTGATCTGGATGTGCCATCCTGTAGAAGCCTCACAGTAAATGAACCAAAGCTGGGCTCATGTGGTTGTGTAGTTGGGTTTGTCCAGCTTGGAAGGTCCAAGATCTCTGGGAAGCCAGGTGCTTGGATTCTTATGTGATCATCCATTCTGTCCCACCTCTTTATTTGGGGGCCCCTGTCATTAGCCTCTCCATCTCACTGTCTGGTCTAGGATGAGACAGGTCAGGGTCCTAAACAAGGGGTTTTCAGGCCAGAATGAAATATTGACTGGCCATCAAAAGGAAGGGACAGTGATGGCTCAGTTGTCCAGAAGGCTCCATGTCAGGCAAGCGAGTTTGTTTTGCCACAGATGAAGAAAGAATGGTGATTCATGAATGGAGAGCTGGATGAGCTGTTGGAAAAGTCCTGGGTGGGAAGGAGAGCTTCTGAGGACACCAGTCTCTCCTGACTGGCACTGGCATGCGGCAGACGCTCTGGCAGGCTCCTCGGCTTCATGGCCTCTATGGATTTTCACACGCTGTGAATATTCTCCAATAATTTTTTCAGTCAGAATTGGGCAGAGCCCATTCACACATATTGCAACCGTCTGTGTCTGAGGCATCAGCGTATGCCATTGAATGACACATGGGGAAAAACTTTCATTTTTTTGCTCGGCTTGTTTATTTCTCTCTCAATGATTCATTCTTAATAAGTTTCTTGCCCAATGCCCGTTCCTGCAACCATAGAAAAGATGTTAGTGTTTACTGCTTATTTCCAACTGGTTGTTACTCCCCCGGAAGACTCTTCCTATCCTCTTCTGAGTCCCTTTGTTCCTACACCCTGGGAGGAGACAACTTAAAAAAAAAAAAAGAAAAAGAAAAAGAAAGAAATCTGTCTACCATTTTGGGCATTTAGTGACCTGTTTAGTGACTCAAGGTTTCTCATCAATTCTGGAGCTCTGGAAGATAGCAGCCCGTAAGGATGAGGCTCAGAAGGGACTTAGTCATCTAGAAAACATTCACCTCTTTCACAGATGGGCAGGAATAACAAGATTCTCCTTCACAGGACCTATGTTGGCAGCAGAACTTCCTGAAGCCTCCTTGCACATTGAGTCCTGTGTTTTTACTCCTAGGGAGGAGGTGCCCACAGAGGGGTGTGAAAGAAAGTCCCCCCGCCCCCAGGAAGATTGTGGCAAGAAGCAATCTCTCCATGGAGAGAGTAAGTCCCCGCCACAGTGTTGACGTGGAAGGCTACAGAGATAAGACACTGTATTGGGAGGGTTTCTGTTTATTGACACACGTGGGTCCTGTGGCTTCATGTTGGTAGAGGAAATGGCTGAATGCACAGCATAATGAAACTTTGGAATTTTGAGACAGTTGATTTTTTTTTTTTAAGTTTTTACTCTAAGTTTTCCCTTGAGAAACAGAGCCATAGGTATATTTTTATTACATTCTATATCAAAAATTAAAGAGAGAAATTAATATTTTTTTTTAAATTAAAGCCTGAAGAATTGTTGCTGTTGTTGTTTCCAGTGACTTAGAGTCATGGGTTAATGGCAGACTTTGGAGAACTTACAGGAGGGTTAGCAAATGCGTAGGCAGGTAGTAGATAGTTGACTTATGAGGGGAAAGTGCACCAAGTGAGGATTCCAGAACACAGGCCATTATGGATGATAACAGGGCTGATTTAAAGGGGTTTTGTGGAGGGGAAACTGCTTGGAACATCATATCATCATTTTACATTCCATTTTTAAGGAAACTCCATTCAGATAATTCTTTTTCCATGTCTCTGTAAGGAATGCCAACCTAGCATTGTTTCTTTGTATTTATGTTATCTCTTGGGATTTCTGACATCATCACCTCCACAAAGGCAACAAAACAGAGGTTCCATTGACTTCCTGAGGTTCACCCAGTGACATCAGATTGGACCCTTTGGCTCATGTTTTATGTTGACTAGATCCTGTAGGAACCAGAGAGTCCCAATACTGGGACTGCCTAGAAGGGCTCAGACAGGGTTAGCTCATTTAATTACAGAGGAGACTCAGCTGAGAGTCTTACCAAGGCCCGAGGGAAGCAGATCCTGGTCCTATCAAGCAGCAGGACTTAGACAATCAGCCATTTTCTGGCATGTCAGGGGCGTATTTGCTAATTCTGTGCTTATACTAACGGCTTGTCTGTCCAGTCTGTCCACTGCAGCCTCTGTAGTCTCCATGGAAAATCCCAATCGAGAGCAGACATAAATTGTGGGAGCCCCAGTGAACATTTGGTGTGCTTGGAGGCCCCTGTCAGTATCACAATGGAGAGGAGTCCTCCCCTTAACCACTTTTAGCTCTTCACCCTCTGCAGGCTGAGTAGTACTCTGCAAGATGAAACTAATGGAATATTTAGAATTAGTATTGGTAGAACATGTTTATGCTCCTCTTTTCACAGAATACTCTTGGGAAGATGCCAAAAGTCTTCAGTTCTTGAGATGAAACAGTTTGTTTTCTTTGATTTTGTTTTAAGTAGACTATATTTTCTTGAGTTTTAGAAAACCTATACTTTATATGGATATTAAATATATTAATATTTATATTGTATTTATATATATACATATATATGTATATATGTACTGTATTTATATATATATACATATGTGTATATATATATAAAATTTTGTTATTTGTGCTCCATTTTACCTGGGAATTTTAAAAGGTTTCTGAGTCTTACTTTCTGCAATTATACAATAAGGAATAAAGTTGTAAATCAAGGCTTAGGCCCCTAATGGCATGGCATACGAAAGCACCCCATGCAAGAATGCTGTCCACTCTTTGGGAGGACCTGCTGTATCTAGGGTGCTCACAGAAGTCCAAAATCTCTCTTATAGTCAAAAGATGGGGAAAATGATTAAGTGTCTAGTAAGTGGACTCCAATGGAAACAGCTCTCCTCTAATAGCAAAGTGGCTCAAGAATTCAACAGATATGTTTTGGGGGTGACTTTTCCATGCCGTTTTCCTCACAAATCATCAGAATGTTCCAGAAAGCCCAGCACCTTGCAGAACAGAGTGCGTGTCCCCGTGCCAGCCCCTGACCTAGGGTTCTTATCTCTGAAAATGGGCTAATGGGAATCATTTTCCATCCTGATCCATGAATCCAAAGCTCTGTCAATGAAGCTGGTAGACACAAAGAGCCTTTTGCCCAAAGTGTGGTGCAAATATTAGGTACTACTTATTCAGCGCCCTCGTGGCTTGATTTGGTGGTGATAAATATAAATGACGATTTAGAACCTCATGCTCGATGTGCAGTGTGCCATCTAGGTAACCTTGGTGAAACTGGGCCACTGAATGAAGATTACTTTCATAAGTTTAATACCCAGAGGTTACATCTGTATCCTCTGTTCTATCTCAGAGCTTTAAAATTGTTTTTATATATGTCTACATAGTAAAAGTAGCTTTGTTATTATTTTAGTAAGCTCTTTGGGCTACTCAACTCTGCCCCATCCTTCTCTCAAGCACACTTCCAAAATAAAACTTCATTTCCTTAAAATCTTCAGTTTTCAAGTCATAAATATTTATGAGAGGAATACATTTTTCTGAGTTACACATATTTACTTCTATGAAATTGCTTTTGATTGGAGTGAATTTTTTACAACTTCTAATAAAGTTTTAAAGCTCATCCCTTAATTATATCATGTTAGAAGGCATTGGCTGGATAACTTTTTAATTTTAAAAAGTGTGTGTGTGTGTGTGTGTGTGTGTGAGAGAGAGAGAGAGAGAGAGAGAGAGCTTAGAGCAAATTGAAGGACATTTCCTCCCTCTGAAGGCTGTTTCTATCAAATATAAACATGGTTATTTCTAGTTTCAGTGGATAGTAAGAAAGAATGCACTTTTACTTCAAGCACTGAAGTTAGTTTCCCCATTTTCTTTTGAATTTCTTGAAGTAAAGATGTCCTAGAAAAGAATGAGCTATTGCTACATGGTACCTCTTGCATGAACCTTGAAAACATTATGCTCAGTGAAAGAAGCCAGACACAAAGGGTTGCATATTATACAAAAATCCAGAATAGTAAATCCATACAGACAGAAAGCAGATTGGAGGTTGACAGGGGCTGGTGGGAGGGGACGATAGAGAGTGACAGCTTCATGGGGATGACATCACCCTTGGGGGCAGTGAAAACATTTTGGGACTGGACAGAGCTGATAGTTGTACAACATTTTGACTACTAAATGCCACTGAATCGCACACTTTAAGATGGTTAATTTTATGGGATGTGAATTTCACCTCAATAAAAATGTAATAAAGCTGTTAAAAAAGAGTAAAAGGTATCATGAAGTACCATACACAGAAAGCACATTTGCAGCCAGTATATAAGTCAAGACCTCTTTATTGCACATTTACTCCAACGCGGAGTGAACAGGAGCCATTCAGCCTATGGCTCTCCTTGTGGAGGTGAGGCACTTGCTTGTCTGTCTGTGTCATTCTCCCCTTCTGTCTCCCGCCACGTGTTGCCAGTCCCACTTCTGTAACGTCGTCCCATCAGGCTCCATCTGTCTTTTCCCGTCACCTCCATGAACTCCACTCCCAGTCTGGGTCCTCTTGCCTCCTGGCTGTGCTGTCTGAGCATTCTGCTGCTGCCCAGCCTTTCCCATCTAGTGTTCCTGGCATCGGGCAAGTCTTCCAAGTTCACGACCTTGCTCAGATCCGGGCACTTCTGGGACCGTAGACCTTCTATGGCATTCCCTCCAGAGCAGGGATGTCCTTACTCCCCAGGCTGCGTGCAGGGCCTTCTGCCTGCTTTGATCCAGTGGCAGCTTACGTCCTGTCCTGTCTCTTCTCCAGGGCTGCCCTCTGTCCCCACCTCCTATCTGGTCAGGCCTACGTGGCCTGTTTGCCCAAGTTGTGTGGAAGAGAGCTTTCCCCACTGCAAGCCCTTTCTCTCCTGTTCCCTCCTCTCGCTACCCTCACGGGCTACTCCTACCTGGCTTTTGAGACCCCATATCTTGAAATCTAGTGACTCTCTACCCTGAGGCCTTCCATCAGCAGGATGCCATTTCTCCCTCCTCTGAATCCTTAGGGTCCTTTGCCTGTATCCTTTTCACGGTCTGCCTTATATTATGGTAGAGAGTTAGCGCATGGCCCAGGACCACCCACCTTGTGAACTGTGGAA
Source organism: Martes martes (assembly GCF_963455335.1). Taxonomy (NCBI): domain Eukaryota; kingdom Metazoa; phylum Chordata; class Mammalia; order Carnivora; family Mustelidae; genus Martes; species Martes martes. Next base: position 159,241,971 of record NC_137890.1, read on the forward strand.
ACAGGATGTAAATCTCGACTTCGCTTGCTTCAAAGACTGTGCTGTGAGCAAATACCAATGACCTCCTTCCTATTGATTTTGGACCTCTCCATCTTCCCCCTCCCCCTTCTCCATCTCCCCTGGCTCTTTGCCGTTGTGTATAATAGGTTCCCGGTAAGTATTCCTAGAATATGCAGCACTGTGCCTCTTTACAAATAAGTTATTTTTTAAAAGGGAATGTCTAATTAACTCTTGTTTAAGAGGTAAACAAACCATGAAAAAAATGCAATAGTACTTCTGTGTTCTGCATCTTGGTGTGTGTGACCTTTATAGCCCCATGACACACAGACATTGATTGCGATCATTGTTCCCAAATCTCCTTTCTCATCATTTCCATGGACTTTTTTCTGATCTCATCTTCTGCTAATTGACAGTATTTACATCTGTGTCACTGATTTTGAACCTAATTATATACTATCTTATGTTATTTCTTAAATGATTTCTTCAGTTGTACACATTTCCATAATGCCGGTTTTCCAATGGTGGCAGTTCCATGAATTTTGATGAATGAAAAAAAAAAGAGAAAGAATGAAAATCCCTTCTTAGTATGATAATAAACAAGTGTTTTAAAAGACACTATCCGAGGGATGTCTGGGTGGCTCAGTGGGTTAGTGCCTTCTGCTTAGATCATGATGGGGAAAGGGTGCTGGGATTGAACCCTGCCCAGGGCTCGCTCTCAGCAGAAAGTCTGCTTCCCCGTGTCTTTCTACCCCTCCCCCTTGCTCATGCACATATGCCTGTACTCTGTCTCTCAAATAAACAAATAAAATCTTAAAAAAAAAAAGATACTATTTGAGTCACTTGGAATTCTTTGCCTTTGTTTTCATACTGCCCATCTAGCGATCTGATAAGCCAGAATTCCAGTGTTGACCCATCTGTGGATCTTTCTTTTATTATCACGATAACCAGATGCTCATCAGTTTAAAACTCATTTGGGCTGAAAAACAACTGAGTATTGCTATATTTAAAAAATTATCTTGCTAGTAGTGGGGGGTGGGGTAGGGATAACAATCATGTTTTAAGCCATAATGTTTTTGTGTCCTTGGCATTTGGTAGAAGCAAAAGCTTAGGTGAAATCAAACACTGTGAGAGAATTGTAAAGCGATAAGGAGACAAGTTTAATAAAGATTTTTTTTTTTCAGATGCGGCATCCTTTTGACTTCCTCCTGTCATTAAATTCTGCATGTGTTTGGTTGAAAGGAAACTTCAAATGGCTTTATGATTTTAAAGAAATGCCAAATTATGTAAAAAGATCATATTGTTACTCTAATTTGAATTTTAAAAGGGGGTATGGAGATGAGAGGGAGAATGGGTCTCTAGAAATTAGGTTTTTAAAAAATCCAACACTACTTAAGGCATTTCAATACCACTTGTGAGGGAGAAAAGGTAGAAACTCTAATGACAACTTTGTTTGTTTGTTAGGAGCTGGAACGATGTCTCTCTACCTGCGCAGAATGACAGTGTGACTGAGAACATCTAAGTGAACAACTAGAATGAAGAGCCTAATATTCACCTTTCCCTATTTCTTCCTCTCGTCTCTCTGCAGGTTACCTATCTGGGTAAAGTCCCCACCACAGGCATGCAGTTTCTGTCAGGCTGCACAGAGAAGCCCGTCATCGAGCTCTGGAAGAAGCACACGCTAGCCCGAGAAGATGTCTTTCCAGCCAATGCCCTTCTGGAAATCCGACCATTCCAAGTGTGGCTTCATCACCTCGACCACAAAGGTGAAGCCACAGTCCACATGGATACCTTCCAGGTGGCACGCATTGCCTACTGCACCGCCGACCACAACGTGAGCCCCAACATCTTTGCCTGGGTTTATAGGGAGATCAACGACGACCTGTCCTACCAGATGGACTGCCACGCTGTAGAGTGTGAGAGCAAGCTTGAGGCCAAGAAGCTGGCCCACGCCATGATGGAGGCCTTCAAGAAGACTTTCCACAGTATGAAGAGCGACGGTCGGATCCATAGGAACAGCTCATCGGAAGAAGTTTCCCAGGAATTGGAATCCGATGATGGCTGAATGGACTTAGGATGCTTCAGCAAGGCAGCATTGGTCAAGGAATTCAAGATGATAGATGAATAAGCAATGATTCAAATTTGGGAAGAAAAGACTGCCAAACTATTGGCCGACCAAGCTTTTTAAATTCAGAAGAGCAAATCTAAATCTAAAGAAATGTATTATTAAAGTAATTACGTTACATTGAAATCTGCTGCTGCTGTGACTGTGAGGAGGGTGGGCGTGCGGACGGGGAGGAAAGTTCTAGACTCTCTTCTTTCCCCACCCCCCTCATTTCCCCATGCCTCCCTGTAGGAGACCCCATGCCAGTTATCATCACTCTCAGGCAAATACACTGCGGCTGTTATTTGATAGACCATTCCAATCTGCCTTATGAAATCCAACAAGAAGGTTAGATGCTCCTGTAGGATCCCTAGTCATGGGGAGAGGGTGTGCGTGTGGGTGGGGGGTGCAGGTGCAGGTGGGAGGCCGCAGAGCTAAAGGAACACCTCAGGCATATCCTGAGAGCCCCTCTCCCTGGCATGTTTCAGATTCTCTCCTCAGTAAGCAAATCAGCACAGCCTTTATTGAGCTTTACAACTAACAAGCTGATAGTTGGCAGTTAATTCACAGTTAAAGATAATGCTTTTATTTACATAAATATATCAAGTAGTACCCTCTTATTGTATTCACTTCATCTATTTTCTTAGAATACTTGCGACTACTAATAGCTGCTTTCCTCATCCCTCCTCATCCACCCTCTTTCTCCTTCCAACCCAGCGAATGTCCCTAAGGGATGGATTCTCAGCATACACTGCAGGACACAAAAAGGGAAGAAAAGAACCAAGCAGGTGAAATAAACAAAGTAGGAGTTTCAAACAACCACCACAACCACAGAAACCTTGGAAAAAGGGAATGAGTTATCAGCAAGTGAGCAAACTCCTCGTAGGCTGTCCTTTGATCAATTCTGATTTATGGTTACTTATTTAGTTGATGGTCCTGTCTGATGAATCCTTCACGGCAAGCTTCAGATCTGATTGGGCATCACAAAGGAAGCCTTGCCTCAGTCACTCAACATTGTACTCAAATAGGGAATGTGCTATATACACCTGGTTTGTCTAGAGAAACTGTGTCCCAAAGGGAAATCTGACCCCATTATCTTACAATTGGTGATATCTTAGGGGCAGAGTTGCTGGTTTATCCACTGTTTCTAATGAGAAATATCACTAAGAGAGTCTGAGATGTCTCAGTTTCACGGATCTTTAATATCATCAACACAGAGTCAACACTGAATGAAACTGAAAGTGTTGGTTCAAATGCATACATTTAAGGCTAGGAGCAGATGGCTAGTTTTCCAGGTAATGCTGCTCCTTGATTGAAGTCTGTTTTTAATCCCGGTAATGTTAGGGGCACTGGGGCACCTTACAGAAGCCTTAAATGAGAGCTCATCAAATCCAGAGAGTAATGGTGTCAGCGTTTTGGTCTGTGTATCTGTGTGTTCTTGTATGCATTTGTGTGTGTGTACGTGTGCCCCTGTGTGTGGGTCCAGTGTTAAGGCATGTAGAATGAGCATGGAGTCGTATTGAGAAGAACTCGCCTCTTGGATATTGCTTGCTGCTCTACAACACATGTAAACTATTCTTTAGCATAAATGCATTCATTCTTTAATAAAAAATATGTTTGCATTAATAAAGCTGAGGACTTTCATACTGTATATGTCTTTCCTTTTTTAAGTAATGAAAACCCGAAGGACGGAATAGATCAGATTAAGTAAAGAGGGAATTCTTCCTAAAAAACATTCCTGCTGGGTCATAAATAACCCATTCCTTGATTGTATTTAAATAAATCTTATTTTATTTTCCAATGCTCATTTTATATTTAATTCAATGAGATGGTATCGTGTCAACCATTGAAATAGTTTTTTGGTGTGATGGACTTATTTCTGAGGAGAGTCTTCCGGAACATTTTGCAAACGATCGCAATTTATAAAATCTTGTGTTCCATCTTGGAAGAACCTGTGCCGAAATCCTGGAAGGTAAATACGGAGTGATTCCCTCTGACAGCACTGGTTAAAAATGTTTCCTGCAGGCCATGATTTCTCAGAACGACCCTATTAATCTAGCAAGGAGGGGGGCCGTGGAGCACGTGCGTCTTGAGCAGTGCCCTTCATGGACTCAGTAACCAACACAAAGCCTTCTAAAGTGAAAATATGAGAGCCCACTGAAGAGGGACACTCAATTAAGAATTACCGCCCGTCTCCTCCGGTTCAAATGGCATTTTCCCTCATTGACTGTTCCTCAATTTCAATTTCACTACCTTGTCCTTGAATATGCTTCTAAGAAGGAGGTAAAAATAAAAAGAAAAAAAGAAAGGAAGGACCCAGCCAGCATATATTTCAAAGAAACAACACTTTCCCTCCCAGTAAAAGTTAAATCCCAAGGGCACATATGGTTATTTATTGCAGAAAGCATTTGCTGGTATTTTTTTCAGGATACTGAGTATGACATGCTAAGTAATTGGTTCTGATAATATTGCCATGAGCTTTTGCTCGAGATGATTAGTAAGCAATTTAAAGATAAATACACAATGACATCTTTCAAATAGCTAATGAAGTCTTTGGGGACAGGCAGGATTAATTCCCTTCAGAGGGGTGAATCAGACTTGCATCTTTTTTTTTTTTTTTTAATGCTTTGTTTTCTCCCTTTTTGTACTAAGTGTCCCATACTGGTGGTCACAAAGCACTTTCATGTACATTGACTCATATGTTCCCCCAGAAGGTTTGGCAATTACTTTAGAGATGAAGAAACTCAGATTCAGAGAGGTCACAAAAGTTGGCTAAAGGCAGCACAGCTAGGATGTGTTTTATGGGGACTTCGGACCCTCTGATTCTGGTCCAGGGCTATTGCTCTGTTTAGACAAGACCCACCTCCTGGGATTTTTTATTTCTAGTCTCTTAAATCCTCTAGCTTATTTTATTTTAAGATTTTATCTGTTTATTTGAGAAAGAGAGAGAGAGAGAGAGCGAGCAAGAGGAGAGGGAGAGGGAGAGCATCTCAAGCAGACTCCATGCTGAGCATATGGCCTCATGGGGGGCTCCATCTCACGGCCCTGAGATCATGACTTGAGCCGAAACCAAGAGCCTGACCCCTAACTGACTGAGCCACCCAGGCGCCCCTCCTCTAGCTTATTTTAAATGAGCATTCTACACCACTATAAACAAAAAAATTTTATGCTATTCGTTTCCAAGTATTTTTTGATAGCAATAGAAAAGTTTTAAAAACAAACAAAGACCCAAGAAGTTTTATTTGAGCACAAATAACATAATATGAGATTTTACTTAAGTATTTTATTGGCTGTGGTCAGTGGACAAAATACTCTTTCCACCCCTACAGAACCAGATGCATGGTTTATTTTGTTTTTCTCAGGACATGTTAAAACTCTGAGTCATGTCCTTCTGCTACAGGATTCTAGAGAACCCTGTAATTTCTCTTCAGCCATTCACTGCATTTTCAATTCTGTATTTGTATGATGATGTAAGTATATATATGCGTGTATATATATTATATAAGTATCTGTTTGAGCCTTTGAGGTGTAAGTGTCATTAAGATGGGAATTTTCTACCTTTTGGTCACATTTCATCTCTAGTCGTAGATTACAGAGGTCTTGTCCTACACTTGTTTCTGTTTATTCCTGTTGCTGGAAACAAAGAGGATGGGTATTAGGGGAAGTCGTTTTTATTTTTCTGATAATAGGAAGCATATGAGTATAACTGATTTCCCCCCCCAAATTTGTACTTCAAAAAACATTTTTCTTTTGACCTCTCTTTTGCCTTTTCCCACTTTTCCCCCCTCTTTCCTTCCACCCTTTCAACTTTAATATTTAATTGTTTACATGACACCATTCCAGACCATCTCTGATTTGAGCAGGAAGAGCATATGTGCTCTGAATTCTTGATCATTTTGTAGTACACGATCCATTGATACAAACTTTGATGATATGGTCAAACACTTCAGATTATCCTAAATCACTCTTGTTATTATTTTTCAGCTAGATGGGACATGATGACAGTTTAATTCATCATAGCTTACTATTTCTTAAGCATTCCAAGAAATGTGCAATATATCTTCTCATCTCCTTGATATACCCTAAACTGAACTGGGGTGAAGGTGAAGGTCCCCTTAATTGCCAAATTCTGATTGATCTTCAGAAACTTTCTTTTTAGATACCAAGATTTGGCTTTTAGAGCAATTTTATGGGGCATTACTTAAGAACTCTGGCTGCTTCTTTTACAGAGGTACCAGCTGATAATAGGTACCAGAAGAGAACTATGTATGGTGCATAAATCCCAAGCTAGAAAGAAAAACAACAGCATGAGTAAGAGCAAATTGCTAAGAGGAAGAAAAATCTAATCCATCTTACATTGGACATTTACAAATAAACTACGATACATATTTTTTTAAATGAACCTAAGACATAGTTTTGCACACTTGACCAAAGCTGACATTCACAAAGAGATTTGGGGAGAATGTTTCTTTTGGAATGCCCTAGTGAGATTATTTTAGGTTTTGCTTAGGTACCCAAAATTGGTTACTTAAAAATAATCTGAATGGTTTGTGCTTAGGAGAACTATGATTTTCATTTAATAACATTATTAAGTTCCTACTAAGTTTTCAACAGCTTAGCTTGGAAGCTACTCTAAGAAGGTACTGAGATGATCTGAAAATGGAATTACTGAAGTATTACATATTTTTAAGCCCTTCATAATAAATTTCCAATAATTATCAATACTTTCGTGTCTATAAAGTCATTTAACAACTATTTTCTTAATAAAAAAATGTACATCCCTCTACTAAACATATGTATTAGACCAAGTTTCAGCCATTTAAAAAATTATTATGAGGATTGTAAAATAAAACATGATGCTAGGTAGGACCTACTTGATTTCAAACCTGTCATGTGGTGCTCGTTGCCATCCCAGAACATTCTTTGTTCTTTGGGGGCAAAGCCTAAGAGAAACATTTAAGGAAACACCCACTTGCAAGAAAGAGCCAAGAAAGGACTCCATTCCGGGTCACCTTTTAATGTAAATTTGAGATCAACCAAAACCAAGATTGATCACAGATGTGAACTAGTGTTTCTGATTCCAGTTTTACACAGAAAATAAAATCTAATGATAAATGCTGTGTTTGTAATTGGATTATCTTCATGCCGATGATATTATGGGTATAAGAAAATTTTAATTGGGGGGCTTAGGATAGAATTAGACCTTTAATTTTAGTCTTTTGCCAAATTCTTATTGGCTTTCTCCATTTTAATTGCAACAGCTTTTCCTAGAATTCAGTACTGCACTTTTAGGAACTAGTAGGGTAAAACCTCATTAATTTAGATAAAACTAATTAGGAGTTGGTGGTTTTAGGCTTGAAAAGCTCAAGTTTTATGCTTATTTTTAATAAGCAAAATAAATAGGATGAATAACATTATTGGAAGTGTTTGCCTGCTTGGGAAAAATGGCCTCCACATATTACAATAACAATTTACTAGACATGGTGTAATTTCAGCACAAGTAGAGGCTGGTACAGCTGAAATTGAGGCTTTGATGTGCTGGTTTCAAGCCATTATTCTTTGTTTATTAAAGTGGGTTCTCCATTGCTTAGTGGAGATGCAACTCTAGGACTTAGTGTCCTTGGAAGTAATAAAATTCCTCTTCTACTCATCATGTATATACATCTTTACCTTCAGTGAGTATAACTCTTTGATCTTAGTAGCATAACTCCCTCCAAAAACTAAACTCTCCCTGTTTCTCATAGAAATATTGCTGTTAAAATAATTGAAATTGAAATTATTTTCTGATCATCAAGCTTTAATGATTTTCTGTTTGCTATTCTTTTTTTTTTTTTTTTTGCTTACATTACGAAGACTCTACATTATTGTGGATCACCTTACAAAGCTCAGTGACTCACCAAGATTATGTAACAAGTCAGTTATGACCAATTATGTTTAGTGGCCTGGTTTGTACTTAAAGTTTCACATTTTGCTTTTCAGATCCATGAATGTGTTTATGATTTGTAGTGTTCCACTACAATGTGATCATTATGTTAGCTCTGCACGGATGGGGTATGAGGCTTGCAGGGTCTCTGCGCACAGAATGGAGTTCGTGCCCTGCCCAAGAGGACATGATAGAGAGACCACGCGGGCAGCCCTGGATCCAGCCCATGCTCTTCCCAAGCAAGAGGCACCTTTTTTGCAATCCATCAGCCAAGAAGAATTTGCCTTTCATAATGATTGTCCCAGAAGGTGGCTAATTTTTCTATCAGGGTAGAAACTTCTTTCACAAATAAATAGCTTCCCAAAATAGCAATCCTGAATTATACCCGTATTCTTTTTCTCAATGTATTTTTTTCAGACACATGAAATAGCAAACACTGGACACTTTTCACTATTTTCACTATACCTCATGTTTCATAAACCAAAAGAAGGCATGTGAGGCCTACCAGTGACCTTCTCGAAATAGCTCTTGAGATCACATTTGGAGAATAGCCTTCTTAAGTTGCCTAACTTTTAGGCTCAGAATTGCAACAGGTGTGAGCTTTGAGTCATCAGATTCCAAGTGCTATTCTATGAGAAATTGTATCTTAAAGAATCAAAATCATTGTTTCTTTAGAGTCATTTCTCCTCCATGACTCTTGAAGGAAAAGAGTGAGGCGTCCCACACACTAGGCAGTCTGAGAATGGAAGAAAGATTCATTCTGGGTGACGTGAGGGTTGCCAGAAAACCTCAGAACCTGAAGGTAAAATGGGTCCCCTCTCTCATTCCCAGGACCAACCTCTGAGGCAGAAGTCTTATTTATTTCTTCTGCTATTTCAGTTCAGCCGCTGACCCAAGGCTTTCCCATGGCCGGAAGTGTCAAAGAACAGCAGCTCCCAAAGAAAGGGGGAAAGAGTCCTGTGTCATCCACAATTTGGTTTCACTCAGACCAGCTCTGTGGCCTCAGATCACTTCTGGACTCGTGACGTCCGTCTTTTGTCTACAAAGGGCTCCTGAGAGCCCTCAAAAGCCATTGTAACAGGAAGTTCTCTGGATTATTCTTCTATTTCTGGGCAAGGGATGAGAACAACTTCTCCTCTGAACACAGAACCTCCAGCCCCACCATTCTTCATGCCTAGAGCTCTAATTTTTCTAAAACTCAAATTTGATTATGCCAGAGTTTTACTTACAGTTTCCATGGCCTCTTCATTCTCTACAAGAGAAACTAATGACTGTCCTTATTCCCTTCCTCCACTCTTTAATTTTATATGTTGGTATGATAAACAAGGTCCTTCTCAAGCTGGCTCTCACCTGTTATTCCAGACTCACGTTTAAACCTTTCTCGGTGTTGGGCTGGGCAAAGAACTGAACATCTCGGGCAAAGAATTTAACATCTCAGTTTCCTCATCTGTAAAGTGAGAATGATAGGTGTCTGACTGATAGAACTGCAATGAAAAGTAAATGAGTGAATATAAATGAAGTACTTAGCCTGGATCCGGGATCTTGCAAATGTTCAGTTAATGTTACTCTTTGGGGTTTTCATTTTCGCTTCTCACTCCTTCACAGGAAGCTGTTGGGTAGCCTACAATGTTCTTTGTAATTCCACAAAAGGGCTGGTCTGTGAGCTTTGGAATGCCCTGCTCCTATGTCAAATCCTCCCTTCTTTGTGGATGTAGTTCCTTCTTCCAGGCTCCTACAGACTTGTGAAAAACCACTATGATCTTGACACATGGCCATTATTGCTTCTATGTCTTCCTCACCCCTGATCTGAGAGCTTCTGGAGCAATGCTGTCCCATAGATCAATACTGCTGGCCACATGTGTAATTTAAAATTTTCTAGCAGTCAAATTAAAAAAATTTAAAGAAAGAGGAGAAAATAATTTTAATAATATACTTTAACCAAAATATTTAAACTATTATCATTACAACACATAACTACTATAAAATGCATGAATGAGATATTTCAAATTCTTTTTTTTTTTTTTTTAAAGATTCTATTTATTTGACAGAGAGATAGATCACAAGTAGGCAGAGAGGCAGGCAGAGAGAGAGGGGGAAGCAGGCTCCCTGCTGAGCAGAGAGCCCGATGTGGGGCTCGATCCCAGGACCCGGAGATCATGACCTGAGCAGAAGGCAGAGGCTTAACCCACTGAGCCACCCAGGCACCCTGAGGTATTTCACATTCTTGAAATATAGTCTTCAATATTTGGTATGTATTTTATAGGCTACAGCACGTCGAGTGCTCAATAGCCACTCTGACTTGTGCTACTTATGTCCCTGCAGGGTCCCAGAGGGTGGGCACTGTGGCCTGATCCTCTTTGCAACCACAGAGTCCTTCTCAGGGACAGACACATGCGGAAATGCTTATTTAATGAATAAAGTGGTGAACCTGATTACAACTCCATCAGTTATGTGAGTATGTGAGTTTTCTAGGGCTGCTCATAACAAACTGGATGAGTTAAACAGCAGTGACCTCCCAGCTTTGGAAGCTAGGAGACCAAGATTGAGGTGTTGGTAGGGTTCGTTCCTCCTGAGGCTATGAGCGGAGATCAGTTCTGTGCCTTCTGATGGATTCCTGGCCACCTTTGGTATTCCTTGTCTTTTGTACCACCGTCTTGCTCTCTATGTTCACATGACCTTCTCCCGTGTGTGTTTGTGTGTCTGTTTGTCTCCAGATTTCCTCCCTTTATGAGGACATTGATCATACTGGATTCGGTTTTCATTTTAACTAAATTTACCTGCAATCACTCTATTTCCAAATAAGGTCACATTCTGAGATACTGGGGAGTAAGCCTTCAACATATGAGTTTGGGTAGAGGACACATTTCAGCCCACAACCGTAAGGCAGGTGTAACACTGAGATGTGCTTCAGAGCTCATGACTTGGCGGTTTCACTGCTGATGGTTCAACTCCAAATTCAGCACTTTTTCTGCTCTTGCCCCTGTGGGAAGCCCTCTTTGGGTTTGGTTTCTCTTGGCCAGCCAGGATTGGGGTTGGATTATCGAGGACATAGCAGACAGTCCTTTGAAGTATATTTTCATTTAAAGTGGTTGAATTTCCTTGTGAAATAAAGTTAGCATGGTTCTTAAATACATATGCATTTCAAGGAGATGAAATTCCCTGAACTCAGCCCTTTTGCATCTCCCATTATTATGTCCTGTCTGGTAATCACCAGCTTCGGTTGTCTGCTGAGGGCAATGAGGTTGTGAGGGAAAGGCAGTTTGAGAACTAAAAAAAAAAATAAATAAATAAAGAAGTTTGAAGCAGACAGGACAGCTCTTCCTGTATGTGACAACATTAGGCAACTCTTAGGCCAAGTTTTCCAGGCTGGGACAACCTTGGTCTAAGCCAATGCCCACAATTGTCCCACGGAGCTCTTTGTGCTTTTCATTGGGAATTGGTGTCTTCCAGACATCTCAATATGATCCAATCCAAATCCCCACATCACAAACAGAAGAAGCCTTTGAAGGCCAAAATTTGGGATTGGCCAGTTAACACAAGGATTGTGGTGCTTTTCCGCATCTGCTGTTCTTGTCCTGCGGTTATGTCTCGCGTTGTCTTGTAAACATGTGCTCTGTACCACGCTGAAGGATCAGATCCCTTTGCCTCATTGTGGAAGAACAGCATTCCCCAGCATTTCAAAAGCAGCGTCAGGGTCTCTCTGTTAAGATAAGCCCATACCAGAATTTGCCTGGCCAGCAAATCAAAGAGAATTTATTCCTAAAAATTATTTTCCAGACTGATTATTCAGTTCTTTCTTTAAAAGGTCAGACTTTGTGATATTATGATTCAAGTTGCCTTTTTATAAATTGCCTTTTTCTCCACAATGGGCTACCATCAGAGAACTCAAGACATGTTTTCTTTCTCCTTTTCTCTGAAAAAGTAAATGAACCTTGCAATTCCTCTCAACTTTGTAGTTTGTATTACAAAAGTTTCTCTTTGTTTTTAGGCAAATTCAAATGACACTATAATATAGTCTTTTTTGGTAGTTGTTGGAGAAGATACTTAAGCACTAAGATATGGGATCTGAAGTTAATATGTTCCAGCCTTTCCTTTTTAGGTTCAGAGTATCCCAGAAAAGGAACTCAGGAAAGCACGTTTGCAGGTTCTTTCTGAATATATTTCTGGAGAGATGGTTAGGTGCAAGATTAACAAGTTATCTCATTCATACTCAACACTGTCCATTGGCTGCTCCGTGGACTCCACCAAAGACATGGCCTAAGGATGGTAAAGAGAGAAGAAAGATTTGAAGGAACGGAAATAATAAGAACTAATAATTTTGATCATATATGAGGTACAAGACCCTTTACATACATCAATTTATTTAATCTTCACAGAACGCTATGTGGTCAGAATTATTATCCCCTCATTATGGATGAAGAGTGATTTTGGAAAATCTTAAGGAAGTTGGCTGAATCCCATAATCACTTAAGAAGCAAAGCAAGGGAAAAAAAAAAAAAAGAAACAAAGCTAGATTTGACCTCAAAATCTGCTCATCTCAAAGCTTGTAATTTACCTACATGCTCCAAGGACATTCCTGAGTCACTCCATCCCTGCAACAGCCCAATACTCTGACTTTTGGAACTCCCAAGCTGGATCCCCAAATTTTCCAGTGGATCAGATTACCTCATTCTCAGGTCCAGCTCAGTTTTGAAAACCTAGTGCCTCCGTCTGGGAGCTGTGGTTGGGCCAGCCTCTAGTGACTTTTCAGAGCCTTGCTTTCAATCCTTGTGCTCTCAGTGAGCCCTGGGTATGGTTCTTCCCCAGAAAGGCATATTTTCATGAAACTAAAGTGCTTAACTCCCCCTGGATGATTTTGGTGGCTCTTTTTGATCACTGCTTTGGTGTCTAAATGTATTTCCCTGGTCCAGAAAAAAATAAACTTCAGTCCTCCTTTCCTTCCATGCACATCCGAAATCTGAACCTTGAGCCTGAATCATGTGAGATTTAAATGAGATAAAAATAGAAATGAACATTTATTGTTTACAATGTATCTGGATTTAAGATTTTTACTGTCATTTTCTAATTGTATGTTTCACAAAATGCATATGCAGAAGGAACTATTATTCTTCTTATTTTATAATTGACGGAGGTTAAGTTTAGAGAGGTATTGGCTAAATGTCACCATCCTGGAGAAGCAGTCTGACTCCTGAGTCTGCATGTCTTATCCAGCCTTTCAGGTGGTAGAGGCTCTTGACCCAGTGCCTGGCACAGAGCATACCCATTTCAGATAAGTCACAGAGATGGTCTTGTCACCTGGCTCTCTCTTAAACCACTCCTATCAGGCCAGCACCTATCTTCTTAGTAAAATAAATATATCTTGGAGCCCTTCAAAAGCTTCAAAGCTTTATTCTGCAGGAACAGAAGATTGAGAAGAAAGATCTAGCAGTGTCTTGGGCATCTTTTGCTTATTTTAATACCACGTCGAAATTTTTTTCAGATGAAAATATTGAGGCTTAGATTAAATGATTTCTCCCACTTTCCACAAAGCTAGACTTCAAAGCTTTATTCTGCAGGAACAGAAGATTGAGAAGAAAGATCTAGCAGTGTCTTGGGCATCTTTTGCTTATTTTAATACCACGTCGAAATTTTTTTCAGATGAAAATATTGAGGCTTAGATTAAATGATTTCTCCCACTTTCCACAAAGCTAGACGGAGACTCAAGGTGCCCCGCTTATTCTTAGTATGTAGGGTATCACCTATAACATGGCAGAGGTGATCTCTAAATTAATGACCTTAATACGTTTCTAATGTACACCATCATTTTTATTCTTTCTTAAAATGTTTCATTTCTCATCTGGGAAGTTCGATAGTGGAAATGCAGAATCCATTGTGAACCAAGGACTGTAGTGTCTAGTGTGACTATCCAAATAAGTAGAATACACAAAAAGAAAAAGAAAAGTACTGAAATTGTACTGAGCATAGTTGGATCTTAACAATGGGGTCTTTGTTTCCCAGATTCTTTTATGATTACAAATGTGTCATTTCATGCACTCCCATTTAATCAAACATACCACTTACTCCAATGAACCTTGAATGGTATAACACTAATTTTCATGACTTTACTAAAAATGGAGGCCATTGTATCATAATTATTGTTCAGTTTTTAACACCCTATAATTTTCAAGAACTATTATGTCTATCTGCCATCAGCATTTTTATACAAATAAGCCTGAGAATACACTGCTGTTTTTTAGTATTATCTCTTCATTACTTTATATCTGATTTCCCAATTTTAAAAGAGGATGTTGATATTCACAACCAGATTGTTATTTCCAGGGGAGATATCACAGCTTGGGCTTTATTTAGCGGCATTCCCCCTGTAACTTCAATTCGTGATCTAAGAAAACATGTTTATAATAGAGAAGAAAGGAAGTAGTCATCTCGATATATCATCATGTCAAGAGCAACTTTCTCATGTTGATGTAATTAGGGAGTTATTGTTCATCCAAGATTTTCTTCATGTATGCTAATGAACATGTTATGTCTCTCTCTCTCTCTATTTATATATATGTATGTATATATATATGACTCACTTAAGAATTACTTCTGTTGCTCTTTAACTCTTTAATTTTTGGAAAGAGAAATAAATATGCAATGTTGTTTTCTTTTGTGAAAATTCTTCCCAGAAGACACAATAAGGTCTGAGATGCTCACGAACAGCAGGTAATACACAAAGCCATTTCTACTGGAAAATACGCCATCTGGAAGAAAAAAATTTGTGGAAATGCATGTTAGTATGATTGTGTTATTCTAGGTTAATGATGATGGTAACTGCATCATCAAAGTAGTTTTATAGTATAAAATGCAAGAGCATTTGGAAAGAACCATCACAGATAGCCTTTGGTGAAAATTCCTGGTAACTGCTCCATGAATTTCAAAGTAAGAGATTGAACCAAGACCACTGTAGCTATTTCTGTGTGCTAGATAAAGTGCAGGAAGAGGGGCAGAGGGAGGCTTGAGCATCAGTATAACCGAGGAAACTGTTTCTTGGAGTTATCTTTAAATAAACCCATGATGAGCTGACTCAGAGTCCTGTTGGGCTCTATACCTCAGTGTGCTGGTCACCTAGTTTCAGTGGCCTTTGCATATATTGTTCCCTCTGCCTAGAGCAGTACCAACTCTCCGTCCTCGGTCCTCCAGTCCTAAACTCGGCCCCTGTGACATAGATAGTACTTCTTTACCTTTAAAGGAGTGACTGGAAGTCCTGCACTGCATGCTATTTGCATGGCAACGTACGTATTTTCTTCCAACCACTTGTCCTAGTTGTACTTGTGCTTGTGCTTTCCTTGGTGTGACTCTGTGAGTAATGGCTGTCTATTCTCCCCAAATCGTAAGTTCCCTAAGTGCTTATCACAATGCCTGTCACTTAAATGGGACCCATAAATAGTTTCTGAATGAATTAATGATTTGGCTTTAGAGTAGTGAGGACTGTGGTCTTGGACCACCTCCCTGAGGTTCACCACTTATTTCACTAGGCATCAGTGGCTTGGCTTGGGGGCAGCATCTTTGCTGGCTCCTTTAGACCATGGTTGGTGATTGTGGAGCAGTAGTTTCATCTGTTTGAAACTATCTGGGTTGTGTGGGGATCAAAGTCTGGTGGATTAGAAGAACTGATTCCCTAATCAACAGAGTCAGAATGACTTCAAAAGGATTTCTTCATGGGAAGGACTGGGCAGGAGTACAGAGGAGGGTCAAAGCCTGGATGTAGGAAACATTAAATCTTCTGTTCTGACTTTTGAAGCTCTGTTTCTACCACATTGCAAATGTTTCCAGTTTAGTTATAGGCATGAGCCCAGAGAGAACTGTAATGACTAGAATCATAAGTTGTGAGAAATGTAAGAGGCCTTGGAAGATGATTTGACACTTTTTCCCCCCAGATGGAGACCTAGAGAAGTCCAAAGACATTACCCCCTGGGCGAGTGACAAGGTTAGGTCTGGGAATCCATCATTCTTTCCACAGTCTAGACTCCTGTTTCTTATATTGGTAAGTCTGCTGTGTCAATGCCTGTGGACCCTCACTGATGGGTCCTGCCATCTAGATGAAGGGTGATCTGGGTAAGCCATTTAATCCTTTGGGACCTCAGGATTTGATTTCTCACAGATAAAGCAATAAGCCATCCTCTAGAATGTCTAAAGTACCTAGAATTGCAGATAATTTGTTATTCTACACCAACCCTCTGCTCTTCCCAAACTGTGGGGCTCCCTGGACATCATTTCTAAATCTAAGCCACGTACTTCACAGTGTGACATGGAAGTTCAACATTAATACTAAGTTGCATATATGTAGCACTAACAGTATGCTAGATACAGTTCTGTGTCTGTATAGTAACTAATTTACTCTTCACTGTGATCTTAGGGAAAACACTATTACTTATTTACTTCTGTTTAGGGATGGGGAGAGTGGCAGGAAATTTATGTGTCAGATCCAAAGTATCACAGGTCCTAAGTGTCAGGGCTAGTATTTGAACCCAGGTAGTCTGGTTCCAGAGTTTTTGTTGACTTAGTGTAGAGACAACTGTCCATACAAAGTGAAATTCATTTTTCATATTTATTTACATATTACTCTTTTTCCAAAAAGTTTCAAAGATACATACAAAATACATATCTTTATCACAAAAAAATATGTGAATAAATAAGGGAAAGGAAAATGGTGTAAGTTAATACCAAAAATCTTTTGAATACTTTATTAAATGCGTGCTTAATATTTGGATTGAGTGTGCTAGTGGTAAATGCAAAAAAAAAAAATTGCTTGGAAACCTCCATCCATCTGAGATACTGTTTAGAGAAACTATTTTTAAGAACCTTCATTGAGTTGTAGGAGTTTCTCATGTATTTTGGAGACTAACCCCTTTTTAGATATATGGTTTGCACATTTTTTTCCCATCCCGTAGGTTGCCTTTCACACTGCTGATTGCTCGTTTGCTGTACACGTACTTATTTATTTTTGTTTTTGTTGCCTGTGCTTTGAGTTTTATATCCATGAAATCATTGCCAAGACCAATATTATGAAGCTCTTCCTCTATGTTTTCTTCTAGGAGTTTTACATTTTTGGTTCTTCCATTTAAGTTTTTAATCTGCTTGGAGTTGTTTTTTGTGTAGGGTGTAAGGGTTTAATTTCATCCTTTTGTATGTGGATATAGAGTTTAGCCAACACCATTTGTTGAAGAGACTACCCTTTCCTCATTCTGGATTCTGGGCACATTTGTTGAAGACTATTTCCTCTCCTAATCCACTCTCCAGCCACTGATGTATCCTTCTTGTTCCTTTGCCCTCCGGCACCATCTGGTTTCAGCTGTTGGGCAACATTGGCCAGAGATTGGAGGACCAGAGAGGGGGAGGTCAGTGCATTAATACCCCCCAATTTTTCCCTGCAGGGTCATCCTGAGCCAAAATAATAAGAAATAATAAGAAAAATTATAAGAAAATAATAAGAAATTATATTAAAAAATAAAAAATTCCCCATGTTTTTGGTACAATTTTTTTAATACATAAACATTCCTTGTATTAGACATCGTTTTGGGGATAGGTTACATAACAGGTAATGATCTATTTTAATTTTTTCTGTATGACTACTATTTGACCTGTCATTCTAAATTCAGGTCTTTCCTACTGATTTAAAATGCTATCAGGTGGGGGTGCCCTGGGGGTATAGTTGGTTAAGCGTCTGCCATCGACTCAGGTCATGATCCTGGCGATTCTGGAATCGGGTCCCGGGATTGAATCCTGAGTAGGGCTCCCTGATCAGTGGGGTGTCTGCTTCTCTTTCTCACTCTTTTGTGTGAGCTTTTGCTGTCTCTCTCTCAAATAAATACACAAAATCTTTCAAAAAAATAAGATAAAATGCTATCAGATATACAATATATCAGCTTGTTTGATTTTTGTTGTTGTATTTTTGTATATTTTTTGTGATGAGGTTTTTTGCGATGAGATTTTTCTTCTCTTGGCTGCCTTATTAAATGTAATATTATCTAGTATGCTTAATTCTCTATTTCATGACACATAATTCATCTATTCCTTATTTTGAATAATAATGAAATTTGTCAATATTTATTTCTTCCTCCTCTCTTTTCCCCTCACTACCAATTTTAATTGAATATAAATCTCTACTTTTATTTCTATTACTTGATTTATTGGTTTTAAATACTCTTTTTTGACCACAAGCTGTAAAACAATTGGAAAGCAGTGTATTCATATAATCTTCACTCCCTTCTCTCCAACTTCCTTTCTTGGCTTTTGTGTAATTATTTCAATTCTGTATTGTTGAGGCTTATTATTCGTGAAGATTGTTCTAGACCCATAATTTGTCTTTGGCAAAGTCCTCTTGTTTGGTCTATTTAAAGTTCACCTTGAATCCTTTTCCCTTCAAATCATTTTTCGCCTTTTTTTTTTTAATCAAGGAAAAAAATTAAAGAACTAATGAGAATTTTACTCCCTGAGTTCTTACGTGTGCAGAATTTGTGTTACTTTAACTCTTGAAGGGCAGAATGTCTTGTTATAAAACTTGTGTTCAATGCTTTCATGCCTTGAGCATTTTGCAGAGTACTCAACTACCTTCTTATACCGATTATCTTCTAGACATGATGTGGAATAGTAAGATGCTACATGGCCAACTGGATTTCCTCTCTTATGGCGATTTTATATTTTCTTGGCTGCCTAAATGTTTATTTATTGCAAAGATAAGTAATTTGTCCTCAGTACTCTTAGAGTCAATGTTGGTTTTCTATTTCAGTATTTACTTGGGCAGATCATATGCCTTCAATCTATAGAGATGTATTTTCTTTGACTTGGGGAAAATTTTCTTTAAATATATCTCAACATTGTTTTTCTCTTTTATCATAATGATTTTCCTTGGGGGCCTCAATTAAACTTTTTAAACTTGGTATCCATTTTAATTTTGTTTGCTATTTTTCCCCCTCAGTTCTGTGTTCTCTGTGTTTTATTGTATTTTTCTTAATGTTGCTTTAGAAAGGACTTCTTTCTAGGCTTAGTCTTGTTCTTTTGCCTCTTTTTCTTGAGTTTTGAGTCATCTTTTTTTTTGGTCTTTCTATATTTTCCCTAAACTTTTTAATCACAGCTTTGAGATCTTGTTTTATAGAGGTCACAGCTTAAGTTTTTCATTTTTTTTTTTTAAAGTTCATAGCAATGTGTTTGGTTATAATTTTGATCTGCTGCTTGGCAACATAATTCTGATAAGTCTATATTCATCTGCTATTTTTTTCTGTTCTTTTTTGTTTTAGTCAGCTCAAGCTGCCATAACAAAATTTGTTAGACTGGGGAGACTTAAACAAGAGAAATTGATTTTCTCATAGTTCCGGAGGTTGGAAGTCTGAGATCAGGGTGTTGGCATGGTGAGGTTCTGGTGAGAGCTCTCTTCATGGCTTACCGATAGCTATCTTCTCACTCTGTCCTCACATTTTGGAGAGAATGAGAGGGAGAGAATGCTTGGGTATCTTTTCTTATAAAGGCACTAATCCCACCATGAGGGCTCCACCATCATGACCTCATCTAACCCTAATTACCTTCCAAAGGTCCCATCTTCAAATACTATCACACTGGAGACAAAGGTCTCAACATACGACTTTAGGGTGGGGGGGGGCACATTTAGTTCATAACACTTTCTTTCTTTTCTTCTGTAATATCTTTGTAAATATACTGTACCTGTTCACTTTTTTACTTTACGGAGAGTATAATGTGTCTCAGTGTTTCTCATAGTGTGGTTTGGAAAATCTCGGTTATCTCTGAAAAATTTTAAGGTGGTCTGCAAGGTCAAAACTATTTTGATCACAACACTGAAGTCTTACTTGCTCTTTCATTGTTTTGACATTTCGACATTTTTTTTGACATTTTTACCAAAAGCAGTGGTGGTTGAAATTGCTCATGCCTAAGCATGAATCAAGGCAGTAACACCAAAATGTACTGGTGGATCATTGTAGTCTTCACAGCCATAATATCACAGTTTAAGAAAATTCCCAGTTTTAGTTTGCTATAACAATGTTATGAATAAAACAGAAATAATTGTTAATTTAATGAAACCGTGTCTCTTCAATACATGGCTTTATAATATTCTGCAGAATGAAATGGGAATTACACACAGAGCCCTTCTGCTAAATACAAAAGTATGATGAGTTCCTTGTTCCTGGAACACTATCTTCACATGAAAGAATAAATGACGGAAAACACAAGCTTATTCAGAATTGAGTGTTTGGCAGATATTTTCTTAAAAATGAATCAAGTGAGCTGTCACATCAAGGAAGATGAGTGGCAATATTTGTTGCCAATGGAAAATATCAAACTTTTGAGCAAAATTTAGAATTTTAGAAAAATTTCATTTGCCATTCTGAGCTTAACATCTTTCCAACACTTATGACTTTTCTGATGAGTTCAGTAGTGATGTTAACAGTACGATTTCTCAATATTGCACAATAAAATGTGTCAACATTTAAAAGATCTGCATTACTCAGTGAACCAAATGACTAATGTGTGATGTTGCAAAATTATGCATGGGAAAAAGAGTCATTCAAAATGTGAGTTAGATCAATGGATTTTAATGTAATCAAGTAAGAAAATTTCATTGTTTCTATAAATGTCCTTTAAGAAACTACATTTCAAAGTTTTTAATATTAAAGAAGAATATCTACAATTATTTGAAAAGGCATATAATAAAATTATGCTCCTTTTCCAACTACA
The DNA here is from genome assembly GCF_963455335.1 of Martes martes. NCBI lineage: Eukaryota > Metazoa > Chordata > Mammalia > Carnivora > Mustelidae > Martes > Martes martes. The sequence goes on from NC_137890.1 coordinate 159,262,724, forward strand.
TATTGTGTAAGTCCAGATTGTCTTCATATATACTAACTAAAACTACATATATCAACAGATAAAATGCAAAAGTAGATATTAGAATCCAGTTTTTTTAAATTAAGCCAGACATTAAAAGATTTTAAAAATGTAAAATAGTGACAGTCTTCTCACTGATTATTACTCTTATTTTTTTGTTTGGAAAATATATTTCATTAAAAACTTCTTATTCATGTTAAAATTCAATGGGCTTATTATGGTTAATTTTTTTTTTTTAAAGATTTTATTTATTTGACAGACAGAGTTCACAAGTAAGCAGAAAGGCAGGCAGAGAGAGAGGAGGAAGCAGGTTCTCTGTTGAGCAGAGAGCCCGATACGGAACTCGATGCCAGGACCCTGAGATCATGACCTGAGCCGAAGGCAGAGGCTTAACCCACTGAGCCCCCCAGGCACCCCTATTATGGTTAATTTTAAATTAATTCTAATGTTAAAAAAATCTCTTCATTTTTATTGCTAAAATGGTAAATACTAATAGATAAATAGCCCACAAAAACAAAGCTTCTGGGGATCCTCAATAAATTTCAAAGTGTGATAAGGTCCTGAGACCAAAAATTTGGAGATCTGTTGGTTTAGTGGTTAAGAGCATGGAATCTGGGACCAGATGGCCTGGGTCTAAATGCTGACTACCACTGTGTAGTTCCATGACCTTGGGCAATTTATTAACTCCACTAGATTATTTAACCTCCCTGTGCTTCAGTTTTCTCATCTGTCAAATGAGGATAATAGGAGAAGCCAACTTACAGGTTTGTTATGAGGATTAAACATATGTATATTTATGTTGCCTGGCACATAGTATGAGCTGTATGTGTTAATATGAGATTCATAGTAGTAATGATCATATCATCATTACTCAGATTTGACTGACACTATTAACTTTTGGGGAGGGATTCAAGGGGTAGAATTTAGTAATCCACCACTTACATATAACACACAGTGCTCATCTCAACAAGTGTACGCTTTAGTACCCATCACCCATTTACCCCATTCCCCCACCCACCTCCTCTCCAGCAAACCTCGTCTGTTCTCTTAACTATACAGTCTCTTATGATTTGCCCCCTCTCTTTCCTTATCTTATTTTTGCTTTCCCTCCCTTATGTTCATCTGTTTTGTTAAATTACACATATGAGTGAAATAATATGCTCTTTGTCTTTCTCTAACTTATTTTGCTTAGCATAATATGCTCTAGTTCCCTCCATGTTGTTGCAAATGACAAGATTTCATTCATTTGATGACTGAGTAATATTCCATTATATATCTGTCATATCTTCTTTATCCATTCATCACTCAGTGGACAATTGGGCTCATTCCATAACTTGGCTACTGTTAGTAATGCTGTTCTAACCATTGGGGTGCATATGCCCCTTTGAATCAGCACTTTTTATTTTATCCTTTGGCTATACCCAATAGTGCAATTACTGTGTTGCAGGGTAGTTTTATATTTAACTTTTTAAGGAAACTCCATACTGTTTTCCAGAGTGGCTGCACCAGTTTGCATTCCTGCCAACAGTGTAAGAGGGTTCCCCTTTCTCCACATCTTTGCCAATATCTGTTGTTTCCTGAGTTGTTAATTTTAACCATTCTGACAGGTGTGAGGTGGCATCTCATTGTGGTTTTGATTTGTATTTTCCTGATGGTGAATGATGTTGAGCATTTTTTCATGTGTTCGTTGGCCATTTGTATATCTGCTTTGGAAAAATGTCTGTTCCTGTCTTCTGCCCATTTTTTAACTGAATTGTTTATTTTTTGGGCATTGATTTTGATGAGTTCTTTAAAGATTCTGAATGCCAGACCTTTATCCAATGTCATTTGCAAATATCTTTTCCCACTCCCAAGGCTATCTTTTAGTTCTGTTGACTGTTTCCTTCACTGTGCAGAAGCTTTTTAATTTGATGAAGTCCCAATAGTTCATTTTTTCTTTTATTTCCCTTGCTTCTTGAGACAGCTAGTAAGAAGTTGCTGCAGCTAAGGTCAAAGAGGTTGCTACCTGTATTCTCCTTTATGCTTTTGATGGTTTCCTGTCTTACATTTAGGTCTTTCATTCATTTTGAGTTTATTTTTGTGTATGGTATAAAAAAGTGGTCCAGTTTCATTCTTCTGCAAGTCACTGTCCAGTTTTCCCAACACCATTTGTTGAAGAGACTGTCTTTTTACCATTGGATATTCTTTCCTGCTTTGTCAAAGATTCATTGACCATATAATTGTCGGTCCATTCCTGGGTTCTTTATTCTGTTCCATTGATCTATGTGTCTGTTTTTGTGCCAGTACTCACACTGTCTTGATGATTACAGTTTTGTAATACAGCTTGAAGTCTGGGGTTGTGGTGCTTCCCACTTCACTTTTCTTTTTCAACATTCCTTTGGCCATCCAGATTTCTCTGATTCCATACTAATTTTAGGATTGTTTGTTCTAGCACTGTGAAAAATTCTGGTGTTATTTTGACCAGGATTGCAATGAATGTATAGAGTGCTTTGGATGGTATAGAAATTTTAACAATATTTGTTCTTTCAGTCCGTGAGCATAGAATGTTTTTCCATTTCCTTGTGTCTTCTTTAATTTCTTTTATAAGTGTTCTGTAGTTTACAGCATACAGATCTTTTAACTCTTTGGTTAGATTTATTCCTGGGTATGGTTTTAAATGCAATTGTGAATGGGATTCTTTGATTTCTCTTTCTGTGCTTCATTACTGGTGTATAGAAATGCAATAGATTTTGTACATTGATTTTATATTCTGCAACTTTGGTGAACTCATGAATGAGCTCTAGCAATTTTTTGGTGGAGTCTTTTGGGTTTTCTACATGGAGTATCACATGGAGTCATTTGTGAAGAATAAAAGTTTGACTTCTTCCTTACCAATTTGGATGCCTTTTATTTCTTTTTGTTTTCTGATTGCTGAGGCTAAGACTTCCAATACTATGTTGAACAAAAGTGGTGAGAGACATTTCTGTCATTTTCTTGACCTTAGGGGAAAATCTCTCAGTTTTTCCCTGTTGAGAATAATATTTGCTCTGGTTCTTTTGTATATGGCCTTTATTATGTTCAGATATGTCCCTTCTATCCTTACTTTCTTGAGGGTTTTATCAAGAAAAGATGCAATATTTTATCAAATGTTTTTTCTGCATCTCTTAAGAGGATCATATGTTTTTATCATTTCTTTTACTAATGTGATGTATCACATTGTTACACAGATATTGAACCACCCCTGAAGCCCAGGAAGAAATCCCACTTGATCATGGTGAATAATCCTTTTAATGTACTGTTGGATTAGTTTAGTTAGTATCTTGTTGAGGATTTTTGCATCCATGTTCAATAGGGATATTGGTCTGTGAGTCTCCTTTTTGGAGGGATCTTTGCCTGGTTTTGGAATAAAGGTAATGCTGATTGGAAGAGTTTAGAAGTAGAATGAGTTTGGAAGTTTTCCTTCCATTTCTATTTTTTGAATGGTTTCAGAAGAATAGATATTACTTCTTCTCTAAGTACTTGGCAGAATTCCCCTGGGAAGCCATTAGGCTCTGGACTCCTGTTTGTTGGAAGACTATTGATTACTGATTCAGTTGCTTTGCTGGTTATGGGTCTGCTCAAATTTTCTATTTCTTCCTGTTTTAGTTTTGGTAGTTTATATGTTTCTGGGAATTTGTCCATTTCTTTCAGATTGCCCAATTTGTTGACATATAATTGTTCATAAAATTTTCTTATAATTGTTTATATTCCTGTGGTGTTGGTTGTGATCTCGCCTCTTTCATTTATGATTTTATTTATTTGGGTCCTTTTTCTTCTCTTTTTGATAAGTCTGGCTATGGGTTTATCAATTTTTAAAATTCTTTCAAAGAACCAGCTCCTAGTTTTGTTGATCTGTTCTGCTGCTTTTTGATTCTGTATCATTGATTTCTGCTCTGATCCTAATTATTTACCTTCTTCTGCTGGTTTTAGGCTTAATTTGCTATTCTTTTCCCAGCTCCCTTAGGCATATAGACTGTATCGTTATGCATTTCCCACTTATGACCGCATTTGCTGTGTCCCAACGATTTTGTAATGTCGTGTTTTCATTTTCATTTGCTTCCATCTATTTTTTTATTTCTTCTTTAATTTCCTGGTTAACCCATTCATTCTTTAATAGGATGTTCTTTAACCTCCATGTATTTCCAAACTTTCTTGTGGTTGTCTTTAAGTTTCATTGTGTTGTGATCTGAAAATAAGCATGGTATTTTTATAATCCTTTTGTACTGATTGAGGTCTGATTTGTGAACCAGTAAGTGATCTATTCTTGAGTATGTTCCATGTGTACTCAAAAAAAAAAATGTGTACTGTGCTTCTTTAGCATGAAATGCTTTGAATATATCTATTAAGTTCATCTGGTCCAGTGTCATTCAAAGCCATCATTTCCTTGTTGATCTTCTGCTTATATGATCTGTCTTTTGTTGGGAGTGAGGTGTTAAAGTTCCCTACCATTACTGTATTATTAATAAGTTCCTTTAAGTTTGTTATTAATTAATTTACATATCTGGCTGTTTCCAAGTTGGGTGTCATAAATATTTGTAATTGTTAGGTCTTGTTTGATAGAACACTTTATTATGATATAGAGCCCTTCTTCAATGCTTATTACAGTCTTTCATTTAAAATCTAATTTGTCTAATATAAATATGGCTACTCCAGCTTTCTTTTGGTGTCTGTTAACATGATAGAAGCTTATCCCATCCCCTCACTTTCAATCTGGAGGTGTCTTTAGGTCTAAAGTGAGTGTTTTGTAAGCAGCATTCAATTGGTCTTTTTTTTTTTTTTTTAACCACTCTGATCCCCTATGTCTTTTGATTGGAACATTTAATCCATTTACATGTGAGTAATTATTAAAATACATGAATTTAGTGTCATTATATTACCTGTAAAGTCGCTGTTCCTATAGATTGTTCCTTTCTAGTCTTTTTTGCTTTTGTTCTCTCTTTCCCACTCAAATAGTCCCCTTTACTATTTCTTGCAGAGCTGGTTTAGTGTTCATGAACTCAGTTTTTGCTTGTCTTGGAAACTCTTGATCTCTCCTATTCTGAATGACAACCTTGCTGGATACAGTATTCTTGGCTGCTTATTTTACCCATTCAGCATGCTGAATACATCATGCCACTCTCTTCTGGCCTGCCATGTTTCTGTGGACAAATCTGTTGCTAACCTTATGTGTCTACCCTTGTAGGTTAAGGACTTCAGTCCCTAGAGGCTCTTAGATTTCTTTATCTTTGTATTTTTCAAGTTTCTCTGTAATATGTCATGGTGTTGACCTATTTTTGCTGATTTTGAAGGGATTTTTCTGTTCCTCTTGGACTTTAATGCCTGTTTCCTTTCCCAAATTAGGGAAGTTCTCATCTATAATTTGTTCAAATAGACCTCCTGCCCCCTCTTCCCACTTTGTTTCTTCTAGGACTCCTATGAAATGGGTATTATTGCACTTCATGGAATTGCTGAATTCCCTAAGTCTATTCATGATCTAATAGTTTTCTTTCCCTCTTCTTTTCAGCTTAATTATTTTCTGTTATTTTCTCTTCTATATCATCTATTCATTCCTCTGCTTCTTCTATTAAGAAGGGGTCAGACACTGTCTCTTTCTTCCACTTACTTTTGAGCTAGAGGCCTTGGGATTATTGGCCTTCCCAGTTGATTTTTCATTCCTATCTACTCTCCCTGTTTCTCAAAACTTTATGCCATGAGCTTCAAGGAAGCTCCAGTGCCACCCTGTGCTTCAAGCCTTGCTGAGTTTGGGGTTTGTCACTTGCTTTGAAGAACTGTGCTGTTGCAGCTCTTCTGCCTTGAGGGTCTTCACCCAGACATGCTTCTTGCTTCAACTTGATCTTCACTGAGTCTGGCAGCACTTCTACTTACAGTATGTTTCAGAATTGCCAATTTTATCAAGTTTCTTCAGTGATGGATCTTGAATATCACCTTGACACTTTCATTTTTTCTTGCCACTCTTGGAACATTTTCAAAAAGAAAATATTAGATAAATAATGAACAAATTTTTACTAGACATCTGTCTCAATATTGGCAAACTCTGTGTTAACACAACTCATAGAATACATTATTTTTGAGTTTTGAATATGTGTTTGAGTTGTTGAAAGGACAGAAATCTTTGGATAAGAATAATATAAGGATTTTTTTTCTTATTTTTAAATGCTGTCTGTGACTTTATACTATTCTCTCACTGAACTAAGAATAATGTATGACCTATGGTGGTTTCAGCTCTTGTCATTGTCCTGTAGTTCCAGCCACATGTATCCTATGGAAACAACAAAGCAAAGCAAACATTTTATTCCAAAGAACTCATTTTTGAAGCTTCTTTTGGTCCTTACTCCAAGGTTACCAAGTGTGAGTTCCACATTTTATGTCTTCTTTTCTTTCCCAGAAATCACATCACTTCAGCCATATCTCTCCTACAAGATATGTATGAAGGATGGAAAATAAATGGTTTGGAAACATTTAAAAGGGAAAAAAACATGGGATGATTTTGAGAATGCTATTTAATCAAAATATCTTTGCTTGATTATACACCTTTGCTTTTTTCTGGTATGTCAGACTTAGCAAACATGGTTTTATTTTGAATACTACCTGTTATTAAGTGATTTTACACCAAATTAAAAAAAAATAGAATATGTAATGGATTCCAGGTTCAGTGTAGCTTCAAGAAACAGGAGATACCCTGGTGGATAATGAAATCCTAGAAAAACTTCAAAGCAAACCCACAGGAAAAAATGCTCAACTTCACATCTTGAGCTCTCTTGGTTATTTTTCTAACCATGAAAGAAGTTGGGCTTACTCAACCACAGAAACAGGTGAAAAATGAATAGTTAACATAGCAGAACACTTTCCAATGTTATGCTTTTTTTAAAAAAAATTTAAATTTAATTTTTTTTTTTTTACCTTACCTTCAACTAGAGCTAGAACATGGTTAATGTCTATTTTTCTATACGAGATGCAGAATGGATGACAGGCTGAGCTTCAGTCATATTGTTTAATCATTGTTGTCTTCATGTGGCAGTAAAGCAGTGTGGTGAGGTTGGGGGTTCTGCAAGCTTGAGGTAGGTAGGTGCCAGGCAAAGATAGTAGGCTTCTGTGGACAGCTTTGTTCATGTTTTTCACTTACTTCTCCTTTTTTTTCTTTCATATTTCTCACTCCTGATCATTGATGGGAGCCCAGGAAAGGTCAACTATATTGAGTCTGGACTTGATTTTTAAATTGAAATGATGTCAATTAGGCACAAATATTAGTCTGACGACAAATACTATTGTTATAGGTGACAAAATAAATGATAGTGTCAACACTTAGGAGAGCTAGAAAAGAATTTTCTGGCAGAAAAACACCAGTTTGATTGAAAGAATGAGATGTTGGCAGGAATCTGCCAGATCATTTCTCTGTAAGAGTTTACCCAGAGGTAGAACATTATCTGGTCCTGTTTTGAAGTGACTTGTCACATTCTTTCTCTGATGAGATAGTGGAGATTTCTGAATTTCCAAAAAGTGAAATTAGGGAATTTAACCCCTACCTTTAGATTCAATGTCTGTTAATCACATTTTTAGAGATTTACCTACTGCATATTTTTAGAATCCTGTGCTGCCATGAGGTAACTATGGAAAGAAAAAACAAAAACAAAAACAAAACAAAAATAACAACAAAAATGAAACAACACAAACAAACAAAAAACACCTCCAAAGTTAGAAATGACAGAAGAGAGAGTGATGTTAAGTGACATTAGGTAGAGGGAGAAACTGAGTTATGGGAGCCTCAATGAGAACTAGACAGTCTACAACTTCCAAAATCCCTGGCCAGGAAAAACAATGATGGTTCCATCAACTTACATGAATGTGAGTGTTGGGACCCCACATGCTTGGGTTCAAATCCCAATTTCACTACACATTTATCAGATTTTGGATATGTGAGACCTATCTATACCACCTTCACAGTTTTCTTCAAATATAAAACTACTCTAAAATTAAAAAAAAATTTTTTTAAATTGTGGTATCCCTTGTTCAAAAATCAGGGCAGTGTTGGCAGGATGGTTGAAAAAGAACCTGTCTAAGTGAGGCAGGAAAACAAAGAGATGGTAGAAAATGGACCCAGCATAAGCCAAGACATCATGCCCTTAGGGCATGCTCCATTCTCCCAGGGGACTTTATTTACAAAAATTCAAAAATAGAACTATTAACAATTTAAAGATGGTGCTTGCAGAGTATAAATCCCAAGCACAAGATCCCCTTTTGAACATGGGTCCTGTGCAACAGCACTGGTCACATGTCCATGACATTGGGCCTGCTCCAGGTATGTCTCCCTAGCACTTTCATTATCTTCCCAAAGAAACAAAGCACAAACCACCGTTTGTGATTTAGAGCAAGAATTCTTAATTTTTTTTTGTTCCACAGACTCCTTTGGGAGCTTGGTGAATCCTACTGACCTGGTCTCGAATACTTTTTCATACATTTAGTACATTTTGTGCAGTGTCTTCAAAATATGCCCCTCTGAAACCCATGATTCCAGTTTCTTCTATAGACTCTTGTACAGTGTAACTGTCCAACTACCAGGCAATTCTGTTCTCAGTAGTTCTTTTCAACCAAATAATTCAGACACATGTTATGATATTGGTGATGCAAACCTCTACAGTGCATTTCAGTATATCCTATATATAATCACGTGCTGATCAATATTTGGATAGAGTTTAGTCAAAGACCAGTTCACAGTATCATGTTCTTATTTTAGTTAATCAACAAGAGACTTTACACTGAAAGTTCTTTAAAATGAATGTAACTCTGAAGCTTTGGAATTTCATTTGTCTTGGAGAATGCAAGAGAGAACTGAATTCATAATTGGCTGGGTTCCCCCAGTTTGACTGAAATTATATGACTTAAAAATGAAGAGAAAGGAAGAGAGAATATAAAAGAAAATAAAAAATAAAATGGGGTAGAAGACAGTAATTCGTTTTCTGAAATTTCTACTACAATATTTTAAGGATAAAAATAAAATTAAAGGAATTGTTATATTTCAAACAGAAATTAACAAAAAATATATGTTTTCATTTTCACCATCAGAATTAATGTAATTCCATCCATGGACAACTAAGAGTTCACAACTGACTATTAGTGATTGTGCAAGAAATAGTCCAGTGATGGGTGGGCATGGACAGTTCTGCCCCAGCCTCGTCTTGCTCCATGTGTAATGGAACACTTGAATGATAAGTCTCATCATAGGAGAATGGGCTGTTAGCTCTTAGGTCATTAACAGCTGAGCCTGTAATTCCAGCTGGTAAGGGAAGTATCAAAATTGCTTCTGAAAAGTAATACCCAAGAACTGAGCATAAAATCCCGAGAGTAAGGTGAGCATTAAGGACATTCTCTTGAGGTATCTGGTAAAGTGTGATCGATCAATTGCAGAAGCACAAGCCCCGCTCATTTAGGTGTGCATTCTGCTGTTGAATCCTGAGCCCGTTTTGCTGGCCTTCAACAAGGACTGGAAAATGCATCTAGGAAAGAAGATAAAAACTCATTTTCAAATCTTTTCATTCCTTGGAGGAACACCATCATTTCTCATTCATATCAATTCTTTCATCTGTGGATCATGAAGTGTGGCCTCAAATGTTTTCCAGATGTCTAATGGAATGTGTGTTGGAGGAAAATAACTTAATTTTGTTTGGTGCACAAATTGTGGTCTGTTACTTATATTACAGAGGAAAACAAACAAATGGGATTAGAGCATCTTTTCTACTGTATAACACTTTATATAAAAAATAAAACTAGAAGATATATAGTTATTGGCTAGATGAAAGTGAAAATGGTATCCAGGATAAAAGAATGTATTTTATTTACAATTCTCTCTGGTTATTTTTGGTCCTAAGCATGAACCACTGAGACCCTTTTTGAAGTTCTTTAGCTAATTAGCTCATTTCTGATTCAATAATAAAATTATCTTTTTGTAGTCTTACCCAAACACTTTAGTATTACTTAGTTACTTATTGCTTAGCTCTGGTACCAAATATATATTGTTTCTTATAATATTAATGGTCTATATCTTACTTATTTCTAAAAGGGCTCAAGGCATCTAGTATACCTTTATGACTGTAACAAGAACATGGTAATTCTTCCCCTGCCTATGACATAGAATCCCGTCTCTCTCCATAAATACAAATTATTTCACTTCCTGCTTGTGCAACTGATAAGGGGGTGATGAAATCCAGAGGAAAATCATTCCCCAGTTCTCCAAACTGACAGCACTAATTCCCTGCCTTTTTGAGACTTGGCATTCAAAGCATAAGGTGATACCTTAAAGAGAGAAATCCCAAACTTACATAAAGTGGATTTTCTATACTGCCATGATATGACATGATGTTCCTTCAACTATAAAACACTTTGAGTCATTTAGTTCCTTATTTACTCAGTAATTCCATTATTTAATGTGATGTGTTGTCTGAAAGATAATTTATAAAGTTGTTGGAAACACATTGACTTCAAGTCCTGAAGCCACCCAACTTTTTTATGCTTCAGGTGCTGAAGAAAATCAAAATAATACACATGGAAATAGTTCCAGTCATTTTCTCACTGATTTCCCCTCAGATATTTTAGCCCAACTGTTGTGAATTCATTTCTGCCTCATCTGGGCCATAGTTCAGTGGTTACATTACAAGGAATCTTTCAAAATAGGAAACATTAGGAAAGCAATCCAAGTAGGGAGAACATGAGGAGAAATGCTTTAACCCTGTCACTAATTGCAGGTGGGTTACTAGTGGTGATAACCAACTCAGTTAGTTGGGAGTAACATGAAAACTATAGCATGGATAACTCAAATAAGGCTCGCATTAATATCTCTCCAACTCCTAAAGTGTGTTTGAGAAAGATTTCATAAGAAAATACATTGCAAATTTGGGAATAAATCCTACCACTATTCTTCAGTAAAATCTTAACTATTTGAAAAGAGTGGTAATTATTTTAATTATTCATATTATTATTGCTGGTTGTTCAGGGAAAGAAATTCTAAGAAGCAGACTCGAGTGAATGTGACTGGAAGAGTCACAGACTTTTTTCACTATCATTACAAGAACAACAATGACAACAACGCTGAAGCAACAGCCATACTGATGATGGTTGTTACCATTGAGCACCCACTTCACATTAAGCTTTGAGCTGTATGCAGTATTATTTCTGTTTTATCTTTTTTTTTGAGAGACAGAGAGAGAATGAGAGAGAGCATGTGTGTGAGCAGGGGGAGAGGCAGAGGGAGAGGGAGCTAGAGAATCTTAAGCAGGCCCCACGCCCAGTATGGATCCCTACACAGGGCTCAGTCTCACAACTCTGAGCCCAAATCAAGAGTTGGTCACTCAGCCAACTGAGTCATCCAGGCACTCCTCTTTTTTATCTTGTTGTGTAAATAACAGAGTAAATATTCAGATAATTGGAGTGCATTGCAAATGACACACAGCTAGTTAGCATCCAAACAATCATTTCAACCACAGGGATCTGGTCCACTGTGCTGTTTCCTCCACCCTCATTTATATATGGCACCCATTTTTGTAGATTGTCAAGGCACCAGTAGAGAAAACATTTAACTCTCAGAAATTCTATTAAGAACAGTGATAGTAACAATAGGGTCTACCACAGACATGCAAGAGCAGGCATACACACAAACACACACAGTGCCAAGCTCAAGAATCTTCCATGGGGCTTACAGGACTTAGAGAAAATGGAAAAAAAAATTCTCTGCCTAGAAAAACTTTGGAGACCTAATGCCTCAAAATTGAGTAAGCAAGAAAAAGAAAAAACAGTATACCTTATTTTAAGATGGAGAAAAGTTATGAGAATATGGATGGGAGAAGCATGTAGAAAGCTTAATAATAGGTTTTTGAATACTTAGGAGAGACCAGTTATATAGCATGAAGGAAATTAAAAACTAATAATTAGCTGTGGACTTAAGATTAGGGTGGGATATTGGTGATGCTCATGAAGTCACCAATTCTTTTTAGTTAAAAAATTAGTTAATTCCTATTAGTTAGAAAAATAAAATAAGACACCTCATTATTTCCTGGAAATGACTTTTTACTACTTGAGAAATAGTGCACCCTGGTGTTTAAGAGTAAGGACTCTATAATCTCACCAGCCTGGCTTATCTCTTGCATTTACCACATTTGTGAGCTATGTAAATTTGAGAAAGTTACTTAACCTTCTTAAACCTCATTTTTTCATATTTCTATAGAGGGCATTTTGCTCTATAATGAAAGTTTAGATCATGCTTTTAGCATAGTGTTTGGCATCTAATTAACACCTTAGTTATTGTAGCAGTTATGTTTAGATATGGTCTGGCTTGAAGGTAGGACTGTGGGTTCCATGGCATTTTCACTGCTCCTCAGGCAAAAAGACATGTAGTGGAACTTTTTTCCCCCTTTTATTGACTACCCAGGATTTCAAAACCTTTTATATTTGGCGGCATCAAAGGTTGGTACAAGGCATAGGGAGGCAGATTGTCCTCCTAATTTTTGGTGTTAGAGTGAAGATAGGTGACTTCGGCTGGCTGATTAGAATGTTCTAGACTGAGGGGGCACCTGGGTGGCTCAGTTGGTTAAGTATCTGACTTTTGGTTTTGGTTCAGATTATGATCTCAGGGTTGTGACATTAAGCCCCATGTCAGGCTCCATGTTCAACAGGAAATCTACTTGAGATTCTCTTTCTCCTTCTGCCCATCCCCACCTTTAAAAAATGCTCCAGATGGGGATCTGATTATGGAATAGTGGTAAATGAGAACAGAGGTCACTAGAGATTAATTTCTGGGGCTGTAATAGAAATACAGGTATAGGGGATTCTTTTGTGTGTCTGAGGAGTGTGGAATTGATGGGACAGTAGCCAGTCTCCAGCAGTAGTGACATCCACAGTAGCATCTTAAAGAAACTATTACTGTGGTGGAGTATTGGCTATTTCTAGCTTCCTTCAAGTCTTGGTTCACGAGTTGTTTGAATGATTCTATGACGTATCTATCAGCTATATCCACAATAATTTTGTATGACAATTCCTCATCCGAGAAAAGCTCAGTGGCGTTTAAATGTGAATATTTGTTTCAAACTACTATGAAGGCAGGTTGATGTGAGATTGGCCATTCTAGGCTGGATTTAATGGGGCTTGGCTCCAAGCTACGGTTAAGCCTGGGTCTGCTCCACATTTTCCTCAGATCAGCAGCTATTGGAAACATATCCTTCTGATGGTAAAAGGCAAGAATGTGCAACAGGCCCAACTAAGCAAGCGTATTGCAAGTATCTGTTAACATCTTATTGGACAAAGCAAGTCACAGGGTTAAGCCCAACAGCAATGGAGAGGAAAAGTATATAACGTCTCCTATGGAAGACACTGCAAAGTCACAGGCAGAAGAAACTGCAAAGTCACAGGCAGAGGACACTGCAAAGGCCAAGGCTGTGCCTATAGGGAAGGGTGAAGAATTGAGATCATTAAAGGATTGAACACATACGTGTTCCTCAACCTCCTTTCAACAAAAGTCTTAAATTTGTACTTATTTCTATTTTTTTTTTGGTAACAGAGAACTTTGATACATAGTATAGAGCTTATTAAGGGAGCGAGCTGTGTTTCTCTATAGAGTTTGGGAGAATATCAGATTGTAATCCAGCCTGCATAGAACTGAAGGCAGTGAAAATCTAGTGTCTTCCAGTAGATTAAAGGATAAGAATTTTGCAGCCTATGCTATATAGTTGCAACATGATTTGTGAAATTATTTCATGTTGTGACCTGTAATGAAGTACCCATTGAAGGTCATTTAGGGACTACTACTATAGAATAGAATAAAGGACAATGTGTTATTCAAAGAATGCAGGGCAGGGTATTCACATCTAATAATACTTAATAATATCACATCTGAATAATTAAAAAATAATAAACTCATATAACTCTATTCTTATCTGAGGGCACAAGATGAAAACCAAGAACTTTCTATGGCAGCTAAAATAAGCTCTTTTAAACATTTTATACCTTCAGTACTGAGATGGTGAACTGGAAAGCAAATATGGAAGGATTCTGTGCTTTGTCCAGTTACAACATTGGTTAAATATGCAATGTTTCCAAATATCTTAAGGCATTGACTGAGAAAGAATAGGCGTCTGAGAATTGCAGCGGTTACTCATATGGTAGTGTTTGGAAGAACTAGAGCTCCCTGGGCTTCTTAAGTCTGCTAGGCCTGCCTTGACACCTGAAACAAACTCATTCTTTTAATCTAAAGAGACTGTTCCAGCTTGGCTTAAAGACATCCTGTCTCCCTTGCCTACTCTGCAAAGGACCTCAATTTTCCTCATTTCCTTTTCTCTCACCTCTCCTTTTGTCAAGACCTAGGGGTAGAGTCAGATTGCAGCACACTGAAAGGGTCTAAAGAAGTCTCATACACAGTTCTTTGTTAATTTGTATCAGGAAAAAAAAATCTGAGCAGTACATGTGGAAATGGATTCCAAGGATGCTAGAACAAATAGGGAAGAATATAAAAATAGATCAGACTAATTTATTTTAAAATCTGGAAAGCACAAGAGGTTCTGGATTCAATATGCCAGAACAGTGGAAGTTGTTTAGATGTAATTTGAGATACCATAAATTCTTCTGTATAATAAAGAAGGAGATGTGCTGGGTAGATTTATTTTGTGTAATCCATGTGCCACTCACATTCTGTCTACAGTCCATAAGAAAACAGAGAAGACACGTCCTTCCTAAGGACTTAATTTTAAATGACTTAAAAAAGTCATTTGTGAGGGAAGCACTAACATTTCTGAAAAATATGTTACCTGTACTGTGTAAATGGATAATGCTGGTGGAAGGCAATGCAGTTGAAATGGGCTTTCTGAAGTCAATGCTATGAAAGTATGTACACTATAAGACTAGCATCAGATGACTAGAAGCACAGTGGAAAGGCACTTGCACATTAGAAACATGGCTGTTAACTAAATGTCTTGATTCAGAGTGAGTTTGATTATGACCTTCTGATCATGGGGTACCAGAGACTAAAATTAGGGGTGGCACACTGAGCAGCTATTTGGTTAGTATAACTTAAGCAAAATACAAAGAAAAAATCTGAGATATCCTTAAGAGTCAATCTCCTTATTAAATTCCCAGATATGAGTCAGGTCACAGATCCAAAACCTTAGTAAAGTAATGCCTAGAAACCCATACATAAGAATTTCACAAATAGCATCTTGTGCCTGTAAAATGAATCTTCACTCAGTCTTTCTTAAAAGGACTTGTAGCCATTTAACAATAATACTCAGAGGTTTGGGGGTTATTTATTACAGTCTCAGAAAGAACCAGAAAGAAACTTCAGTCACATTAGGATTTAAGGGGACAAGTCATAAATGGAAATTTGACACGAGTTTGCCTCACAGTAGGTCCACCTCTGAGCTCATCCTAAAGTTATTTTCCTAACTGCTAAATGCAGATATACAAATATTTAGCAACGGTGAGAATCCTCACACTAGTTTTCTGATCCATAGAGTAAGTACTATATTTGTAACAAAGGCTCTCATTTCTTACCAATATAGTAAATTAAAAAAATCCTTAGTGGTGGAAGCAGTGTAGGGCACACAGATCCATAATTCTTAATTTTGGAAACAAATAAACAAACAACAAATTACATAGAACCCATGTCCCAGCATAACTAGGAAGCAGAAAGCATCTTAATTTCAAATTACATGTAAGTAGAAAAATACACACCAAATCCTAGTAAGCTATTTCTTGCTTTTCCTACTACACTATTTGGATGATTTAGATAATTCTGGAAAATGGCATTGAAGAGAGTGTAGGGGAGTTTGTAGCAAGCCTAAAATTGATTGAAAAACCATACCAAAAAGAGAGTTCACACAGATGCAAAAGAACACAGAGCCCTGTCTACAGGAAAAATATTAAAGTGCATTCAAAAGCTGTGGAGTTTGTCTTGAGAAAGTGATGTTTCAAGGGAAAAAGTGGGTTAGAGGGAATGGAGAGGTGCCTTTTGGAAGCTGAGCAGAAAAGGGAAAAATAATTAAGAGGAGAAAAAAGTCTCTTTCAAAATTAAAAAATAAAAAGAAAAAGAAACAAAATTTCCCATATCTTCTCTCTCACTGTTCCCTTCTCCAAATCAGTAAAGAAATAATTCTTTGTTACAATGACTGAAGATCTGCTTTTGAATCTGGAATCTCATAAACCACCCAAACACCCACCAAAGCCATAGAATTTAGAGAGGCACAAATGATCTATCTACCTACCTACCTATAAGCACTGAAAACAAAACAAAACCAAACAAACAAACAAACAAAAAACGAAAAGAAAAACTAAAAAGTCAAACCCTGAATAATTCAACAAATGAACGTTCTTCCAACGAAACAAGAGTTTATTGAACTCAAAAAGAAATTTTAATAAACACAAAACATATCAGAAATGAAGATTAAATTATAAGTTTCCTAAGAAAGAATAAATAAAATGGAAAACAAATATGGGGGTATTTAAGAAAAATTGGAAAACAGAGAAGATAATAAGAATTAGATAAAGAAAACAGTAAAAGGGTCAGAAAGAAATTGGTTGAAATAATAAGATAAGCAAAGAAGAAAAAACATATGTGATTAGGGTCCTGAAGAGGGGTTTAAAATAATAACAGTGGAAGAAAAACAGTATATTAAAGATTTTATTTATTTATTTAATATTTAAGAGACAGTGTAAGCAGGGGAAGGGGCAGAAGGAGAGGAAGGTAGAGAAGCTCAAGCAGACTCCTCACTGACTGCAGAACCCAATGTGAGGCTTAATCTCACAACCCTGAGATCATGAATTGACCTGAAATCAAGAGTCACCCACATGCCCCAGAAATAGCATTTTAAAATATAATTTGTTATTTCCATTTCAGGAATGACTAAGGAACTCCAAGACAAACTCTTTTGAAGACAACTATAAGCTTTAAAAAAAAAATACAAAAGTTAGTTACTGGAAAGAGAATAGAAGCAGGCAGATTCTGTGAAGTCCATGCTTGGAAGCAAGAGTTATACAGCATGAGGTCTGTATGTTTGTTTTTTTAGACTAGGGCAATGCATTTGTTAGGGGCACGGGTGGTTTTACAATCTTTTTGGCCAGGATTTAGATTGGCACAAACAATCCATGGGAAGGCAGAGATATTTCACAATGAGAAAGAGCCAGAGAAAAAGTATTTCACTTATGTTTGTCCCCATATCTGGATAATTTAAGAACCCAGAATGGTTGGAGCAGGCTCAAGATAACTAAGCTAAAAAAACAAAAGCTATTATTTGAGATTGGAGCTAACTCCCAGCAATGCATTTGCAGTTCAAGTCCAACCAAGTTAAATACCTGCTAAAAAGCAACAAGTGAAAAACTGAAACCTAAAAACCAAGGCTCATCAGCAAAAAATAACTGAATCCAGAATCTTCTCAACAATAATGTTTAGGATTCAATCCCAAATTATCTGACGTAGGAAGAACAAGGAAAATGGAACCTATTCTCAAGAGAAAAAAAAAATCAATAGAGACTAAAGTTGAGATAATGCAGATTTTAGAATTAGCAGACAAATATTTTAAAGAAACAAATATAAGTATTCTCAATGATGGAAAAGAAAAAAAAATGCTTGCAATGGATTAAAAGAGACATAGGCTGAAAGTGAAGGAATGAAAAAAGATATTCCATGCAAATGAAAACCAAAAGAAAGTGGGGATAGCTGTATATTTTATGTCCAGACAAAATAGCCAATGACTCTGAGAGACTAAGAAGGTCATAACATGATAAAGAGGTCAATCCAGTCCTTTGGTTATATCCAAAGGGTATAACGTTTGTAAATATTTATGTACCCAACATAAGATCACCTACATATACAGAGCAAATATTAACAGAATCTGAAGGGAGAAATAGATAATACATAATAATAGAGGACTTCAATATCCCCTTTCAACAGTGGATAGATTGTGCAGATGGAAAGTAAATAAGGAAAAGAAAGTGGGCTTAAATCACACATTAGACCAGATGAACTAACAGACATTGAGATAGCATTCTATCCAACAGCAACAGGATATACATTCTTCTCAAGCACACATGGAACATTCTCCAGGATAGATCATAGGTTTTAAACAAGTCTCAATCAATTTAAGATTTAAAACATATTGAGCATCTTTCTGACCACAATTGTATGAAACTAGAAATCAATTATAAGAACAAAACCAGAAAATTCTCAAATATATGGAGATCAAACAAGGTGCTACTGAATAACCAATGGGTCAAAGAAATAGCCAAAAAAGGAATAAAATAATATCTTTAGTCAACTAAAAATAGAAATACAATATACCAACACTTGCAGGATGCAGCAAAAACAAAAGGAAGTTCATTAAGGATAAATGCTTACATCAAGACAAAAAGAGCACAAATGAGCAGCATAACGTTACACCTCAAGGAACTAGAAGAAGGAGAACCAATGAAACCCAAAGTTGGTAGAAGGAAGAAAATAACAAAGATCAGAGCAGAAATAGATGAAATAGAGGCTAGAAAGACAATAGAAAAGATTAACAAAGCTAAGAGCTGTTTCTTGAAAATATAAATAAAATAGATAAGTTTTTAGCTAGACTTACCAAGAAAACAAGAGAGAGTATTCTAATAAATACAATTAGAAATGAAAGAGGAGACACAAAAACTGATAACCACACACATTAAAAAAGAGAGATAAATTAGAAAACTTCAGCAAAATGTTAGATTTTTGAGTAAATGATTGTTGAAATTAGACAAGCACACAGATTAGAAAAAAAGGGAGAACAATACTATGTTATATGGTATACGTTATAGGTTCCATGTTGTATGTTCTAACAAAACTGAATTAGGGCAGCTAAGAGATGGGAGGCAAGGCTAAGGGAAAGAGGAATTTTGAGTGAAAACTAATTTTTTTATAAGCAGTAGGTGGGAATTTAGGATACCATTTAAACTGACAAAGTAGTAGGTGTTAGAAAATACAGAATGAGGAGAATAAAATGGTATAAATATAGAAATTACTACCTGCACGAAACATAAAGATTCTTAAATATGAAAAACAATTAAATAGACAAATGATGGAGAAGGGAAAGCTCTTCTCCACAGTAGAAACCAACCTTAATCAAACCAGTGGATACCACCTAAATTGCATGTTAGACAAGGTGGACATTATAATATGGACATTTATAAATCAATCCATCGAACTGCAGCAGCCTAAGCATTTTCCCCAAATGCACATAGAACATTCTCAAGGACAGATCATATGTGATGACCACGTGGTCAAAATTAGCATTGCCAGTTATTGTATCAATCAATAACATGTGCCTCCTGATATTATGCACTAAGGAAGCATCGTCATTTCTATTGCATTCTTTCCAACAAGGTGTAACTTGAAGCTAACCATCAGGAACCACTGGACAAACTGAGGGACAGTTTATGAAATAATTAATTGTCCTACTGATCTGTTGTTGTTTTCACTGTGATGGGTATTACTGTAGAACTTGCAACATCTGAATGTGGTCTGTGGAATTAGATAATATATTACCCATGCTAATTTCTGGATTTTGATAATTATCCTATAGATATTTATGGGAATTCTACGTTTTAAGAAAATGTATGCTATAGTATTTGGGGGAAAAAAGGCATCATGTCAGTAAATTGCTATTAAATGATCAAGAAAAAATAATGAGGGAGATAATAACAAGAAGGAGAAAGAAGGGAGAGGGATAATGGAGAAGAAACAGAAAGATAAAGGATAAAGTGACTCTAGCTGAAGGGCATCAGAGGATTTTTATGCTATTCTTGCAATTTTTACATAAGTTTAAAATTATATAAAAAATAGAATAAAAATCAAACATGTTCAATGGAAAAAGAAAGTATTATGAGATAGATGGTTAGGGAAGCCCCACGGTGCAAGACTTGAAAGCTTCATAGGTGGTAATTACAATGATGTGTCCATTTAACTTTCCAGCTTAACCAGTGGGGAAGATGGATTGGGTATACAGAGCCCATTAGTAATTGTAAGTTTAATCAGGGGATGACACCAATTAAAGCTGTTGCTCCATATGTGGTCTCCTTATTAGAGCAAATCACTAGAGCCCTTGGGACCCGGCATATAACTATTGATTTCATATTTTTTTTCTGTGCTGATAAAGAGCAGCTTCCAGGGATAGCAATATGAATCAGTACCTTCTCTTCCTTTTCTTGGGGTTGGCTAACCATCTGGCTTTGTCCCAGGTCAGTATCTTAACCAGCGGAAGTGTGCTTCAAGACAAAGGGAGTACAGAATGCACACTGAAGAATGGAAATTTTTATAACCAACTGTGGCCTTATGATAGTTGTGGATATGAAAACTAGAACTTTGACTTGTATTTCCTTCCTTACTGTGTCAAGTATATATTTATGCATTTAACTAATATTCCTTTTATTTGACTCCTTCTTCCTTGCAATTAACGCTGGATTTTCTCATGAGTAATGTTACTGTTTTGTTCAGAGTACATGATACCACGGAACTGCCTCTTCAGTAGAAAAGAATGAACATGACCTCAGACAAGAAGGTGATGCTGGACTTTATGCATGCCACAAGCTTTCATGAAGCTTCATGATTGTCTCCTTGGGAGGAAGGCAAGTAAATTTTCAGCTGTGTGAGTGATAGCTGAATTCTGGTGGGAGATTCTCTCTCACTCTCTCTCTCTCTCTCTCTTTTTTTTTTTTGAAGCATAAGAATGAGGAAAAGAATATGTAGGACTATTCCATGTCCAAAGGTAGACCATGGAAGACATTTGCCATTAGTTTCTGGCCAGCCTCTAAACTTTGAACCATTAAAGAATGATTTAAAAACTGAGGATATGAGGGAGGATTTGTGGTTGATCATTGCAGACTTAAGCCTTCAGAGGAGAGGGATAACATTAGCAGCCTGTGGTAGGATTTTGGCTGTGTCCTGTACTCCTTGGTCACTGACTATTTTCCAAGCCTGGTTTTGAACATTACTAATCATTTTGTGAACTACCCAATAAAATTCCAATAAATCCAGTCACACAGGACAAACTCAACTATTGTAGCAAAGACTCTCACACATAGAATTATTTTCCTGTCATGTAAAAGTTTAGATGAATATAATTCAGAACTGCCAGGCAACTTGTCTTCCCAGCTCCTTGCAGGGAATCAGATTCCTTCTGTCATGATACTTAAATCTCTAGGTTGTTCTGGTCTTTTTATCTGAAGCTGGATCACCAACACCATGTCTACATTCCACCCTGTGGAAGGGGGAAGAGAGAAATGGTGGGCAAGAAATTTCTTTTTAAGAAAAGGATGTAGAAGATGCAGGGATAATTTTTTCTTGCATTTGATTTTTGAGAATTTAGTCACATAACCACTCTTAGCTCTGAGGGAGGGCACAAGAAAATAGAGTCATTAGGTGGGCTACTTGTGCCTTAACACAATTCAGGACAATGGAAAGTGCTATTTTTGAAGCAGAAGGGGAAACAGATCCTAGGGAATCTGATGCTGTGCCACATTTGGATGGAATCAATTGCTGCTGTTTCACACCGAAAACTCCTGAGCAGGAAAGTCATATTGTCTCTATGCAAATATTTGGAACAATGACTCTCTTTTGGTAAGGTGTTATTATCAATATTTAAATATTATCTAACTCCTCCCTTAACCTTGTTAAGTCTGTCCCCAAGGCACTTAAAAGATGTTTCTGTTTGCACAAATTTGATTTTCTTGCAGTACAACCATGTGTGAAAGAATTTCTAGTTCAGGGAGGGTTATTAAGTATCAGAAGACATTATGAAAGAAGAGACCAGACCTGCCTGCATGATGGATTATTTAGAACAATATATATTCTTTGTTCTTTCCTGTTGGCAGCAGTTTATTTAGGCACCCAGGTACATATGAATATCATGTCTATGTCCTTTTTTTTTTTTTAAGATTTTATTTGTTTATTTGAGAGAGAGCATGTGCAGGAGGGAGGGGCAGAGGGACAAGCAGACTCCCCACTAAGCAGGGAGCCCCATGAGGGGCTCCATCCCAGGGCCCTGAGATCATGACTTGAGTTGAGGCAAATGCTTAATTGACTGCGCCACCCAGGTGCCCCTAAGGACAGGGTTTTATGACCAAGTTCGTTGGTGGAAATTTTAAAGAAAGGAACTTAAAAGATTCCATGGGATCTCTGATGAACATTTATTTGACATTTTATCATCTGTTATTTAGTTAAGTACTCTAAATTATAAAGGTTTTTTGTTTGTTTGTTTTAAGGCAAGGATTCTCTTCCCACATTCTGCCTAAAAGGGTTGTTATATGGTGGCCATATATTTTCAAATAGAGATTAAATAAGTGGTCATACTGTGGTACAGTATTTGAAATCTGAAGTATTTGAATCCGAAACCTGGATACAGAATATTATAAGATCACCTTTTTAAATGAATGTATGCTATGTGAGTAAATGAAACCATGTTGATTCCTAAAGCTGAAATAGATCAATTCTTAATGAGCAAGGGCATTTGTTTCTGGTTTGAATAGCTTTGTACAATGGTTGCACAAGGATTTCTCCCTTCCTTCTTACCTTCCATATTCTAGGCTTCCCCCTTCTTGTCACACTCTACCAGGTCTTCCCCCTTCCCTCCCTTACATTCTCCACCCCATCTCTTTCTTCCTCTCTTTACCTCCTGATCCTGTCTTTTTCTCTTCTTTCCCCACCTCTCTTCATGGTTAATGGGGAGAAAATTGAAGTGAAATTCATTCAGAGAGTTGGGGGAACTGAGCAGTTCATCTCCTGATAGACCCTCCTAACTCACATTCCCTAATTGTGTGAAAACAAGATTTTATTTTGGCTTAATGATTCAATATGTTGGGGAGGCAGATTCTTCTTCCAACAGGAAAATAGCATTGCACACCTGAGGTTGCTTTTTAAAATAAATAACAAATGAGATGACTATCTTTTGAGTGACTTAGAATACATGGTGACAAGAGGCCAAGATCATGTTTACGAGCATATCTTTAGCTTTTGCTAATGGAGAAACTCAGATTAGATGTCTACACCCTACAGCCTCATTAGCAAGCAAAAGGAAGTAAGTTATTAATAGTAAATAATGGATGCAGGTCTTACAAACTCTTATGAGAATGACCTCTATGCTTCCTTAAAAAGAATTTGTTACCTCCAGGAAAATGAATAAGAAGAATATCAAAAGCTATTCTTTTCCATGAGATTTGGTCATAGATTATGAAGGCTTTTGAGTTAGGTTTAAACTAAGTCATGTAAATCTTAAGCATCCTAAAATAGCAGTGAATTACCCTACTATGAAGTTGCATTCCAGGAACGACGACATTACCTTTCTCTTCTACCATTGCTCAACTAAGCATAAAATGATGTTCTTGAAACAATGGTAGTCCTCTAAATGAATATAGTAAAGTTCCCAACTGGAAATTCTAGAAATAGCATTCAACTGGGATTTCTAACTCTTCCCACAGCAACTTTTTGACTTTTAACAATCTGAATTCTCTACTTACTCTGTTCTTTCTGGAAAAATCTATTTGGAAATGGCATAATTCAAATCAATTCCATGATTATTTATTCTGTGGGTTATTTGTTGTTGCTCAGGAAGTATCCCTGTTTTGTGATTTTGTGCACACACCTGACAGATCATTGACATATATTTCCAGTGGTGTTGGGGTTGGAGATTGGAAAGGTGGGGTTGACCAACAGAGTTGGCTGGAGTGACAGTAGGGCCTGAAAGCCAATGTGGGGTTGGTAAGCACAGTAATGGAATTGCCATCTAGACTTTGGTTTGAAGGATTTTAGAAAATTATGTATATGGAGGATGAAATGCTTATATACTTCTTAAAAAATACTTTATTTTATAAAACTTAATATTACTTGATGAATAATGATTTGATATTTGGGAAAAGATCTGGAGGGTAGGTAATGTTATTGGCAAATTAAAAACCTTGATGACTCTGCAGAAAGTACTGCTAGAAACTAATAAGATGTCATTTTTTGTAGATGGTCCAAAATTTTTTACATTTCCTTTATCCAAAATATTTAGGCAGTGTACCATACAGCCTGCACCTAGTTTCCCCATCACTAACATCTTAGTTTGTTACATTTGTCACAGTTAATGAAACAATATTGATGCATTAACTAATCCCTACCTTATTTAGATTTCCTTAATTTTTACCTCATGTCATTTTGTGAGTCTTGGATCCCATTCAGGATCCCCCATGATATTTAGTCATTATATCTCCTTCAGATTCTCTTGGCTGTGACAGTTTCTCAGACTTTCCTTGATTTTGAGGATGTTTACCATTTTGAGGAGTACTGGTCAGGTGTTTTTGACTCCACTCAGATTTATCTGATGTTTTTCTCATGACTGCCCTGAGGTCTTGGGTTTGGTTATGGGTTTGGGGGGCTCAGCTTGCTCCAATGTAAGGTCACTCTTTTATCTTCCGTCTTTTCACTCTACCTACTTTGGAAGGAAAGCACTCTGTAGAACCCACACTTGAGTGAGTGGTTTTGTTCCTCTCCTTCATGGAAGAGTATTTAGATAAATTACTTCAAATTCTCCTTCGTGGGAGATTTATCTCTTCTCCCTCATTTATTTATTTATGCAATTTATTTATATTTGTATGGACTTCTGAATGTTTATTTTATGCTTTGAGTTACAGTCCAAAACAGGGAAGATGGTATTTTCAAAAAATTTTTCAATTATATTCTGTGATTTTTATTTATAGTAAAATAATGATATTTCAAAGGTACTTTGGGGGCTTAAAACTAAGATTTCTAAGTCAATATGTGCATATTTCATTTGTGGTATTTCATATAATAAGGCTGTTAAATGATGCAAAATATTGTTTATATACTATTTTTTTCATATCTGAATAACATAGTTTACATGTTTTATGGTATTGAAATTACACAAAATTTATAGTGCCAAACATGCATTTAATGTTTACTTTAAAAGCATATTTGTGACTATGAAAATTTCTGGAGTTGGGGCATCACATTTCAATTTGTGAAGATTTTTTTTCTTTTTCTTCTACTATGTTATTAAGAACAATTTGTATACTGTTTCCTTTGCTATGCAGAAGCTTTTTATCTTAATGAAGTCCCAAATGTTCATTTTCACTTTGTTTCCCTTGCCTTTGGAGATGTGTTTTGACAGAAGTTGCTGTGGCCAGTGTTGAAGTGGTTACTGCCTGTGTTCTCCTCTAGGATTTTGGCAGATTCCTGTATCACATTGAGGTCTTTCATACATTAAAATCCTTAGAGTTTATCTTTTTGTATGGTGTAAGAGAATGGTTGAGTTTCATTCTTCTGCATATAGCTGTCCAAATTTCTCAGCACCATTTATTGAAGAGCCTGTCTTTTTTACATTGGATATTTTTTCCTGTTTTGTTGAAGATTAGTTTACCATAGAGTTGAGGGTACATATCTGGGGTCTCTATTCTGTTCCATTGATCTACATGTTTGTTTTTGTGCCAGCACCATGCCATCTTGATGATCACAACTTTGTAATATAGCTTGAAATCAGACAACTTGATGCCCCAAGCTTTGTTTTTCTTGTTCAATATTTCCTTGGCAATTCAGGTTCTTTTCTGTTTCCATATAAACTTTAGGATTGTTTGTTCCAGGACTTTGAAAAATGTCATTGTTATATTGATCAGGATGGCATTGAAAGTATAGATTGCTCTGGGCAGCATAGATATTTTAACAATGTCTATTCTTCTGACCCATGAGCATGGAATGTTTTTTTGGCATGGAATATTTTTTATGTCTTCTTCAATTTCATTCATAAATGGTCTGTAGTTTCTAGAGTATAGATTCTTTACCTCTTTTTTCCAAGGTATCTTAAAGTTTTTGGTGCCATTGTGAATGGAACTGATTCCCTAATTTCTCTTTGTACAGTTACACTGTTAGTGTATAGGAGAAGAACTGATTTTTGTGCATTGATTCTGTATTATGCTACATTCATGAATTGCTATATGAGTTCTAGTAATTTGGGGGTGGGGTCTTTTGGGTTTTCTACATATAGTGTCATGTCATCTGCTAAGAGAGAGAGAGTTTGACTTCTTCTTTGCCAATTTGAATACCTTTTTTTTTTCTTTTTGTTGTCTGATTGCTTTTGCTAGGACTTCTAGTACTATGCTGAACAACAGTGGCAAGAGTAGACATCCTTGTTGTGTTCGTGATCTTAAGAGAAAGTCTCCCAGCTTTTCCCCACTGAGAATGATATTCACTGTTGGCTTTTCATAGATGGAATGGGAGAAGATATTTGCAAATGACACTATAGACAAAGGGCTGGTATCCAAGATTTATAAAGAACTTCTCAAACCCAACACCCAAAAAACAAATAACAGTCAAAACATGGGCAGAAGACAGAATAGACTCTTACCCAAAGAAGACATACAAATGGCTAACAGACACATGAAAAATGTTCAACATCATTAGCCATCAGGGAAATTCAAATCAAAACTACATTAAGATACAATCTTATACCAGTTAGAATGGCATACAGTGACAAGACAAGAAACAACAAATGTTGGGGAGGTTGTGGAGAAAGGGGAATCCTCTTACACTGTTGGTGGGAATGCAAGTTGGTATAGCCACTTTGGAAAACAGTGTGGAGGTACCTCAAAAAGTTAAAAATAGGACTATCCTATGACCCAGGAATTTCACTACTGGGTATTTACCCCAAGATACAGATGCAGTGAAAAGAAGGGCAATATGCACCTGAATGTTCATAGCGACAATGTCCGCAATAGCCGAACTGTGGGAGGAGCTGAGATGTCCATCAATAGATGAATGGATAAAAATGTGGTCCATATATGTAACCATCCCTCAGAACAATGTACTGCTTAAAATATAACCTATGAGAAATTATACTAGTTACCATGCATGCATAGATATGGCCTTAAGAAAAACATGTACTGGAAACAGGCCTCTGGGGGAGAGGATGATATACGTCCTTGAAGCCAAGCAGCTGGGGATGCCCGGCTTGCTCAGCAAGGAACACTGCCTGTTTCATTTTTGCATTATCTCCCCTTTCCCAGAGAGCATCAGCAGTTAGTCAGACAATCCTTTCATTTAGGCTTGCTCACTATGGGTCATGTACTACGTGACCAGACATATTTTGCTTTTCTTCTTATGTATCTGCAAGACTCATGGTCAATGTGTAATCTACTCTGGCTTCTTTGTTGGTTGTTACTCACTTTCTAATAAATATGAGACTGAGGGGTTGTCTTTTCTAGGGCTGCCCCTGTTCCCATTCTCTTGTAGCTGACTTGTTTGTGCCTCATTCTTCTCCCATGCACCATCAGGAGGTGGCACATATATATAATGGAATATTATTCAGTCATCAGAACGGATGAATATCCAACATTTGCGCTAACATGGATGAAACTGGAGGAGATTACGCTAAGTGAAATAAGTCAAACAGAGAAAGACAATTGTCATATGGTTTCACTTATTTGTGGAACATAGGGAATAGCCTGGAGGACATTAGGAGAAGGAGGGAAAAATGAAGGCCGGGGGAATTGGAGGGAGAGATGACCCATGATAGACTATGGACTCAGGGAATCAACTGAGGGTTTTAGAGGGGAAGGGAGTGGGGGATGGGTGAGCCTGGCGATGGGTATTAAGGGGGACACATATTGAGTGGAGCATTGGGTGTTATATGTAAACAATGAATCATGGAACACTACATCAAAAACTACTGATGTACTGTATGGTGACTAACATAACATAATAAAAAATTATAATAAAAAGAATGCTTTATATAGTGCCAAAACATTATAGCTAAAGATCTAAGATTAATAAGTATCAAATAAATGTTCTGTATTAAACTTGAGAAAAGAAAAAACTCTAAACCATTATCGTCTGGGAAATAGTACTAAATCCAGACTATTGACATTTTTTTTTAAAGATTTTATTTATTTATTTGACAGGCAGAGATTACAAGTAGGCAGAGAGGAAGGCAGAGAGAGAGAGGAGGAAGCAGGCTCCCTGCTGAGCAGAGAGCCCGATGCAGGGTTCGATTCCCAGGACCCTGGGATCATGACCTGAGCCGAAGGCAGAGGCTTTAACCCACTGAGCCACCCAGGCACCCCAACTATTGACATTTTAAACAAAATAACTCTCTCGCTTTTTAGAAATAAACATAATCTCTTTTTATGAGTATCAATCATTCTATTAATTAACTGCAAACCTCAGAAGAAAATGAGCCATGTGGAGGAAAGACTAATTATAAATTCTTGTTTTACCAAACCACCCATCATTCTAAGTAGCTTTCCTTGTATTCTGCTACTAAAATGCATCAGCAATCTCCCAGAATTCCCCCATGAAGTGTGGATAAGAGAAATTGTTATACCGCCATTATCAGTCATTTTTAGCCATGCATTACAAACATAGACCAGCAAGGCAGTCTTAATCCCTTTAATATCATGGTTTAGTTTGAGACTTCAAAGAAATCTGTGGATAGGTTGTCTCCCAGGAAGAGTACTGAAAGCACTAATTGGCTACATGGAACCTCCTAAAATCCTCAAGTGGTCCATGAATTTCCTTCAAAAGTGATTGGTCCAAGTCATTTTGCTATTCCTAAACAGGGAGCCACAGCGAGGGAAGGCATGGGATTACCTTCTCTGGACATGTGAGGGAATAGACCCTAATTTCCTCTTGATCTCAGGCCAGGTGTTTAGCACTGAGACAGAAATTCCATAAAGGTAGGAATGGAGGGTATCCCTAAGCTGAGCACATTGTGTAGAGTGAGCTACAATAAACTTGTATGAATAAGTGAATGGACTAATGGATGTATGGATGCATTCTAGCTTTTATAAATAGCTCATATTCAACTTCTCTGAAAATATACTAGGTAGACCAGGTAATTCCTGGAAAGGATTTTCAGAAGAGGTAAACTTGTTTACTAGATTACTAGAAACTTAGGGAAGGAGAAGTTGTAGGAGGAAGGGACTGGAACAGTTGTTAAAGTCTGTTTCATATGTGTTTATATAATTGTAGAAACATAATATTTAAAATGTTATAAATGACTATTTTTAATTTATTATAATGGAAAATATCAACTATTTCCTAAAGAAGACAAAATGGCATAATGGACTCCCATATACCCATCACTCATCTTCAATAGTTATCAACCCATGTCCACTTCTGTTTCATCTATGTTCCAAACCACTTTTCACAACACTCATTCTCCAGCACCATAATATGTAGATGCCAATGCCAAACCATATATTTTAATAATTATTTTAATATGTGTATCTAAAAGGATAAGGACTTTTAAGGCAAACATAACTACAATAACATAATCACACCTCTCACCCCCCCATACAAAATAATTCTTTAAAGTTATCTAATATATAAACAATTATTTATTTTTCATTTTAAAGATGATAGGATCACATAGACCCAAGTCAGAAGTACCAAATGTACTAAAGTTATTTTATTTGGGAATGGATGTTAAAATTTATTGTTTTGTTTTATATATGTATATATATAACATTATATAACATTCATTATATGTTTTACATATCATATATGTATAATATATATAGTAGTAGGAATTCACTTTATGTTTTACAGAAGATAAATGTAAGCAAAACACAACTTTATTACAAAGGTAAAATAAGAAAGAACCATAAAAAAACCCAAAAAGATCAGTGTGGTTTCTGGAAATAGCAGGCATTCCTGTATGATGATTTCTCTTTCTCTGCGAGATAAGAGATGAGTTTATTTGCTGAGAATGAATGGGATGTGATAGATGTGATAGAAGAGGAAGTTTGAGGAGCATAGACGAGGTCTGAAGTAGTCTTAAGTAGAGATCTAGTTTGAAATGGGATATGGACTCAAACTAGCAGCCTCCAATGCAGATTTTCTTAATTTCTCTTAGCATATCCTTGATGATATAGGAAAAATAAAATAACAACTCTGAAAAAACAGATACTGTAAGTTAGATTATAGGAGGATGTGATATTCATTATAAGGAAGAAAAATGTAGGTTAAGAAAAACTTTTTAAAACTTTATCTCATGGCCAACCTGGTTCCATGTCATGAAACAAATATAATATTCTTGATCTAAAACTTCAAATGGATTTATAGATGAAGGAGAGTAAAAGTGTACTAAACTATTCATCTCATATAAAGAAGACCAAAAGTGAGCATTTTGGGCGCCTGGGTGGCTCAGTGGGTTAAAGCCTCTGCCTTTGGCTCAGGTCATGATCTCAGGGTCCTGGGATCGAGCCCCACATCGGGCTCTCTGCTCTGCAGGGAGCCTGCTTCCTCCTCTCTCTCTGCCTGCCTCTCTGCCTAGTTGTGATTTTTCTCTGTCAAATACATTAAAAAAAAAAATTAAAAAAAAAAGTGAGCATTCATTTTGGTCTTTGATATTTAGATAAATGTAAGTTAAGAAGTGCTTCTGAAAAACTTAAAGGGAACTATTCAAATTGTTACTAACCTATAGACCTTCAAAAGCACTGATTAATTTAAGCAAAAAACCAACAACAAAAACAACAACAAAAAATTCACATAGTAAAGGTTAGAGAAAAAGAAAAGAGATCAATGAACAGTTAAAGGAAAAGAAGAAAGCTTAGAACCAAATGATTACAGTAACAAAAACAAATTGATTACATCCCCCAATTTAAAGTCAAAGATTTTCAGATCAAAGTGTAGCAATTAAATGCTTCTTGTAAAAAACAAATTTATAGCAGACTGAGAGGTTAGATGAAAAGGGAAGAAAGCTTAGGAAAATGTAGAACAAAAGAAAGTAGAATACTATAATATTAATATTAGAAACTCAATAAATATAAATTGATCAATGGGAAAATTGTACTAAATTAATTTTTCAAAATATCCTCTTATAATATTGAGTAATTAAATGTACAATGAGCATATGACCAATAAGAAACTTTTTCACAAAAAGTCATTTTCACATATCTACATAAAAATCTGTTCAAAGTCAAGATGGAATGGATTAACATACCACAAGCAGGAGAGATTTTATCATGATGCTCAGTTGTTGAAAATGAGGTACATAAAATATAATGAGTTTATTTAAGATTTGAAAAATATACTCTGATTAATTCAATAAACATAATGACATACCACTTTTTTCAGCATCCATGCAGTATTCAAAAATTTGATTATCTACTAAGTCATAAAAAAAACTTGATAAATCCTAAATGGTTGAATTTGTATGAGCTCTACTTTCTGATCAAAAAGCCTTAGAGAAGAATTATAATAAGAACCATTCCAATGCTGTAGAATCAAAGAAACTCAAATCTATGGTCAAAGAAGCAATGTTTAAAAAAATTGTGATTTTTGATGTATCTACTATTGTAGAATACAAACCTTGGAGACTTAAAATAATACACATTTATTATTTTATGGTTTCTGTGGGTCAGAATTCAGAAGCAGTCTAGTGGGGGTGGTTCTAGCTCAGGATTTCTCATGAGGCTACAGTTAAGATGGGAGCCAAGAATACTGACTTGTCATTTGAAGCTTGACTGGAACTGGAAGATCCATTTCTAAGATGGTGGGCTGATATGGCTATTGGCGGAAGGTGTTAGTTCCTTGCCACATGGACCCCTTCAAAGGGCTGCTTACAATATGGCAGCTGGTTTCTCCCAGGGGGAGTGATCCAAGAGAGAAAGGACCTACCTTAACATTTTTCAGACCTATCTCAGAATTTACTTCACTTCTGAAGTTACTTACTCAGAAGTTACTTACTACCTTATTCTATTCATTCTAAGTGGCTCACTGAGAATAGCCCTTAACTAAGAAGAGGTAAATTAGACCCACCTTTTAAGGGAGTGTCACAACATCTGTGAGCCTATTTTAAAGCACCATGTTAAACTGTTTTAAACTATCAATAAATGAGCTGTTTTAGATATTAGTGTTTGCAGAATGGATTAAAGCTTTTACTGTTTAACCAGAAAGAATGAAGAAGAACAAAAGGAAAGAAAGAAAATTTTCAAGAGAGAATTCCCATGGAGAAAAGAAAGCATCCGCAAAGATCAATGCCAAAACTAATGAAGTATATAAATAAATAAAAGACAAGCAATATTGAAATATCTGAACCATTTTTAGTCCCAGTGCTCTAAGAAATCCAATAAAGTGGCCTTACATCTGAGAGAATTTGTAACCATAGACACACTGCATTAGAAGTTTGAAAAAAGATAGAATCACAGATATAGAGCTTTATTTAACTATGGAAGAAAACTGTTTAAAATTTATGTTAATATGTGTTTAAATCGCAGTGGGATAGGCAATTTATTGCAAATACATATTTGTAAAATTTCTTCAAGAAGAATTTTTAAAATCTGAATTAACCTCCAACTATGAAAAAAATTGAACATCTTTATTAAAAAATGTTGCTTTCTCCTCCTCTCCCCTCTCTAGGTCCAGAAAATTTTACTTTAAGTTCTTTAAGATATTCAATGAGTTGAATAGTCTCATGCTATTTAAACTATGTCAGAACCTAGGAAATCTGAAAAAGTTTTGAATTAAATTTAAGAAGTAATTGTCAGGTATCCAAAATGGTGATTAGAAGAAAATTAACCAATTTGTAGATCTATTTTAATTATAACACATATACAATATCCTGAATGATATCAGAGGTACACTAGTAGAAAAACAATGTGAATTCATTGGACTTTTTTTTAATTGAATTTTATTTTTTTAGTGTTCCAAGATTCATTGTTTATGCACCACACCCAGTGCTCCATGCAGTACATGCCCTCCTTAATAGTCACCACCAGGCTCACATAACCCCCCATTCCCCTCCTCTCCAAAACCCTCTGTAGTCTCTCATGGTTTATCTCCCCCTCGGATTTCCCCCAATGCACTTTTCCTTTCCTTCTCCTAATTTCCTCCATGTTATTCCTTATGCTCCACAAGTAAATGAAACCATGTTGGACTTCTAAAATCGATTCAACAATTATCTGATGAGATACACTGAAAACAGAAAGACACTGGTAGGTTAAAGTGAAAGAATGAACAAATATAAAATAAGCAAATATTAAAACCCCCCACAAAGCAACAACAAAAGACTCAAACTAACTTAAGCTAGTAGTATTAAGGCTGGACACGATGAAGGTAATTATTTGAAAAATATTTAATAGAAAAAATAGAGAGTCATGTTCTATTGGTTAAAGCAAAACACAGTAAAGACAGGATAGTCTTGAATCTTTATGAATGGAATACATGGCTTCACAATGTGTAGATTAGGAGCAAATGATCTGCACAATATTTGTAACAGTTGAGGAAGCAATTCAGCAATTATATTTTGGGAATTTTCAAAATTTTCATATATTCTGGTCTACTTGTTCTACTTCTCAGAAAATGTATCTTGATAAAAACAATCTTAAAGAAGCAGGGAAAAAAATTTATGTCCAGATACAGTCATGACCCAAGTAATGATCAAAAGCATGGACTCAGGAGCCAGATTGCCTGGGTTGAAAACCCTGTTCCGTGCTAGGAGCTAGGTGAATTCTTTGTTCCTCGGGTTCTCTGCTGTAAAATGGAGATAAAAGGCACCTGATTCACAAGATCCTTCCCTTCAATTAAGTGAGTTAATACATGTAAGTGCTTAGAACAGTGCATCTCATATTCTAATCAGTATGTACGTGTTTGTGACTATTAAGTATTAATATTAATGAGAAAACAATAAGGAAAGAAAAAGTAAGTATTCCATGTGATAAGGGCAGGAATTAAATAATGACTCTGAAAGGAATGCTATGCTGTCATTGGAAGATGATGGCTAGGAGGACATTACCAAAAAATGCTGATGATATAATGGTAAGTAAAAAACAAAACCACGAGTGATGATGTATATTTCCCCATGACCATCATACACCTTCAATTTTGCTTCACAGTGTTTCTCATTTAAAGTTTAAAAAGAGCGATTTGTTGGACCTTTCTCTCCATGAGATGGTTAAAATGCTTGGAAGAGAATTCAGATCAGGATTCAGTTAGTGAAATCATTATTTGATTTCTTTTTAGGTGATTAGACTATCTCTGGATCACAACTGAAGAATAGCTTGGCACAACCATCCCAACTTCTGGCAAATAAGGATTTACTTGCCTCATTTATTTTCTGTTATATTGTCATTATTAAATTATTCATACTTGCAACTTTTTACCGACTCGTTTTTGAAATGTAATATTTTCCTGCAAATGTGTTTGTTTTCATTGCAAAGGATGGGGTTTGGGTTGGCCATTCTGGAAGCTGATGGTCGCTTTGTATTCCATTTTTCTTTATGTGTGCATTCAACGTCACCAAATGTTCAGACACAAAAGAACCCACACTTGGTGTTTCTGAGACGCAAGTTCTGTTCTGATCTGCACTGGGAATGATGCTGTAGAAATGCTTCTCTAGTAAGCTTTGGCCATTTCCATGGAGAGTGGTCCAATGAAGGGACAGACAGCTTTTTATGAGCATTTTACATGGGTCCCCTGACAGCTCCGATGAGCAATACTAGCCAAATATGGATCCAGGGATAGTTATAAGTCATTTATCATTTCAGGTGGTTTGTCACCCCTCCTTTGTCAGCCAGTGGTGCAAATAGAATATTTCAGATTCAACAAGCAGAGGTCCTGCTGACTTCAGCATGTCTCCTTGAGATGAACACTTGTAACCAGAAGCAAATAGGTTCAGTGAGTAGTGAGGACTTTGCAATAAAAGATGTTTTTGTATGTTTCTTGAGGTGTGCTTCAATTTGGGCACAGCAATTCCAGAGATGTGGCTCATCTCCACTTTTATCGATCACAGACAATTCTGAGTATCTTATAACTCTTCTTTAAAAGCTGGCTTTGAATTTAAGCAGCTGCTGCCCACATAGGAGGGTGACAGAGGCAATTTAGCTTCCTGGGAAGAGTGTTACCATTGCTTTATGGAGAGGATCAGAGAAGCATGTCTAATCTAATTGTCTCTCAGTAATAGAGTCACTTGAAGACAGTCTCTTCTTAATGGAATTCATTTCTGGCTTCTTAAATAGTGCCTTCTGAGTAATCTAGAGAGGTTGGATTGCTCCTGGTGTTGTGTGGCCTGAAAAGTGAGACTGATCAGTGAGTCTCCTTCCCAATACCAACCCCTGCCCCTGGGGGTGGTCGTAGATTACTCCTGCCAAAGAATTTGTATTTTAAGTGTATTTTAATATTAAAATGTCAGCATTAGATGCTTCAAACTGGAATATAAATCCTTTTCTGTTGTTAATTTGCTATGAAAACTTTAAATTGCAGGTAAAGTACATAATAATAATTAATATTAATAATATTATTATTAATATTAATTAATAATAATAATAATAATAATTGAAATTCAAAATGAGGGTAGAAGGAGACAATCTTGGTTTTTAGCTTTTCCACAATGGTTGTCCATCTAAACCAGTGACCAGCCAAGCTTGAACTGTGAACTTAAACTGAATTGAGAGAACTTCCTTAGCAGGAAGTTAACCTAGGTATTATCTGCCCTTACTGTATCTACTAGGGGCTCTCTTTACACAAACATATTCACAGGGCTGCACTGGAATCTGTTACCTTTTTTGAAAAGTTCGGACTGGATGGAATGTGGGCTTGATGTGGTGGATAATGTCGATACATGTTTGTGAGTGGAGTATTATTTTGACAGGATTATTGTAACAAAGTACCACAAACTGTGTGCCCGCACAGTAGAAACTTATTGTTTCATGGTCTGGAGGCTAGAAATCCAAAATCAAAGTGTTGGTAATGTCCTCAGGGCTGTGAGGGAAGGATATCTTCCAGGCCACTCTCCTCAGCTTGTAGATGGCTGTCTTCATGTTCATAAGGCATTCTCCGTGATGCCTGTCTGTCTTTAAATTTCCTCTTTCTGTGAAGTCACCAGTTG
This sequence comes from Martes martes, assembly GCF_963455335.1. Lineage (NCBI taxonomy): Eukaryota > Metazoa > Chordata > Mammalia > Carnivora > Mustelidae > Martes > Martes martes. The sequence continues at coordinate 159,298,612 of NC_137890.1, forward strand.
TATTGGATTAGGACCTGTCCTAATGACTTCATTTTACCGTGACTACCTCTGTAAAAGCCCTATCTCTAAGTTAGGTCCCATTCTGAGATACCATGGATCAGAACTTCAACATATGAATACCAGGGGAGATGCAATTCAAAGCATACTGCGCATACTGGTGGACATCTTCAGTCCTCTTGCTATGACGTAGAATAGGCCTGTAAAAACTACCTCTCAGGGAAGAGTACCCTCAACTTCACCTGTGTTTCATCTGGGGAATGCTGTTTTCTGATTCCTGAACTCAAAGTGATCCTCAGTGCTTCTGAAATTCACAACCAAGTGATCACATGCTCCCCAGGCCTTGCTACTACTGTTCTGTCTCGATACTTCTTGTGCAGTAGGGGGAGGTGCCTTTAACGTTGTTTTCTTTTTGTTCTTTCTCTACTTCCTTCAGAGCAATCCAGATGAAATGGTAATAATTTAAATTGATAGTTGGGAAGTTGGTCTCCCTTCTCTAACACAGATGCTGTTTGCTGAAATGAACACCTTATTTTTAACTTATATACTTCCTTTGATTTGAAGTGTTTCCCAACTCCTCAGCTTGTGGAGAAGGCACACAAATCCAAGACTGGTCTTGTTATGTTTTCTCCCTTGACTCTAAAAGCAGAATAGAATTTGGGGCAACTATGGCAGCACTGGATTCCTCCAATCTAAAAGTTTGAGCTTGATTCTCCCTAGTGCTTCATAGATCATGGAGACTTCGGTGGGCTTGCCTCTTGAAAATGGCATGTACTTTTCTGTTGCCTGAAAAGGTCCATATATGGAAAGATACTATTTCCTGTAATGGATCTTTGCCTCAGCTGTACTATCTTAAGAAAAGCAGAAGAAAGGCTTGCATATATTTCTGAGTCAGGCAGTAGCCTATTCCTTGTGAAGGCCACCTTCCTACTCAGCATCTGGCTTGATCCCTGGCACCTGAGCCTCTGCTGAATTTTCTTAAAGCAAGTAAAACTTGCAAGGTACTTCTTTTAGGCCTAATGTGCATGTCATTAACTCTATCAAGATGCCCACTTGTTTCTGAATAGAGCCACCATCCAGCTTCAGTGATCTGCCAGGGTGAGAATTTCAACTGAGATTTTCAACTAAGCCTAAACCTATTCACCAGGTCTCTGGAGTAAAAGAACCTGCAAACCCAGGTGGCTAATATGAGTCTCTCAAACTGCAACATCTAAACATCCTACTCATATATTACATACTGAAGTTTAGGAACCAAAGCCATATGCCTTGAGCTCACCAACATCTCTCTGTGCTATTTAGATAGAAAGATTCCATTTTTTTCTTTATCAAGGTTTCCACCCCTGCATTAAAAATCTGGGCCTTGAAAGATGCCCAATGACCAATACCTCCCTCTTTCATCTGAGTTCTGAACCAACTAGGAAATAAAATCAAAGCAGCCCAAAATGCTATCTTAATGACTAACGATGCTGGTTTTGGAGAAGGTAGCATATGTCTGGAGACAAATAAGCTTTGTTGAACTGAACCCCAGAATTAGACAAATATATCCACCAGTCACAGCAAGACTGGACCATCATAGGCATCCTTACACAGGTAGACTAATCACTGTAGCACTTATACCAGGTGGGATAGACCAGGAGCCATGCTTCCTGGGCATAGTAGCTCTGGAGAGCAAAGGGAAGGAAGTAGTAGAACTATACATGTCCAGTTCCTCTCTTGACCTTATCACTAAGAGTTTTTCTCTCCTGGGGAAGGAGAAAGGTGGGAAGATCACATTAATGGAGCCCCTCCACATGGAAGGACCCATCAGGCATTAGGAGGAGGATAGTGACTCCCACGCTCACCCTGAACTCACCCCTCATCACCAGCAAAGCAAATAAACAGCAACAACAAAACCTCTCTTTCATCCTACACTTTATACTCATCTCCAATTTCATTTTCATCTCCCATTTTTGTGCTGTTTCATCTCTTTGGAGATCTTAGGGTTTTGGGGCTATGTCTCAGATATACAGAGACCCCAAATGTGGAAGTCTATAGGGGCCAGTTACCCCTGGGAAATGCTACCATGTTCCTTGACCCCTATTCAAATGTACCTGTCAAGGGCTCCACATGCTTTGCAACCAGGAATGAGTCTCATTGGTGTGAGTGGGATATGTAGAGCCACTGTGCAAATGTGGTTCTTTTTAAGGGGGGCATTGATTTTTATTAGAACATCTGGGGGGAAAATACCAACAGCAACAGCAAGACCACGTTCTCTTGATAGTAGTAAAATGCATCCACACTTTGGAATACAAGGCAAATTTATTTGGATTTTTAAGTAAAATACAAGACTTTGAAGGAAATTGACCCTGACACTGGCTGCTTTGTGCTATTCTCCCAGTGCCTCCAGAGACATGCAGTCACTCTCTGTTGGTGTGGAAGTGTGGGGTGGGGTGTGGAGGGATTGGTTTGACATTGGGAAAAACACTAAAGTGGTAGAAAAAAACAAGACTTCTCAAGTTGGATTAATCTCGTGGGCAAAGTCCATTTTCAGGCTAAGTGACATTTTGCTAGCAACTTAAATGAACTGGGCTCTGTTCTTTTATTTGTAAATTGAGACCCAATTACATTTTCCTAACTCATAAGGTTCCTGTGAGGAATGACTGAGATAATATCCATGTAAGTCATTAATGCAGCAACTGGCACATAGTGTGGGCTGCTATTGGGATGACACCCTCTTCACTGATTTGTTTATCCATTTAGCTGGCCATTAGTTCACTTGTTTGCTCATTAACTCACATCCATAAATCTTTCAACATCTACTTTATACACAAATACTTTATGTCAGCATAATAAACTAACACAATTCATTATCAATGTCAATAACACCAAGGTCCATTGTTGGACTGCATTAAAAGCATTTGGAGGTACAGAGGAACATTTTTACTTTGTATTTTTAAAAAACTTATTTATTTGTTTAGAGCATGAGCTAGGGGAGGGCAGAAAGAGTAGGAGAGAGAGAATCTTAAGCAGACTCCATGCTCAGCATGGAATCCAATGTGGATTCAATCCTACAACCCTGAGATCATGACCTTAGCTGAAGTCAGGAGTCAGTGGCTTAACCGATTGAGCCACCCAGGCATCCCAAGAGAAAAAAAAATTTTTTTCTTCATTTTATAATTTTTTTTTATAAACATATAATGTATTATTAGCCCCAGAGGTACAGGTCTGTGAATTGCCAGGTTTACACACTTCACAGCACTCACCATAGCACCTACGCTCCCCAATGTCCATAACCCCACCACCTTCTCCCTACCCCTCTCCCCCCAGCAACCCTCAGTTTGTTTTGTGAGATTAAGAGTTGCAAGAGAAAAATTTTTAAAAGTCTTCAATATGTCACTGACCTAGGTATCAATTACAGAAATTAATAGATAGTAAGATATAAGTTATTTTTAGAAATATTGCTAAATATGTTTTAAACATTATTTCTTGAAAAATTACTCTGTAATATAATAAAATATTTAATAATAGAATAATTATTTCATATTTTAATTATGTTACATAATTGATATATAATTGTGCTCTATAAATATGTAGTTATATATTATTTAATAATATAATACAATTTTAATATAATAAAATTGATTTTTTTCAAAACACGGGTTCTTTATTTTTAGTCTGAGTTCTTTCTTTGTTTTTGTTTTTTTTTTACATTATATTTATTTTTTTAAGTAATCTGTACACCTAATGTGGGGCTCCAACTCGTGAGATGGAGTTGCATGTTCCACTGACTGTACCAGCCCGGTGCCCCTAGTTTTTCTTAACAGATTTAATGCAAGTTAGTCTTCAAACTCTAGATGCATTAATATGAATGAGAAAAAGAATAAATAACTTTCATGATGGGCCGATGTCTATTGAACCTCAGCACACAGCATGGTCCTGGGAATTGAAGTGGCTGAGGCCAAGGGAAGTGGGTCATCAATCCCAGAAGCCACTGGGGGGGGGTAGGGAGGAAGTTTGCAGACGCTGAAGCAGAGGTATTACAGTTATAGAAGCAGGTGCGCCCTGAGCTGTCAGAAGCACTCTTTTAATGCCTTTGCAAAGATGCATTAAACAGAATAATTAAGTGAGCAAAGTCTGTGAACTGTAAATAACTCATGTAGGAGGCAGTGGGAGAGAGATCTGTGAACGTGGCAGGGATAGCTATAGCTCGGGAAGATAAAGGCTAGAGACTGATGTCCCTTCCTTGTACATCTACCAGGCTGTTACAGATCCAGCCGTGGTTGCATCATTTTATTCTGACTAAATTTTTCTTTAGTTTCATTCTTCCTGTCGTATCCTGCACTTAAGACACAGACGAGGGCACTTCAGAACTCTAGGTGCCCTTAGAAAAATGGCCCCATCTAGTTTCCATGATCTACACTTGAAGGAACTGATCAGGTTGGGTCTGACCTACCTTACCATGGTCTTAGCAACTGAATGAGGATTGGGAAACCTTATCCAGCTCTCCTTTCCTGAAAGAGTTTGGCCTCTGTGACCTCTCCCAGCATGTTTCTAAGTCAGAGGGGCAAAAGGGAAGCGGCATCTCAGATAAAGCACAGCAAGAAGAGTTCTCCAGGGGCGCCTGGGTGGCTCAGTGGGTTAAAGCCTCTGCCTTCAGCTCAGGTCATGATCCCAGAGTCCCGGGATCGAGCCCCGCATCAGGCTCTCTGCTCAGCCGGGAGCCTGCTTCCCCTCCTCTCTCTCTCTGCCTGCCTCTCCACCTACTTGTGATCTCTGTCTGTCAAATAAATAAATAAAATTTAAAAAAAAAAAAAAAAAAGAAGAGTTCTCCATCTGCAAACTCCTTGTTTTAGCAGCTCTGAGCGGTCACGGATGGACATGACAGATGTGAGGGTAGGCTTCCAGGGCATTCCTCTAGCAGGTACAGTGACTGAAGTTTTTTTGTGATGTCTGATTGAAATGAGAAAAAATGGACTAGGAAGCTTCTGGAAGGAGTAAGTTTATGCTGGTCCAGAATAACTACTAATAGTATCTAAAACATGAGCTAGTGGTGTAGATGGTACCAGAGAGATGGGCTCTACAGGCGAAATGAGTGGTCTTAGTCCTGATAGTGCCATTTGCTGAGCACTTGCTGTGTGTTTGATGCTGTGTGCGCTATGCTTCATGCACATTAGCTCATTTGGAACTTACAAAAAGCTTTGAGGAAGGTGCTGGTCTTATGGCATGTTTTTCCAGAAAAAGAAAATGAGACAAGGCTTCAAGTAATAAAATTACTAAAGTTCAAAGTCAGAACTTCAACCCAGATACAACAAACTCTGGAGAGCATACGTTCCTACAGGGATGCATTTGTGGAACCTGGGTATAGCGTGGTTGGAAAATTTTTGCCACTGAGCCCTAAATGCTGACCTTCTGGAAAGAGGTCGGTGTTTGGATGGCATTCAGGAAGGCAAATTTGCATAATGGTGAAGAACAAGAAAGAATCACTGTTCTGGAAATGCCTAGTTGGGTGAGATTGTGCAGTTCAGTAAATCTCTGTGTATCAGGTGATAGTAGTATCCAGATAATATATATTAAGGATTAATCAATACATTTCAACGCTTCAGTCCATGCCTATTCTATGGTAAGCCCTTTTCATATCACAACAGAATAGAGAGTGGAAATGAGAGTGGTTTAAAGTAAATGTTATTTCTCCATCATTGTTAGCTAGTATTGAATCCATATTCATTAGTTAATATTTACTTTTGATTGCACATGATAGAAGCCCAAATAAAGCTAGCTTAAGTAAAATAAAAAAGGTTGTGGGCTTCAGGTAAGGCCAGAAACCAAAGGTCAAATAATGGCAACAATTTCTCTTTCTCTTTGTCCTACTCTCTTTTGGTTTTCTCTGGGTTGACTTCATTCTCAGGTAGACCCATTATATATGCTGCTAGTTAAAATGAGCAATGGATCTAGTTCTAGGAAAGAACTGACTGGGTCTCAGAACTAGCTGTGTGTCAAGAAAGACTACTCCTGGGGTCATTTGTTTGACAGCCCCGCCATGAGAGTCAGGAGGAGGATGGTTCCCAGATGAAAAGATTCTAGGCAGACAAAGATGAAATAATACATTTGACTCCACATTTGGCATTTCTGAGGGATAAGAGCTTTATACCACCTAGTCTTTATTTTCAACCATTAAGTATTATATATGAGATAAATCGTGTTCATTAAGATGTTTCAGATATGTCATCAGTTAGGGGGGTGTTTTGAGAAAGGACCTCTTCTTGCACGAGATACTTTATTTACTTCATCTCAGTCAATAGCCAACAAGTCTTTATCAAGTAATTCCCATGACCTAAGAATCCTGTTCACACACAGTGCAAATCAAATCACAGCAAGTCAGTACCATGATAATGGGAATGTCTCCTGACAAGCAAACTACAGTCCCAGCTGCAAGCACGCATTTTCAAGTGATATTCAATACCACTACTTCAGGACAGTCCAAGAGCATATAGATCATGTTTGTAATCAGTGTATGGCTGGTAATCTATGTGGGGCAGATCCATAAGATGCTTTGTTTTTGTTTTTGTGTTTTTCCTCAGTGTTTTATCCTCGGGTGATTTCACAATTTATTAGCACCCTTTGGGAGCCAAAAAAAAGGAATGTAAATCTCTGATTAATCTGCATTGTTACCACTGGCTTGTCAGAGAGGGGTGTGGGACCAAAGGATGGGTGGAGGACTCATACAGAGTATTTCACCAGCAGAGGAATTATAGCTAGCTGAGTGAACACAACCTCCTTTTCTTATAGAAAACTATGTTGAGTGTGTTCCACATTACAAGTAACTATAGACTTTGAACTCTGCTTGGCTTCACATCTGACACCAGGACGTCACGTCCAGAAAGTTAGGCAGGACTTGCTGTCTAAGTAAAACTGGAATTTACCCCAGCTATGGGGGGCATGAAAAAGGTTTTGAGAAAGCAATAAAATGAGATTTATAGTCAAGAAAGAAGATTCTGGCAATTACAGTCATTACAGTCAAGAAAGGACATCCTTCCTCCAAACTTTTCTTTAGAATAGATTAGATTATTAGAATCGATTTATTATTAGAATAGATTATTCTTTAGAATAGATCGGAGGAAGGCAAAAATGTTTATCCAAAAAACAAGCCAGGGATCTGAATATAAAAAATATAAAGAGGTGATATACATGCCAATGGTGGTTGAAGTTCAGAGCAAACAATGGCTTTACGTGGTAGAGGGAGAGTGTGGATGGGGATCTAGATTGGAGAAGGGGCTGTTGTGATATCATGCAGGATTTCACCATTAGCTGGCCCAGCTGTCCTGCTGTCGCCCTCCCCTCCTTCTCCTGTGACATGGCCCTTGTGTCTTGACAGATCTGCTTCCAGAAGCATCACAAAGGCCAGGGCCACCACCTAGAGTTACAGCTCCCCCGGGGCAGCGTTGGTGTCTGTGTTTGGAAGACATGCACGCATTTATTTTTGCACATGGATGTGTCTGGTCTGAGAATTTGCAGTAGATGGGACCATGAAGCCAGGCTGAGGAGACCTTGCAAAAAAAGTAGTAAGCTGTAAGGTTTGTGTTTTCCTTACAGAAGTCACCTGGTTCTCTAGCTGCTAGTCCAAAAACTCCCTGTTTTTTTTTTTTTTAAAGATTTTATTTATTTATTTGACAGACAGAGATCACAAGTAGGCAGAGAGGCAGGCAGAGAGAGAGGAGAAAGCAGGCTCTCCACAGAGCAGAGAGCCCGATGTGGGGCTCGATTCCAGGACCCTGGGATCATGACCTGAGCCAAAGGCAGAGGCTTTAACCCACTGAGCCACCCAGGCACCCCAACTCCCTGTTTTAAAACACATTTTTTGAGAACAAACCTTTACTCTCCTCAATTAAAATAATAGATTGTATAAGCTACTTACACACAAACATAATTCCAAGCATCAATACCATGTCCTCACTATACTTTGAAATAGGTATAATTGGAAATTAACTCATAATATTATATCTTTCTACATATAACTGCTGGGAAATAACCATACTTTAGGATGAAAAAACAAAAAACAAAACAAAATACTACAGCCTCACAAAGTACAACCTAGGGGCAATGTACTGCCACCAACCACCAACCAAGAGCCACAGGGTCAGTCTCCATGCCTCACCTTAGTGATGAAATAACTGTGTCATTGGAGGAGTGAGTGACTTCCTTAGGACATACCAGGAGGCAAAGCCAAAGCTCAGGTTCCCAGCTCAGCACCATGGCCCATCATCAGCACCGTTGTCAGCTGAAACAGCCTCCTGGCATAGATAGTCTTTTTAAAGCTAAGAACCTCTTTTTGTACTTATTTTCATGTATTTTTAAAAACTTCCTTCTGAATTATTGGTTCCCCAGGCTTAAGAGTGCTCTTGGGTATTCTACCATAAGTAATAGAAGAAAGTATGTTAACTTTACCACACTTGGCTTCCAGTTTTCTTTAATTTATAAATCATCAGTAGCAAGAACATTTCCCTTGCTCATTTTAAAAATTGGTTTAACTTTTTCTCTGAAAATAAATGTATTTTCCTTGAAATAATTATTATTACTTTATATTTAATTTTATGCCTCAATCAGCCAGTTTTCTTCTTTCTGCTAAGCATGTATATGTATGTATGTATGTGTGTGTGTGTATACATACACATATAATATATATTTTATAAATAATATATGTAATTGCACTCTTCTGTCCAATAAGGCAAAAGGATTTAGCTATTCTGAAGTTTCTTTTCTTTACAACATAAAGTTCTTGTGGTAGCAGACACAGATGTTTCGTCTGAAAAGTATCTTGCTATTGGCATCGCCAATGGCAATGCTTATTAGGTCAATTAATTCAGTGAATATGGTTTAAATATGTGTAGTGCTAAAAGAAATTCAATGCACTTCGGATTGTCTTAATGTATATAGTCTCCAGAAAACCAATGAACTAGGTGTGCTTATATTCCTTGCAGAGTGTTTAGATTACAGTTCCTAAAAAGTCACTTTGGCTGAGGCCTCTCAAGTAAGTGATGGAAGATTTTGGCCTAGGACTTGGGTCTCCAAATTGCATTTCAGCGCTGCTTTGAATAAGAATGGGGACTTTGGACAACATGGGACAGATTTGTGTTCAAATATTGCTTGACCACTCATTCAACATTGTGTCTTTGTTTCTTATTGTGGTGGTTGGTTTTGTTTTGATTTGTTTTGTTTTGTTTTATAGTTTTGTATCTTTGGATAAGATTAGTAACTTATTTTCTGCATCTTAATACTTTCTTGAAGAGCTGTTGAATTAGACATGATGTCAGTGCAATACACACAGCACATGCTTTCAAAGTCATGGTTATTATTCCTGGAAGTACCAATGTCATCATTATGATAATGTTTCCTATCACTTAGAATTACCCAGTGCTTTTGTTTAGCAATAAGAGTGCAACCTAAGTGGATTGTTCCCTTATTCCTGAAGAAATTGAAGTATCATTAGATATTTTGAACTATAATTTCTGGGCACTGAGGCAACTCTGAAAAGAGAAAATACAATAAGGCCCAAACTTACTGGATGTCAGCCTACTCACACTCTCTACTTGGTTGTTAATGAGCTTATGGAACTCAGCATGCCCTCAACTCAATTCCCGGTTTCTGTCCGCCTCACACCTGCTCCATTCTTGTCCTTCCTTACATGGTTGCTGGTACTTCCATCCTGCTATTTGCCAAGACTAAAAGCTTTGGAGTCATCCTCGGTTCCTCTTCCTCTGATGTGTACGTAAAATCCATGAGCAAAGCCTATTGATTCTACCTTCTCTCCTGGATTATTCCATCAGGTCCCTGCAGATTCCTCTGCTTCTACCCTTGGTCTCCCAAGGCCTATCCTTGGGAAAATATATGTAATTAAAACATTCATTCAAGACTATTTTTTGGTTAGGGGAAAATAGAGGTGGAATTGAGGAGGGCAGCAGTCATAAACCAGCTGTTGATTGTGGGACTTGGAAAAAAATGCTGTTCACCAGCCCATATCTATATCCACATGGCTTTACAGACCTAGTATCACATGCACTCAGTGGTGTGACCTTTATAACATCTACAGGGATCAGCAATTTCTTCTTTTCCTTTTCCATGTGGACCTACTCTAAAGAACACTGGTGTTCACACGGGAGCACATGCATTCTAAAAATACTGATGAATAACTGACGGAAGTAATAACCATCTCCTTAATAAAATTTTTGATGATTATTTGATGCTGTTAGAAGCAAAACATTTCCTTCCTTCATTAGGGGGAGAATAGATTATTTATAACTAGTTTATTGGTAACAATGCTTTTGATCTACTGTACACATTTATGAGGATAATAGCTTTGGGGGGTACTATTTTTTTTAACCATCTTCTTTGGCATAGTCATGTTTATGTGTTGCTTGAACTTGTGAACTCAGCTAACTTATCTATCTAGAATACTTTGCATGGCTCTTTTGTAAAGATTTCAGTTTTGGCATCAGGATCAAACAAGAATCCAATTGTAATCTCAGAGATGTAAGGCTCCATGGAAAAAGAAACAGAGTATTGTGGGCCAGCAAGGACTTTGGGTCTCTTGTTAAAGAAATAAACATCCACAAAAGGCAAAACATATCTCCAATTTCAATGGCCAAGTTCTCATTCACCTGTGCTTTCCTCTGATCATCATCATCAGTTTCTCAGTATAAAGAATGGAGTGAGAGCTATCTTGGAAGATAACTAGCAGAGAAAGAGTTACTGATAAGAAGTTCTGACCACAGGGGCCTAAGAGTGAGTCCCATGAGTTTGAAGTCAGACATTAACCAGTTACTAAGCACAAAATGTGAAGACTGAAAGACTGGTTAAGCTTTCTTCCTCAGATATAATGTGGCTCTAGATTTGGAGAAACCATTTGATCTCTGTAGCATAACCCAGCTTTTATCCTTTGTGTTCAATGGAAACACCACGTTGGGAAACTTGAGTAAACAATTGAGTAATTAAATATATACTACAATTACAAAAGTCACATTTAGGCAAACAAAGTTCTCTCATCTTAGAATTCCTTTGCCTCTCCACTGCATTCAATTGCTATCTGTTCTTAAAAGTTTAAAAGCATCAAATAAGACACTTTAGGCAATGTTTCTTGTTTTTTTTTTTTTTTAATTTATTTATTTATTTGGGGGGTTATGGAGAGAAATAGAAGAGGGAGAATCAATCCTCAAGCAGACTCTGCTGAGCAGAGAGACTGATGTGGTGCTCCATCTCATAAGGTTAAATCTAGAGCAGCGAGTTATACAGATGGACACCACATTCAGTAGGCCAAATTGGGGAGTCTTTATGAAAAAGCTGGCGGCTGCAAGGGGGCTCATGCACTCCAAAATCTCGCAGCCCCAGATGAGCTCAGGGGTAGGCTTATAAAGGCATAAACCACATTCTGTTGCCAGTTTCTAAAAATTGCCAAGCATAGTACAGAAGCAAAAATGCTAGGTTAAGCAGATATTTAGGGTAGGGGGACATTTCCTGAAATTGTTATGTCTGGAGTATTTTGCAGTTTTTTTGTTAAGGTTGCAATAACACGGGTATAGTAACGACTGTGTTATGAAATGCCCACTTTTTATTAAAATGGTGTGACTTATACTAAGTCCGTTTTCCTAGGTGTCTCAATAAGTCTGAGATCATGACCTGAGCTGAAATCAAGACTAGGACTCCTAACTGACTGTGCCACCCAGGAGCCCCCATTTTGGGCAATGTTAAACCAAAGTGTTAATGTATTACATAATTTGTGATCTGGGTGTTGTCATGATTGATGATCATCTCCAACACTTCCCTAATCCCCGACACAGTTTTGTTTTTATTCCACAGGATCTTGATCAGACCCATGACTGATCAAACACCTTTATTTTCCTGTTTCCCAACAACTTCATCCTGATCTTACTTGGGTCTTAAAGTGTGACACGCCATTTGAATGAAGGACAAACCAGCCTCCTTTTATTACTCCAGCAACAGGAAAGAAAACAGGGGTTGTTCTACTTCAGCTCAATGTATATTCCTTTATCTCTTCCTGAAGGCTATATTTTCTGAGTGTTGTGGGATATAGAATGTTGAATATTATTCTATGGTGGCCCCAGATGTTATCGTCTTCTAGTCTCTAAAGATGAAAAATTGTGGCAAGACATAGGGAATGTGAGTCTCTAAAAATACTTAGCTTTATTATTTTAGTTTCTATTGTAGCTTTTCTTCTCTTCACAGATTATGGCTTTTATTTTTCTCATATTTTCTCCTGTTCAGTAGTTTAATTTAATAGCCTATGGCGTATTTCCAAAGATGGTCAAATAACATCTCCATCTGACCTCTTTGGTGATGTGGCCTTCCTACTTTCACATTAGTGGGTAGATTCTGATTTCTCTCCCCTTGAAACAGGGCTGGACTCAGATCCTTACTTTGAATCCATTTATAAAATAATAATAATAATAATAAAATAAAAAATCAATAAAATACATAAGAGCTAAGATTAAAATGGAAAATAAGGTGTGGTGGAAGTTAAGACTGCACGACCTCGAAGATTCGGTCAGAAAAATCTTAGAGCTTCTGTCTAGGTCTCTTGAAATGTCTCCTTTCCCAATGCTTCCTCTTGAAATCTAGCTTCTAACTAACTAACTTCTAAGAAGCTCCAACTGCATAAAGAAATCATGCACAGGTATTTGGTAAACAGTCCCAACTGGGCTCAACCTCACCCCTGTGTAGGTGTCAGACATACAATTAAAGTGGTCTCCAAACGATTTCTCTGCCTTGCTGTTTAGGTCGCTCCAAGCCAATTGAATATTCTCAGCTGTGGCCCAAACGGCATGAGAAGTGAAGAGCCATCCTTGTTGTGCTCTTCCTACATTCCTGACCCACACAATTCATGAGTCTATTAAGTGGTTGTTGCTTAATGACACAAGGTTTTATGGGTGGTTTTAATAAAGCAATAGATCATTGTAATAGAATTTGATACCATGAGCATAGTATTCCTCTACCAAAAATTTGAACTATGTGTCATTGTCTTGATGATTAATGTACAAGTGGAAAATGGAAGTGTTTTGAAGCTTCTGTTAGGAAAAGTTTAAAGGTCTTTAAGGAGGCTGTGGATGAAGGCTGGAAAGTCAGTAATAATATTATTATGGGAGATTGTGAAAAAGTTTGATGACAGAGTCATGTGTGGTGATGTAGAAAACAGATAATAAGCCTAATGAGTTGGTGGGTTTCCTAATGAAACTTCCAAGCAGAATAGTCAAAGTGCCAACTTGCTTCTTTTAGTCATTCATCATAAGATATAGAAACAGAGAGAGATGAGATAAAAAAGGAGATGCTTAGTTTTTAAGCAAAATTTAGTAGAAATACAGAGAAAACATGACTTTGTGAGTTGGAAAACTTAATTGATTCTCATTCATAGCCTCTCCAGATGGCAAAAGATTCTCAAAGTAAGAAAGACCTTGGGGAACATATCAAATCCAGAGCACTGTCAGGAAAATATAGTTTCAGGGTAAAGATGAAACCAATGGTAAAATTGTGATACCTTTGTAAACTGTAAAAAAGACAAAAGATGGTGCCTTGGTGGTCCTTTTAAATGGGCAAAGACCCTCTAAACATCTAAAGGATATACCTCACGTACTCTGTCTGTTAAACAATGGGGCTTTTAAGAATCCAAGGACCTTATCCCACAGCAACCTCATGAGGGGCTCCGGCTATCTCAAAGAGATTTGTGGATATTAACTTTTTTGAATGGAGTGAACAACAAAAACAATTCATAAAAACCCCACAAAGTTTTAAAGAAATTATACTGGCAGAAATATCACCGACTTAAGCTAAAAGAAATAGAGAGTATAGAATGAAAGAGGTGTTTGACACTTGTACTTCCACAGGCAGGAAATAGGAGGAGAAAAACACTCCCTTCAAGTACAGGCTATTTTTCAAGGCAAAGACAGATGACCCAGAGCATTGGAACTAAGATCCCAGAGACCAGAGCCAAGAGACACAGGAATAGACGCAGAGCACTGTGTGTTTGTGTTGGGAAAGTTTCTACCTGGTAGACTAGGCAGGCTCCCTCTCAAGCAAAGACCAGGAACTGTGGAAAGAAGATGCTTATTGACTCAGAGGATTCACTATGCTTCACAGTCCTTCCAGAGGCTCACAGACTAAACTCGCTGGGCTGACAGAGAATAGTTTCATTTTCCAGGGGTAGACTTACATTAGCCAAACCCATTTGATTGATACATAAAATGAGAGGTCTGAATTTATGATGAAAAATCACTGTCACTGGAATTGGAATACTCAAAAACAGTAACGATCAGAAAATTTTTTTTGTTGGCAAAGTCTTTCTCCCAGCAATTTAGGGCATAACTTAAAAGTCTCCTTAGTAAGCTGAAAAAAAAAAAACAAAAACAAAAACGTGTGTGATTGGTTGGATGAACTAGATGAGCTGAATGTACAGTGGTCTGAGGCTTTACCTCATCTTCTAGGCTCAGAATAGCGGTGGTTTTGTACTGTCCATTAGGTTAGAATTCCTTGTCAGCATTCCAATATTAGCAGTGCTTGCCAATAGGACTAGAAAATAGAAAATATGAGGTTAAATTTTCCTTCTCCTTTTGCTGTGCTTGAGTGGAAGCTGACAGTGTTTCCCCTTGCAACTCTCATTTACTCTGCCTCCACGGCTCATTATATACTCCCACTGATTAAAACACTCTGTTTTTAGACATGTCAATAAAGCTAATCAGGCTACATTTAAGTCTTTGATATCTGAGGACCATTCTGTAATCTTGAAGTGTATTTGCACTATTATTTCTCTTTACTTTTTGTGTACGTCCCAAATCCTTCAAAAACCTTCATTCTCTGACTGTCCATGGAGTTCTACTACGCTAGGGGATGATCCGTTTATCTATGATTCATTGTGTCTATGAAGTATTCTGCACTTTTTTTTAAAAGATTTTATTCATTTATTTGACAGAGAGAGAGAGAGAGAGAGAGATCACAAGTAGGCAGAGAGGCAGGCAGAGAGAGAGGGGGAAGCGGACTCTCCTCTGAGCAGAGAGCCAGATGCGGGGCTCGATTCCAGGACCCTGGGATCATGACCTGAGCCGAAGGCAGAGGCTTAACCCACTGAGCCTCCCAGGTGCCCCTGCACTTTTTTAAAATATTAATTCAGATGTGATGTCATGACATACTGAAACTTCTTCCTAATAGCCTGGCATTCTTTAATTTTTCTGACAAGCTTTATGCCTCAAATTGCTCCTTATTTCCTCCTTAAGCAAATCAACCATCGGCCAAATTATGATAATGGCATGTCTTACTTTTTGAAATTGTCTGATTTCATTGGGATTTTGTTATATCTGCAGTGAAATTTTATTGTTCCAAACTCCTTTGTTTACAAGCATTAGACATTCACTTTCAACTAGATATTAAAAAGAGAAGTTTATTGTTGTTTTTGTAACTGACGGCTTGATCCTGGGCTTCAGATTCTGTCATCGCTGTGTTGAACATTCTTCCTGTTCTTTTATTTCATTGATCTCATTTGCTGATACTACAGATGACTTCATTCATGTAGCCTTGGAAGATGATTCTAAAGAATCCCAAGTTACATCGTTTTTGTGGCCTCCCATTTTAGAAGAAGAACAAAGTTATCTCTCTCAGTATGCATACATAATCAAAGTTTTGTAGCTTGGTCTTGTCCTTGATCTTATTTATTTATTTTTTTCCTACCAGTAGAATTGCAATACCTTGATTAGATTATGTAGGCCACTCCGGAGTATTGGAAGTCAAACTATGGGAGCTATACCAGAATCCATGTAATGGGAAGGAGTGATTTCCCAAAGCAGATGGGGGGACTTTTACCAGGAGAATGACAAACAATTCTCTGGAGATGATATTCACAGACAGCATATATTTACATAAATAGGCTATATCCTGTAATAATTACAGGACATTTGTGATTTCAGCTGTTGCCCTGTGTACAATATGTGTAAGGTAATTGTGAAATTATCTGAAAACATAATATGTGACTGAAGTAATGTTCTAGTAAAGAGGTCAGCAAACTGTAACCCGTGGGCCAAATCTGGCTGCTGCCTCCTTTTGTAAGTAAAGTTGTATTGCAACACACCAATACCCATTCCCGTATGGTCTACGGCTACTTTCACTCTCTAACAACAGGGACCATTTGGCCTGCCAAGCTGTTGATATTTACCATCTGGTTCTATACAGAAAGAGTTTGCTGACTGCCTTTCTATTAGATTTTCTTGTTCAGTTGGGTAATCTCTAACCAGTAGATAGGACTAGGAGGAGGCAGATAATTAAACTGATCAACTGATTCTCTAGAAGTAATGGACATAAGGCTATATTTTACAGGTAGATTTTTCTGGATAAACAAGATTAATTTATTGAGGTAAATATTCATCCTTTCTCTGTCTCCCATCTCACAGACCAAGTCTGTTCTGAGACATTTCCAGAAGTAAAGATTAATGGTTGAAAGGAGGTAGAAATGGGCTGGGAGTATTACCATGTTCAGAGGATATAAAGATACTTCCACGAGGTTTCAGATGAGATCTCTAATAACATCATCTGGAGATGAATCAGAACTGAAATTGCATCTGGGATTTCTCAATTCATTAAATCCTGCTTTACCAGTAAGCTTCATGTCTTAGTCAGCTTGGACTAACATAACAAAAAAACCATAAACAGGGTGGTTTAAACAACAAAAATTTGTTTCTTATGATTCTGGGTTCTGGAAGTCCAAGATCAAGGTGCCTGAAAGAGAGATTTTATTCTGAGGTCTCTTCCCTTGGTTTGTAGACAGTTATCATCATATCATGCTTGTGCGCTCATGTGACCTCAGGTTTGTGCGCAGGCAGAGAGAGAGAGAAAAGAGAGCATGAACTCTGGTATTCTTTCTTATGAGGCACTAATTCCATCATGAGGATCCTAACTTCATGAACTTATTTAACCTTAATTATCCCCCAAAGTCCCCACCTCCAAATATCATCATGTTTGGGCTTAAGTCTTCAACACATGAATTATATGAAGGGGTCATAAACATTCAGTCCATAACATTTCCAGTGTCAAAATTTTGTTTGTGTGTATAGGTGACTAGGTAGTTCATGGTTAGACAAATGAAGAAATTATTCTAATCATTTAATAAATATTAATTGAACTCTTACTAGATATTTTAGTTTTTGTCCTTCACTAGTATATAGTTCTTGATTTCAAAGGTCCACAGTGAAACTCATAATTTTCCAACCAAATTTAGTGCATTTGGAGAATGATATATTCATTCTGTAATAAAAACTAGAAACTAGAAACTAGAAGTCATCCTTCATACCTCCTTCTTTTTCATTCCTGCCAAGTTCCATCAGTTTTACATCCAAAATATAACTTAAACCCACCCACATTTCACTATATCCATCACCAGCGCCCTAGTAAGGAACCCAGGCAACCATCTCCTGTCTGTGCTGTTTGCAATATAGTCCCTGACTACTCTCTTTTCTCTTATTCTCATGATTTCCACTTGTTTATCTGTCCTGCAGACAGAGTAAGTTTTCAAAACATGTCATACATACCTGGTTATGTCACCCAATTGCAGTAAACATTACTTTGTCTGTCAATTGTTCTTAGGTGCTAACCATGGCCTTCCTTGCCTGTGTGCCTCAGCCTGATCTTGTAGCTTCTTCTCATCCTTTCTCTTTAATCATACTGACCATCTTTTTATTCCTTAAAATGTTTCTTCCCTATTTCCCCTACTCTTCTCTTTTACCTGCTGTCTTAGTCCATGAAGGCTGCTGAAACAAAATGCCATAAATGTGGCTTATGAACTATAGGAATTTCTCTCTCACAGTTCTGGAGGATGTCAGATTCAGTGTCTGGCGAAGGTCAACTACCTCACTGACAGCATCTTCTCAATGTAACCTCATGTGTGGAAGAAGGACGGAACTTTCTAAAAACTTGTTGATGAGGTCTCAGGCCCTATTCACCCCCCAGAGACCCCACCTCAAAGTGTCATCACACTGGGATCACATTTTTAACATATGAATTGTGGAAGGACACAGATACTTAATCTATAGCATGAACCTACTTCTACCTACATTGGGAATTATTTCCCAGGCTAAATCCCATATCAAGTTCTTGGCTGTGTGGGTCTAACTGGAATACCCATAATGTCAAATGGTGGACTTATTCTTGAAGTTTCAACCTTGCTTCAAATATCATTTTCTTGAAGACATCTTCCCCAACTAAATAATCACTCTCTGCTGTATCACTGAGTTCATTCTCCTGGTAGCACATATCTCTTTGGTTTTTTCTCATCTGTTTTCTTAATTTCTTATATGTCCCTCCCAGCAGAGATAGCAATGTGATTGTGTTTGCTCAGCATAATGCAAAATTGAGCAAATGAATGAAAACATTAAAATTATATCCCTCCTTTTTCTTAAATATCATATCTTACGGAAAGTCAGTAAAATTGAGTAATTAATATACATTCTAAAGCAAATAGTTTCAGTTCAAATCCCAGCTCTGCCACTCACTAGCTGTATGATCCTGTATAATCTTAGATTCACCCCTGAACCTTGGTTTTCTCTATTAAAAATAATGGGTATGACAATAATACCTACTTTGTAGGGTTGTTCTTAGAGTAACATCAGTTATTACAAGTAATGAACTGAGAATACTTCCTGGCACACGGCTAGTTCTCAGTATTTATCATTAGTAAAACATATATTAAATTGATATACATTAATTGATAATATTAATATTACTAAGATTACATATTAAAATGAATTTGACAAAAATTTACTGATAAAATGACTGAGCACTGTTTGAAATTTTATAAATTTATATTTAAACAAGCTGGGAAAAAAACCAGAAAGAAATCTCTACATTTTTGCAAAATATGATACAGAGAATAACATAAATTCTAACTAAAATGTTAAGAC
Organism: Martes martes; assembly: GCF_963455335.1. Taxonomy (NCBI): domain Eukaryota; kingdom Metazoa; phylum Chordata; class Mammalia; order Carnivora; family Mustelidae; genus Martes; species Martes martes. The sequence continues at coordinate 159,317,526 of NC_137890.1, forward strand.
CTAACATTTGTAAATGGTACTATACCATTTGTCAAAACTTTGACAAATATAGCCACCACTGAACCACAAAGCCAAGACACTATGTATTTATTATATATTCTCTTTGTAAATGGTGTCATACTGTTTATGGTATGTGCCCTATGGCAGTTCACATCACACTCCCAACAACCCAAAGGGTAATTATTATCAGTGGTTTAGGGATGGGAAAATGGAAGTGCCAAAAATTTTACCAGCTTGCCCAAGGTCCCTAGGTCCTGACTGACAGTCAAACCTTGAGCACAGGTATCTGTCCTCCAAATTCAAAATGTTTTCAATAGGCTGAACTTTACATCTTCGCTTGTGATGTTCAACATGCAGCCTATGCACATATTTGGAGCATCAGCAAAGCAAGAGTCCTCAAATTAGAAAAATATTTGAAAGTAGGTATTTTATTACAAGGTTTTCAGTTGTATATTTTACTATGTTTCCTATACTTGTTTCATGGTTTTGTCTGCTTTCATTTTGATTGATAGGTGTGTGGGTGGCACTGTAAACTTTTTCAGTTTTAGACTCTCTAAAAATCTAGAGACCTAAGCATCTGATCTTGCATATAGCAATACACTGGCTTGGCAGAAGTAAATTCTTGGGACTTACACATCAACGATAACTGTTAACACTAGTTCTCTTGGACTTGAACGTATCTCTGAAAGATAGGACCACACATGGAACAAAAATAATGATTTAGTCTTCATCTCAACCAATTTCTTGGCTTTCGTGCTGCTGACGGCAGTAGGAGGTGGAGGGGTGGGGTAAGTGATGAAGCGTTGATACTAACAACATTTGACTTACATGGCCTTGCACCACTACATGAAGAACGGTCAATTCTTCTAACCTCTCATTCTGGCAGGCAGACGCCATCCGATAATAACTCAGAATTCTTTCTCATTGGGGCCAATTCTGAACTGGTGGTCTGGAGAGAAATTCTGTATTGAATTACCAATGAATTCCAACAGAATCATTTCCAAGAGTAATTAGGGCTGATGGAATGCCCGTTCCTTAAGAACAGTACCAAATTCCAGATTTTTCCAAAAAAGAAAAATTAAAGCCCAGCTTCTTGCCTGCATCCCTCTTTTTCAGAGTGTGGAGAGATCTGTTTGCAAGAAAAGTAAAGCATGACCTTACGCACATGAAGATGCCTCCACATTCTGCAGCCATAAGCCTTCCAGAACATTCAGGATCATAAGGGAGAGAACTGAAACTTTGAGCGGTTTGACTACTCTTGATAAAAGTGTCTTTCTTGCTCAATATATAACAACATGGAGTCTTGGCTTTGTGGTTCAATGGCAGCTCTATTTGTTAAAGTTTTGTGAATCTGAAGTAGACCCTTTTTAATGAGAGTTATCTCAACTGATAGAGTGAAAAGACAATGTTATCTGCTGGACTAAGATACTTGGCACTATTCTCATCAAAGGAAGAGACAGCCTTTTATTTAGCACAAGGATGAGGTAATGGCAGTTGTTTGTGAAGAGAGGCCTCATTCCTAATTATTAGCGTATGGCTGGGAAACGCTGAGGGATTGGCTTGGTTTGGTGATGGCTTCATAATCTTTGATGGAAACTTAGAAAGTTACATTATTTCTCTGAGTTTATAATTTTTCTACCTTTCCTAACTCCAGGATGCTTAACAGTAGCGACTGGATATACCTTATAGCAATAAGGACCAGATGGGTCTTGGTAAAGCAAGCTGAAAACACATGTGTTCGAGAAGCTGATTCTAAGATTATAAGCCATTTCTGTTGGCTTGAAAAGAGAGAACCACAATGATCATGTTTTTGAGCCGATTCTCACATTAAGTAATTTCTTGGAGAAATTGGATCCTTGCTATTTCTCCTTTTTTTTTTTTTTTTTAACCAGATAAGTTCCAAATGAACATCCCGTCCCAGATTCTTAAAAGTCAGAAATGCTGTTACCCAGCTCATTTGAATAAGTCTCTCAGGTTCAAATTTTCTCATTTCGGAAGTTAAAAAAAAAATTACTTGAATAATAGTTTCTGTCACCCAACACTGGCATTTTCTTCTCTTCTTTTGTGCTCTATTGGCCCCGTTTAGGACAAAAGTGCTGAGGATTAATTGCAATTATCATATTCAAGCAGAAATGTCACTTTAAGAAGAACTAATAAGCATAATTATTTGCAAATGCATGTACAAACATTATATCATGTGAAAGGAGATGAAAATGTGAAATCTTGCTAGATTTTACTAATCAAAAGTTTATCTGTAATCTTTCTGACCTCTGGGGCCATCTGTAGACCATTTCTCACTGAATGCAACTCTGGAATACATCTTGACTTGTATCCAAATGGGGAGGGATTGCCAATGTATCTAAACTGTTAGAGATTGATGAAGAACAAGGAGTAGTCAAGAGGCAATTTGGTACCAGGGGCTTCGGTGTTGCATACTCAGGCTTGAGTCCAGGATGAATCTCTTCAATGCTGTGTGATTTCCACGATTTGCTTACCTTCTCTGATTCTCATTTTCCTCTGAGAAAAAAGCAGGGCAATAGAGGGCTCAAGGGAGCTGGCGTGAGAACCTGCCAGCCTGCCTTCGAAGCCTGGCTCTGCCACTTACTATGGCCAACGGCGGCACTTTGCACAAATTGTTTCATTGAGACTTCTGGCCCTCTGGTTACTCATTTATATCGTGGAGATAAAACTAAAGCTTACCTCATATGGTCTTTGTGAGGATTATGTTCATTGATCAAATACCATTTATAAATGCTTAACACAGCACCTGGCACTTAGTCAATGAGCCAAGCATGACAGGCCACTGAAAACAGTCACCTAACCTACTAGACTCTGGCTTATCAAGGAAAAGAGAATTAAGTGACAATCTGTTCATGTCAAAAATCTTCTTTTAATTGACCCCAACATATGAGGTTTTAGGCACCCTGAAGGTCAGATTTTATAAAAACCGTCATTCCAATTAGCTGGTCTAGGAGGCTGAATATAGATAACAGTTGTGAATGGCAACTGACCTGAGGATTTCATGTTCTATTTTCTTATGTAAACTCTAAGGTTCTGGGAAGGGAAGTGGCATCTTCCACAAAAACCTGAATAGCGATCCCATTGTGCAACAGATTCCTTGGGTCATTCGTTATAATACATGGTAATTGACATGCATTGAGTAAAGATGTTTTTTATTCTGGGCTAAATTGTTTTCCCTCTGCTACTTAATCTTCACAGCAACCCTTGGAGATTGCTTCCCTCCTTTTTTTGGAGATCAAGGTCAAATTCCTTAACCCAGTGTGTGCAGCCTGTCTGGTTTGACTTCTACAGGCTTCAGTGAAGTTACTCTCCCCTCTCCCACAACACTCTTTCCATTCATTCATCCCTCCATCAATTAGCCTTTCATTCATTTATTCCACAAATATTTACCAAATGCAGGAGTGGTGTTCCAGCAATGAATACAGCAAATCCATGTCCTGTGGGAGCTATATTTTAGTGGAGGAAACAGGCAATCAAAATAACTGTATAATGTTATGAGAAAAATAATAATTCAGAATATGGGAAACAGTGAGAGGTGCTATTTTAGACGAGCTAGGTGAGTTTTGAACAGAGATTGAAAAAACAAAACAAAACAAAACATGGGGAGCATGGGGCTCTCTGTGTGATGGACACTGGATGCTGTGGGGAGAAAGTGCATTAGCCCTGAGTCAGGGGCATGTTCAGGAATGAGGGAGAGACAGGGGAGTCATTGTAAGAAAAAGAATTAGAGAGACTATCCGACTCAGCTGAGGTCACACAGAAATGGAGGGCCATACACTTCTGGGGTCTGTGTCCCCTCCTGCTCCAATGCTGCTCTGCAGCTGCTCTGTGTCCTTTCCCTTCTTTGATCCCTAGGGCTCTCTGTGCAGCAGGAGGTAGGATAGGGCCTTTCCTTCTTTCTCCTTCAGTTCTTCACCCCAATTAACAAATAAATCACATTTACTTAGACATTCCTTAGCCTCTTCTTTCACATTGCTTTATATGATTTCTTTGCTATTTTCTTTTCCATTTTTATGATGTTTAAGCAGGTTTTTCCAAATAAATCTGTTGCTCGGGATGCAAGTTATCTACTGATGCCTTGTTATGGCTTTTTTCTTCTTTTTCCTAGTGCAAGGGGGGACTTGTTCACTAAAGCATATAGTGCTCCCCTGCACTACCTCATTTGGTGGGAACAGTGACTCATGCAAGGCTGATTCTCATGTCTCTTCCATGGGTAAATATAGAAAATACTGACTTTCTGTGTTACAATACAATGAACAGAAGATGTTTTTATTTTTTGTTCCTTCCACAGGTATATAACTGAATCTACCCGTGACTATTGTTATGCTAAAAATGCCACATGAAATCAACCCAGTCCAGACACTGGATAGATACTTTCCAGAAAATTGCAGCCTTCACTTTGGCTAGATGAATAAGTCAAGTTGGGTTTTATTTTTTTACTCATTTTGCAATACCCATGATGGAGTGGACGCAAGTCTTACCACATTCTTCCTTGGTTATGAAAATGTAAACCCCACAGAAATAGGAAACAGAGAAGGGTATCTTAAGAGGGGAAAGATTTATGAAGACCAGGGTAGTTATGATGAGGGAACAGAAGGCTGCTGAAGACAAAGCACAGGGTGACACCCTGTGAACCTCCCCACCCCCCACTCCTGGGTGGGATGTGTGAGACATTCTTCTAGGAATCTCCCAATTATCTTAATGTTAATATCTTGCTAGAGGGGAAAACAACCTTACTTGACAATGGCAGGACCTCTGGTATCTTATAGGTATCTTGTAGGTCAGTCCTCTTTAGCATATGAAAGTTCTTTCGAAACCTCCCTTTACCTTACTTCCCCCAATTCCCAAGTATATAATCAGCCACTCCTCAAGACCCCAGGGCAGCATTTCTGCTCCTGAGTCTTATCCCCGTGCTTAATAAACCACCATTTCACACCAAAGATGTCTCAAGAATTCTTTCTTGGTCGTTGGCTCCGGATCCCATCTCACCAAACCTCACCTATATTCCAAAACCACATCAGTTACCTCATTTTAAAAATCTCAAACAGATAAAACATCCCTGCGGATGAATAGAAGACAAAGGGTGCGTTGGTCCCCACGGAGGTCTTATAAATGGCTTCCTAATGAGTCAGCGAAGCAGATCAGTAAACGTAGCCAGTAACTGTTTCTTCTGTAATCCCTGCAAGAGTGGCTGAAGATACAGAGAGATTATTCATTTTGACTGAAATATGGATATTAGCAATGTTACCGAGGAGACTAAACCTACCATGCTGAGGTATGGCGGTTCCACCAGGGCAAGATTTGAGTTATAATAATCTTTCTTGTCAACAGCCTTGTTTTATTTATTCTGTACCACCTGGCACCAGCCATGTGTCCAAATACTATCCTCGCATGAAAAGCTCTGCTATTTTCTTATATCATAAAATATCACCCCCAAAGCCCACAAGATCTGTAGCTTGTAAAATCCTTTGAAAAGCCTGCAAATGGTTCATATTTTAAAACTGTTCTTTATGTGAGATTCTATTGAAAATCCAAAGATCCCTGCCAAAAAGAAGTAGGATGAGATGTAGCAGGCACACACACTCTGAGCAAAGTATTTAGATCATTTTTAAGGGTACTTACACCTTCCAAAGGTAATTAAAAGAGAAATGTGTGTAAAGTCTTTAGTAATATAGATTGGTTTTTCAGGACCACATCCTCAAAGTAATAGAGAAAATGATGGTTTGATTTTTTATGCAACACTTAAGAGTCTTTCTGATGCAGGAAGGCGGAAATAATGTGTTTGCAATGCACCGACTTGACCAGATCTAATTAGGTATCGATACTGAATTCTACGTCAAGCAGATAGTGGGAGAAGCTAGAGAAAGATCACGGGTAAGGGCCTAGGCTTTCTTTAGCTTCCCCACAGAAAGTTCTTGAGTTACAACAAGAAATTAGCGAACAGCCATTTCTTACAGAAACTGAGATGCAGGTATGTGGTAAATGTCCGTTAATACAATGTAAGCTTACAATCTTAGAGTGGTTTACATTCCTAAGACATCTGAAGGATAATCTATTTCAACACATTCTCAATTATTTGCTTCTAGATACAGCCACTAAATCAAATCCAGACTACTATTGTTCTGAAAGAATACATTTTGAATAGATAGACTTATTAACAATTAGAGTATTGATTATTTACGTATTAAACATTTGAAAGCAGTGTGCTTTCCAACAGATTTAAAATATTATCCCCACATATGGTTTGCATGTTACAGTCACTTAGGTTAATTATTCCTGATCTATAGGGAATAAGAAACACCCGGCTGAACACTGTCTATTCATCAAATTCTCTAATTATTTAAAGGCCAAATAAATGACGTTTTACTCTGCTGAAAATGATTTTAAGTCATTACTTTACTTTCTCTAAGAGATTGCCTCTCTTTATTGCTGAAGACGGTATCGTTTTCACAGTAAAAATGGAAGAAAACAATTTTAAAGAAAAAATATCTACCCAACCATCCTACATTCTGTCTGTGTGGCTACCAACAATGTCATTTAAAATGACTTACATCAAGATATGATGCAGACTGGGATGAAAGAATGTGACAACATTTTTCTAGCCTTGCTTTAAATCTGCATCTTATTTGAAGAAGGAATAAAACCCAAAGGAGGTTCAAGTTTTGATCCAAAAATACGCAGCCTCTTTACATATGCATTTCTAAAGAATGTCTTGTTTCATAAAGAAAATCCAATATTGGAGTGATATTTCCTGTACATTAAGCTGTATTTCAAATAGCACCCTGGATTCTTCATCAGGGAATGGGCTTCTGAGCTTCAGATTCCCTAGAAATACTGGGAAAAGTAAAGTCCTTGCAGTGCTTGCTTACAAGAGAAATTCTGAAGGGAAATGAGATGGTTTGTGGATGTGTTTCTAATTTCCTGGAGGAAAAGAATGTTCATCTGAAATAGATTTTATGGATGTTTCTTAAAAGCTAGTGGATGTAGTACTTTCTATTTGACCTGAAAAATTGGCATCAAGCCTACCCACACTTACCTGGGTCATCCTTCTTTTTTGACTTTCAACCATCCTAGGCTAAGCAGATATGAACATCATCCTACAAAAAACTAACCTAGATTCCAAGGGAACCAAATAAAAAAGGAATCATAGAATATTCAATGTCTTCAGGTTTCTCACTAGATTTTCACAGAGTCCACCCAATTTATCTCAAGACAATAGCATCAAAGAATGTCAATATTTGATCATCTGGAATTATACTAGGTTTTACTAGCCATAAAAGAGTTGGCATGTGAAATATAAGTTGGGAGAAAGTTCTAGTTTCTGCCACACAGTGACTGAGTTAACAGAAACCTGTCTCTTACCACACATATATGAAAGTATGGGGTAAATTATAACCAAAAAATATGGGCAAATCTGGTCTCAAGGACAGAAATGGATGGTTCCACATTCTATAGACAAAGAGGAAAGACAAAGCCAGGATGGTAAAGAGGAAGGGTATTTGCTGGTTAAGGTCATGGACTCTAGGCCAGAAAACCTGGGTCCAAATCCTGACTGCCATTTACTGCTCCCTGCAATATTAACAACAACAACAAGTTGAACTTATAAATGATTTGTTATTCAAAGTAGAGATCAAAATGGAAAGTGGAAAATACTTAGAAATGAATGTGAATATAAACATTGCTTAGCAGATCAAGGGGGACACTGTGAAGGTGCTGTGCAGGCACACATATGTAGTCTCTAATTTATGTTTTTGAAAAGAAGACTAAAAATTAATGATAGATAAATCCAAGTCAAAAAATAACAAAGCAAAACTATGGAAAAAGGAAAAAAGTCATCATACAAATAAGAGCAAATATTAATGAAATAACAGTGAAGAAACAATAGAAACATCAACAAAGCTCGAAGCAAATGCATTACAAATATGAATGAAATACACAAATATCTGCTAAGATTGATCTGGGAAAGGGGGCAGGAAAAATATTAGGAATGTAAGGGGCATTACTAGAGGTAACATAGAAGTGCTGTAATATTATAAGGATATACTAAATCATTCTATACTAACACATTTGAAATTTGGAAGGAATCAATAATTTTCTTTAAAAAATCAAGACATGTATTACCACAAATGATCTAGGAGAACATAGAAAATCTAATAGTCTCATAACCCTTTAAAAATCCTATTGGTAAGGTGTCTGTCTGGCTCAGTCGGCTAAGCATCTGACTCTTAATTTTGGTTCTTGATTTCAGCTCTGGTCCTGATCTCCAGGTCCTGAGTGGGAGTCCCTGCTCAGGAGGTTGTCTGCGTCCTCTCTCCCTTTTCCTCCCTCACTGTCTATGCCCCCGCTCCTATGCTTTCTCTCTCTAAAATACATAAATAAATCTTTTTGAAACTTTCAGTTAGTAGTCAAAGCAGTCAAAGCAGTACCTACCCCCCCTTCTGCAAAATGCATGCACACAAATACAGCCATAAACTAACATAACAAACAAAAGGAACAGAAGCCCCACACAGTTAAGTTGGTTTATGGCAAATGTTCCAGGAACAAGCTATTCAAATTTGACACAAACTTCTCCAAAAAATAAAACAAGTGAGAGATTTTCCCATCTCATTTTATGACGTTATCCTGACTTTGGACATTGACACCGTGAAAAGAAAAATCACAAGGTTATCTCACTACTGAATGTAGATTCACATGTCAAAATGAAATTTAACCAACCTGAATCCTGAAAGATCTAAAATAAATGAAACACATCAGGATCAGATAGGGTGTGTCCTGGGATCCAAAAAGGGTTTAACAGGAAACATACAAAGGTAGCTCACCACGTGTTAAGATGTCTTTGGCTTCACGTAAGACAGGAGCCAACAAAAAAAGAGCATGAATTATTCTATAAAGCTAGAAGCCCAGAGATGGGGTGGTTCAGGGTTATTTCCAGGGCACCACTGTGTTATCAAGGAACCAGGGTCCATGCATCTTTCTCTCTACAATGTTCACTGTGTGGGTGATTCCCTGCCTGATTGCAAGATGGTAGTAGAAATACAACATTTTAAAAAAGGATGGTTCCCTGCCCTGTTCTCCCAGTCTGCCAAACAGAATATACTTTATATGTCATTGGCCAGGGTCATGTCACTCATCCACATTTAAACCAACCACCGAGAGAGATAATGGAATTACTATAGTTTGTTTAGACTAATCAAAATTCACCCTAGGCACTGCAGAGCCATCCAGCCCATGAACTACATAACCTCCATATACTTGAACAAAATCAATTTTCTTTTAGTAAGGCAGACCTGGAATAATGGCTCGGGTGCAGCCTGTGGTGTTGACACATAAAAGGGAAAATGTGAAATCAATTCAATAGTTACAGTAAAAACAATGGATGAAATTCAACAGTCAGTTCCGAGTGAAAGCAACAGCAATAAAAACCACTTTAAAAAAATGAGAAAGGGAAAGGAAATTAACATGATAAAGTCAATCCTCCAAAACCTGAAATATCTTAAAAAGTGTTCTTTTATATTTAGCAACTAGTTAAGGATACTAGCCAGCTCTTCTCACTTATATTAAATATTTTAATATTTTAATTATTTGACACAAATATCCTCATCAGATACTTGAAATGAAATGGAAAAAAAAAACTTGAAACAAAATGTAGGGATTGGCTAGAAAGAGACAAAAATGTTATATACACATTTTTTTTTTGCCGCATTATCATCTGCATGAAAAATATTAGATAATATATTGCCAAATTAATATAATATGTAACCTGGATTAGAAGATTTCTGGACACAAGATTGGCACACATATGAAGAATGCCTATATACTTTTTAGCTATGTAGCTAAATTAAAAATGTAACTAAAGTACAAAAAGATGTAATTTACAATAGCAACAAAAGCAAGAGGTATCTAGCAACAACTCCCTAGAAATCTTCATCAAGAAAAATTACAGAAAAAATTTTTTTTTAGATTTTTTTTTTTATTTTTTTTAATTTGACAGACAGAGGTCACAAGCAGGCAGAGAGGCAGGCCGGGTGGCGGGGGAGGGGGGGGCGGAGGGAAGCAGGCTCCCTGCTGAGCAGGGAGCCCGATGTGGGGCTTGATCCCAGGACCCCGGGATCGTGACCTGAGCCAAAGGCAGAGGCTTTAACCCACTGAGGCACCCAGGCACCCCAGAATTTTTTTTTTTAATTTGAAAGATTTTACTTATTTATTTGAGATGGGGAGAGAGAGAGAACAGGTAAGTTTGGGATTGGGGGAGAGGCGAGGAGCAGAAAAAGAGGGAGAAACAAACTCCCTGCTGAGCAGGGAGCCCAACAGGACATGTGCGGTTCCATCCCAGGACTCTGAGATCATGACCTGAGCCTAAGGCGGACACTTAACCAACTGAGCCACCCAGGCGCCCCCAAATTGCAGAAATTTAATTGTTGAAATTAAATGTCTTTTTAATTCTTTGTTAAAAAGGAAATAAATAAAATAATTTTATGGGATTGTTTTAAGGATTAGATGATGTATAAAAATTATTCAAAACTGTTCCTTGCATAAGAATCACTCAAAAGAGAAACTTTTAAAATAAATTTTTATAGAAATATTGTGTTATTTTTGAGAACTTATAAAATAGCTCCAAAGAGCCCCAGAGTTCCTCAGAGTAATTTGAAAACCACAAGATAGCATTTATATTTTTCAGCTAATCGAAACCAAATCCAACACCCGTTTTCTGACCTAAACCAAAGTTGGACTTTTCCCTTGGCTGTGAATTCTCTCAACACTTATGTACACAGTGTGCCCCGTTACCACTTGTCAACTTATGCTTTTCATATTTGTAGTTGCATATTTATAGGAATGTTTTGTTCCCCTAAAAAGAACAAATTTTTCAAATTTATGGATAATCCTTTCTCTTTCTATTCTATCCAACAAAACATCTGGTGTTCATTCATTTATTGTGCAAGTATTCTTAAATGACTACTTTGTGTCAGGCAGTAATCCAGGTCATGGGATAAATCAATGAGCAAAAGCTACAAAATCTCCTACCTGCCTGGAGATTCCCTTTTATTAAGGAAAAAAATGTTGCACAATACACTTAAGAAATTAGCTAGCTATCACGGCAGAGATTTTTAGCTATTCGCTGGAATTCCATTTCCCCTTTTGTGGACACTAGCTAGGTTGTGTTCCTCAGGTGCCCTTGGCAATGAGGTGTGAGCATATGACTTAGTTCTCACCAGTGTGATAGGAAGTAATGTGTGCTCTTTCCTGGCCAAGACTCATATGGATCTCTATATCCTTCTCTATTTTATCTTCTATTGACAATACAATCACAGGTCTCTAGGAGATGATGGAGTCACAAAATGGAAGGAGCCAATCCTAAATTAAAAAAAAAAAAAAAAAAAAAAAAAAAAAAGAAGCTGTTTACTAGGAATACTGCTTTGGGTTGTTTTATGTGTGGCAAAACTTACTGTGTTTGGCTCTTACATACTTTTGGCTTTATTTGTACTACAGTCCACTTTGTCCTGAGTAAAATAAATATATGGTATATTTGGAAGTATTAGTTGCAAGGAGAAAAATAAATAAGCGAATAAGCTAAAAAATTGAGCAAAGTAAGAGAGCATGGGATGCCAAGGTGTAGGGTGGTTGCAATTTTAATTAGAGTGGTTAGTGTAAGCCCCCTTGAGAATGTGAGTTCACGAAGTCTTGAAAGAAGTGAGGGGATTATCCAGGCAGATCTATCAAGGAAGAACATCCACTAATTCCACCATAATGACTTGTAAAACCAGAATCCATGTCATATCTGGGAGACCACTAGTGGAGGACTTTTTGTTCTAAGTAAAGTCAAAGTTAATGTCAGGTTTGAGCAGAGTAGCATGCTTAATTTAAAATGACCTTTCAGACTGCTTTGAAGAGAAGAGCTATGGGGCTAGGCATAGGAAGACTAGTTAGGAGGCTATCAAAACAAACAAGATGGGAATTGACAGTGACTCGGTCTGGACTAGTGGTGGAGATGGTGGTAAATGACAAGCTTTTGTATATATTTTGAGAGGAGGGCCAACAGTATGGTACTTACTTACAAATTGAATTCAGGCAAAGAGAGGAGTCAAGGAAGACTTTGAGGCTTCTGGCCTGAGCAACAGAAAGATATTAATGCATCATCACACCAAGATGGGGGAGTTCAAAAAGGTGGGGTGGAATTCTGGTAGGGAATTGTTACATCTGAGTGCCTATTTGTTTTCTATTCGCCTCGAACCATACGCAGTTGCTGATAGTTCACCCTGTATGACTGTAAAAATGGCGATTTTGTATCACTCAACCCGATACAAGTCCAGAGTTTGGAAGAAAGGGCTGGAAATCATCAGCATAAAGGCAGTACCCCAAACTATGTAACCAGATCAGATCAGATCACTCTATCGGCTAGGATCTAATCAGGAACCAGAAGCCATATCAATTGTCTGAACTGGAAGATGAAATATTAAGGTGTTAACTAAGTGTTGGAGACAGACATGAAAAGGTAGCAAGAAGACCCAACTTCCAGAAGCAGTTACCATTCTTGGCTGGGGAAACAAAGGGAAGAAGTGGGGATTAATAAAATGTGAAGGAATGGAACACAGGCCATAGGACTCAGACCTCTGAAGATGTGGCATCGTTGCCTGGTATTTCAGAGAGGACTGATTCTGGTGACATGTGGGGGGAGAACCCTACCAACCAAGACAAAGTGCTTCCACTGGAATCAGGTGTCTCAGGGTGATGAGTCATTGTCATTCAAATTCCTTCTCCTTCTCTAGTCTTCTGTTTGACCTGATGTGTCCCCTATTGGCAGAAGTTAACTGGGGCCACCTACAGAGGTGGACTGTGGTTTACAGAATCCCAAGTCCAGTATCAAAAGCAGAGTATAAAAGAGTAGCTTGAAAATGAGACCCGGGGACCAAATAACCACCAAAGAGTGAGTTCAGAGAACATCCAAGCCCTGGAAAACGCTTTGTGAGAGGTCAGGGAGGATCGGGGCAAAGGGAACCTAGAGGGAACAGTCAGTGAGGTAGGAGGAAAGGTAACTGATGTAGATCTTTACTATCCCAGTAAATAAAGTGCTTTGAAGAGTTGTTTATCCATTATGTAAAATGTCAAAGGTCAAGTAGGCTGTGAACTAAGAATCAGTTGTTGATTAAGCAATAGAAAGTCATTGGTGACCTTGGCAAAAATAATTTTGTGGAGTTGTGCAGATAAAAGACTTTTGGGGGTCAGTTTCAGAAGGAAATAGTGTAAAGAAATCAGACTTAAGTATATGAACATCTAGGGGAGTTTTGCTGTGTAAAGGGGCAGGTCAAAGGGCAATAGTTCAAAGGAGAAGTTAGATTGAAATATTTCTTTCTTAATGATGGGAAAATGGTATCATGTTTGTATACCATTGGAATTTTCCAGTAGCAAAGAGAGCATGGACACCACAGAAAAGTGAGGGATTGATTTCTGGGAAAGTGCTCTTGGGATGACAGGGAGGGATGAAATGGAGTGCATGAGTGGAGAGGTTTGAGTTGGGTAGTGTATGGGTCCTTAGTTTATGTCTAATAACACAAGGATGGTGAGTTCATGAGTACAGATGCTGAAAAGCATCCACTGTGGTAGTGGAATCTGTTAACATTCTTTCCCAATTGCTTAAATGATTGCTCAAATTTTTCATGTCATCAGCTGAGAGTGAGGATGGCAGGGAGCATATGTAATAGTGAAGAGAACAAGAGTCATTGGATGAGACTAATTCCTAAAGCCTCAGTTTCTTCATCTGAAAAGTGCAGTTAAACAATAATGCCTTGTGCAGAATGTCATTAAATCCCCTTGAAAAATGAAAAATCTAACGGATGTCCGATTTTGTTAATGATGATGTCAATACAAAACAAAATCAAAATACTTTCTTAATAAAAGATATCCATAGACACATATAACTTGGAATTTTCCTAAGAATACAATAACATGAAAAATCAGTTATCCCTGTCCAATGGACATACATTATAAATTGATCTATTATGTGTGCATTCTCCAGGAGTATTTGGGTTAAAAATTAAGTCATTAAATTGAAAATTTCTTAAAGTCAGAGATATCATTTTAACTGTTCTGTATTAAATGAGAACACCTCCCATATAGTAGGAGTTCAGCAAAAATTTTGGAGTAAATTCATATTACAGTGGTAGTCTGTCAAGTGTTATTTATGAGAGAGCAGGAGAGAAAGAGAGAGAGTATCAGATAAAACCACATTCTAGGTAATATTACCAACAGTTCTTTTCTGATGAGTTGAAATATGTCCTCATGTCCCTGAAGTTATTTGCAAATCTGGTAACAAAATGTCTGACAGCTAAATTTATAGGAATGCTCTTTCTCTTTGTGCTATCATTGGATTTAAATGATGAGCACAGAGACCATCCTGAATAATTACTAGTGGGATGAATTAATACTTCAGGTTTAATTTTCTCATTTAAAACTTCCTCATGGAGAGAATGGATTCTTTGTACAGCTCGATCTTAAATGAGATGCTGAAAGAAATGGAGCTGAGATTAATGAACAAACAACACTCTCTGTTGAAGAACTAATCTGGCAAGACAGCATGACCATTTTTATGTTTGGACCATGTTAAAGCTGTCTTTTCTGCTAATTGAGAATTAGCTGTCTGTAAATTACATGCTCAGTTTTGAGGCAAAAGGACTTTTCACATTTAGTTTGTAATTCTTGCTATTTTTCTTGTTAGATGTCCCAGACCATGACTCTATCAGATCATTCTTTGGAAGAAATATGCTTTTCTTCTGGTAATTTTGAGGACTAGGATGAGGGCACTAAGAAATTGTCAGTTATCTGACTTCTTGCATGGTATTGAAGAAAAAGAATGTCAAAGATCTTTATTTATTAACAACTTTATTGAATTGTAATTCATATACAATAAAATGCACCCGCTTGAAGTGAACAATTCAGTGAATTTTAGTAAATTTATACACTTGTGCAACCATCATTATAATCAATTTTCGAACATATCTGTCATCCCTGAAACACCCCAGATCCTATTTACAGTCAGTCCCTATTTCTACCCCCAGTCCCAGGCAACCACTGATCTACTCTGTTTTTAGAGATTTGCCTTTTCTAGACATTTCATATAAATGGATCATATACACCACGGTCTTTTGTGTCAGGCTTCTCTCACTCAGTGTAATGTTTTTGAGGTCCATCCAATCTTTAGAGGTCTTTAGGGGGGTCTTTCTACATGTACTTCAGCTTCTTTGGAGGTTTTTTCATATGGACTTTTCAGCACTTATTTTATTGTGAGTCACAGTTTCCTGGTGCAGTTCACAGTCTTCCTCATTGGGTTGTGAGGTGTTTGGGGCAGGGACGCCTGCAAACACTCACAGTTAAATTTGCTGTATAATTGGCACCCAATTAGTGCTTGTTGAGTCAATGAATGAATGATGGAAAAGTTGATTTTTTAACTTCTGCTATTTGCTCCTTGTTGCAGATTTTTTGCTTGGGAAGCAGATTTTGATATGGAATTTAGCGTAGAGGATGTTTATTAGTTGGAAGGGGGGATAAGTGGGATTGGGCCCAGGGAGAGCTGAGTTACGATATATATACCCTATGGTAACGTCAGCCAATCTCCAGCAGAGAGCTCTGAGGTTAAAAGACCTGTCAGAGTTGTCCCATATTGGGTTGAAATGGCCCGGCCTTTCTGACCCTTTTTCATGAGTCAGCCATTGGCCCTGAGCCAGTGCAAAGGGTGTGCCTGGGGCCCAGTGGCATTCTGCAGCTGAGGGAATCCCTGAAGCAGCTGACAGGATGTCCCTCCTTGCAGGAAACCCTACTTTCTGTGTCCATTGTCTCTGCATTTTCTTTTTATCAAAACCTTGGTTGAGACAATGTCATAATCACATTCTGCTTTGTCTTCTAGATTTTCCATTTCTGCTACAAAAAAAAAAAAATCACTGTCATATATGTTAAATTCTACTTTACTGCTAAAATATTATTTTTTTGTATAACAAATTTTTTAAGTCACATCAAGTCCTTGTCAGAAATTTTAGTTCAAAATTAAAAGCAAACAAGTCTTTAGATGACAAAGAGGTTTTCTAATAATTTAAGAAATATCCTAAAATTATTCTGTTTCATCATTTTTGCTAGATAGTTCTTCCCCTGTCAACATATGTGGGAGAAGTTGTTTTAGATTATTGAAACTCTTGGATGAATAATTTATCAAATTGTCAGCAGCTGTTTTTTCTAACAATAGATTTTAATGGATTAGCCTTCTTTCATTTCTCACTTTAGAAAAGTTTTGAAATTTGCCAAAAATATGTTCATGAGCCTTTCCTACAACTTCTTCTGTAATATCAAATTTGGCAGTGGTTTTTTTTGTTCTCTTTAAGTACAGTATCAGAGCCGAGATATTTTTTTGGTGAATATTTAATATTTCATTTTCAAAAAATAAAATTCCATTTGTTGGCAGCCTTCTGAAATTTTGATTCCAAAACACATCTTCCTTTTCAGCATCCACCACTGTTAGCTGTAGTTATTTGTATGCCAAGAAGGGCTGGGTCCTTGTTCTTATTTGGTTTCCCATTGTGTGTCATCTGGGGATTTTTGCTGGATCTCTTGTTACTGCTAATGTTCTCATTCGAAGAATTAATAGTAACTAATAGAGCACTTTGCACATCCTAGGTCTCTATTAGGTATTTTCCAGGAGGTGGAGGTAGCCAGCAAAGAGAATTTCTCTCTTAGGCACCATCTCAATGGTTCTGTTGGCCATTTCCCATTTATTCCACAAACCCCCTAAATTCTACCAACTTGAGGGGCTGGTATGTAAAGAAAGTTTCCTGTGCATTATCTTATAGTAATTCTCAGGTCACCTTTGCAATGATGAGTACTCCACTTAGTCATTAGATAAGAGAAACTTGAGGTTTACAGAGAATTCAAGTGATTTCTCCAAGGTCCTATAATAAAGAAATAGCAGACCTCATAGGTCAAACCTGAGACCAACTCTACTCAGGTTCCAAAATTTGAGTTAAGCCAGTAGAGTTCCACTTAGAAAACGTAGCAAGTATTGCACTTGTCACAAGCACAGTTGTGGGCGGTTGAATTGGCACTCAATCCATTGCCTGACTTTGAACTGTCGAAGTCACCAAATATTTGTTGTAGAGGGTTATAAGAACTGTAAAAATAAACATAGATAAATGCATTTTACTACTTAACCCTGAAATCTCACAAGATCATCTCTTCTAAAATGCTATGGCAGGAAGTCATACTCACACAGGACAGACTGGACACACGCTCTCTTCCCCGGCCTTCAAAGAGTCCACTAAAAAGAAAGTAAAGGAATCAAAAGGCACTGATTGAAAAGACTGGAACATCCCTATCTGCCATATGTATTGCAAGGACTGTTACATCTGCTGGGTCATATGGTACAAATGGCAGAGCAGCTTGCACAATTGTATGGACCTGTTCCAGAGACTTCTTCTGCTCTGGGCCCCACTCAGACATTCTAAACTGGCAGCCTTACAGAATATTTGATAAATGATTTGCTTCTTACTCAACATATATAAGTATATGTTGCCTCCAGTGTTCAGACAGGCCTTCCAGGCCTTGTGCTCCTTACTTAGTGGAAGAAGAGCCTTGATGCAACAACTTGCCCTTCACTCTGGAGGATGTGTTTAAATTTGCTTTGGCTCTCTTGAGTCCCAGAGATTCCACTGAGGTAGCAGGCTGCTCAGCTTTTGGATTTATTTCTATTCTCTGACATGTGGGTGTTTTGCCAAGATGTTTTTACTTCCTCTTTACCCATTCAGTCAGCATGCCATCATCAGCGTGGTGGATCGGCATAATGTCTTGTGGAGTGCGAGATGATGAAGGTATCTCTGGACTAGGTTATAACAGAGGAGTATAGATTTGATGTATCCCCAAAGCATTTCAGTGAAAGGGCATTAATGTCTTTGTCAGGTGAAAGCAAGCTATTTCTGTTAATAGATAGAGAGGGAAAAGGCACTCATAGCTGTGTACTGACAGCTGTGTTCTGGTGGTAGAAACTGGGTTGATTGTCTCCAGCAAAGTAACTGCATCCAGAACATCATCTTCAGTTTAAGCCACCACCTAATTAAACTTAAAGTAATCCATTTTATTCCTCAAGAACCACGTCTTTTGCACAGATGCTAAATAAAGTAATTGAATGGGGATGTGGTTGGGATCTCTGCAATACTTCCAGAAAGGCAGTATTGATTTTGATTCACTATTTTGACAGGCAGAGGCAGTTCTAGAGGCGTCCACTTGGCCTTTTCTACTACAATAGCCCTCACACCGTAGGGCAGGAAAACAATATGGGGATGCTGCCAGTTGCTGAGTGTATCTTTTCCAGTTATGTTTTCCAAGACTGAAAAAACAATCGTACAATGGATTTAGCAACCCAAGAGACCCATTGTGAGCTAGATCAAAGGCAAAGTCCATTAATCAACTGGATTTCATAGCCCCGACTCTGACTGATGGACCTTAATCTTGTTTGAGTCCCTAAGAATTATCATCAGTTAAGTCAAGTAATTAAGTCTACTCAGTTAAGTCAGTGTCGAGTAATCCTCCCGAAATTCTGAGTATTTGCTTTTATTCAATTTACTTCCCTGTTAAGTGATTCAAGGTCCATTGGAGAAGGCTAATAAGAAAATATGCAGTATATATTTTTGGCATTTTATCAGAAGATTTCTTTAAGGGAAGCCAGGCTTTCATTCGGTGGACTCTGAATCAGTGAACTGGGCCGTGTCCAGAAATATGCTAAGGCATCTTGATTCTCTTGTGGTGATTCAAGTCAGTTTTCTGTTCACAAGACAGAGTTCATCACTTGTAGAAGTCAAGTAAGATTTCAGCACACTGCCCATATATTTCAGTCCTAGAGGCACCACCAATAATTTTGCAAGTCAAACTCTTCGGATTACTGCTTTAGTCCTGCTACCCATTGAACCAGGCCCATCTTAAGTCACATAACTTGGCTTCTGCCATTCTAGAATGCCATCAATCCCATGAGATTCAGAAATATCATTTTTATAGCAACATCTCACACTGTTATTCCCAGCTTAATGATACCAATCCACTAAAAAGCTTTTCATGGATTCTGGTGCTCCCCTTATACACGTACTTCTCAAAGCTCCAGTAATGGGGTATCTCCTGGTTAAGCGTGAGTAAGTAGGTAATAATACCAATCCAACAGTCTTATTCCCCTAAGCATTTAGACATCTTGCTAAAGCCTTAGGAATCTCTTCCTCTAGACAGAGTATATCAAGACATTTCTGGCATTACAACTTCTTTTAGTACAGGCCACTGTTGTGTTCAAGAAAACTGTTGGAGACACTCTCTGCCTCTCAAACTATATCACTGAATTTAGACTATCTGAATTGTGCAACATATCAATAAATTCAGCCCCATCCATTATTTTCATTTTTTTCCACTATAGCCCATCATCTTTAGGGTCCATTCCCATACATATTCTACACATTATTTCCAATATACATTAGCAAAATTTTAAATTATTTTTATGTGTATGAGACCTCCGGCTAGCTCCTACATTGTTCTTGTCCTGCTAGAGCTTTTTGGGATTTGAGTCTGGTTAAGCCCAGAAGCAACTCGTGGTGGTAAGAGTCAGTCTTGAGAAGAATTATTATTTTCCCTGCCAGTCAGCTACATCAAGATAATTGATAATTTAATACAAACTTTTAAGACAAGAGGGCTAGTGCTCTTGGCCAAGAAAGAAAGGGCTGTAGCCACCAGCAAGGGTGGAATGGTGGATTTATGGGCTCAGGGCCTTCACTTACATGTATCTCAAACTAATTTTCAGAATCTCATTCCTTTCTAATCGAAGCCCTAACCTCAATGCACAGGTGCCAGCAGATTCTAAATTTAATTTGTCCAACTGTAGGATCATATTTTTAGTTTGCTGTTTAGAAATCTTGACCCTAAGACTATGGAGGTAAGGAATCTGTTCAAAGAAATCACAGAAGAGCTGTGGGTTTTTTTTTCTCTGAGGCTCAGCCTGGAAATTTCCAGCCCTGAGATCATGCTTTCCTAACTCTCCATTTACTGGTTGGCTCAGAAGCAATCAACCAACCTCACAGTCTTACACGCTTTAGTACTACTCTAGTATTCTACAGAATTAGCTGTTTTATCTTTCAAAGACATATCTTCTAATAGACATTTCATTTTAAGTGACTAGAAGTGATAATTTAGCTATTATTTTGCCTTGGCACATCATAGGATTTCCTATTTGCCATTGGATGTGGGTCAATATTACTTTTTCTTTTGAATCTAGCCATATCAGAGGACCCTGTCCAGATTCTCAACCTTAAGGCTTTATTTCCCTGAAATCAATTTCATTCCTAAGAACTGTTATCAGTCAAGGTTTGGTCAGGAAACTGAAACAACTCTCTGAATTCTGGACATAAAACTTTATGTAGAATCAGGAAGCTGTGGTACTTTTGGGAGAGCTGAATTGGGGGGAGGGGAGAGCAACCAGCAGTAAAGCTGCTAACAAAATTTATGGGGCAACTAAAGAAGGATGGGGGGCTATGACAAGATCTGTCTGAAGCAATCATGTGATCCCTGAAATCTTTTATAAACACATGAAGAAGCCAGTGTGCAGCTCATGTCTCCACAATCTGAGCATTCTACCTCCCCAGGGTAATGAATTCTGGTACATTTCTGATTTCCACATCTCAGTGATGCCAAGCTCTAGCCTGAACCATATAGGATAGGAGAGGTGACTGTGGAAAACATTGCTCTTGGCCTTAAATGGTTATGGTAATGATGGTGATGACTTAACAACAGAAAATCCTACATAATATCCTATAGTAAAAATACTAAGGAATTATTAGGAATATGAACATGTTATTTAGAAGAGATAGCTAGATGCTGTGTATCATTTCCTTAGAGTGCAAAGTAAGAATAAAATGATGTATGATAAGATACTACTATTTACCTTATAAGCCTTTTAATACTATTTGATTTTTTTTAAATTTATTTTTATTTTTATTTTTTTTACAGAGGGGAGGAGCGGGGGAGGAGCAGAGCGAAAAAGAGAATCTTTTTTTTTTTCTTCTAAAGTTTTTATTTATTTATTTGACAGGGAAAGACATAGCAAGAGAGGGAACACAAGCAGGAGTGGGAGAGGGAGAAGCAGAATTCCCACTGAGCAAGGATCCCAAAGCAGCGCTCAATCCCAGGACCCTGGGACCATAACCTGAGCCAAAAGCAAATGCTTAAATAACTGAGCCACCCAGGAACCCTGGAAAAAGAGAATCTTAAGCAGGCTTCAGGCTCAGCACAGAGCCCGACATGGGGCTTGTTCTCACAACCCTGGAATTATGACCTGAGCCAAAATCAAGAATTGGACACTTAACCGACTGAACTCCCCAGGTGCCTCGATACCGTTTGATTTTTAAAATATCACTCAAGTGTCACTTTAAAAAGAAATCTAGGACAATGGGGCTAAGTTAATATCATTTTTCAGGGGTCAGTTTTACCCCAAACATGATCTTGGCCGGCTGTTCATAGGGCTGAATAAAGAAGGGTAATTTCTGTTTCCCATGGCAAGATCTGGACCTGGTTTCACTGGAAGTTCCAGCAAGACTTACATTATTTGGATGGGGATGAAGTGCTAAATGCAACTGTCAGCTTGAGGTTTTGTTGAAAATCAGAGCAAAGCGAGCTTGGTTTTGCACACAGAGGATATAGAAAGAACTACGTGTGAACTTCTGTTAGAGCCTTAACTGATAACTGTCAAAGCTTGGAAAAGCTTAAACATTCTTTTGGAAGAGATAACTTTTGGAATGGAATTTATTGTTTCATAGTTTTATTGTTGTTGAAAGTTTGTTTCTACATATTAACTGCAAGTGGTTTAGCACAGAAATTAGAAGTTTTCCAGAGAAGCAGAATTGCATAATATACTAGGCCATGCATGCTTTGGAAGTAGACTGTCTGGGTTCAGGTCCTTGCTCTGCCTTTGCTGGCTAAATTTCCCCTGGATTGTTTTAGTTAAGAATTGGTTTTCCTTGCTTAAAATGAAGTTGATACTCCCTGCCTCATGGCACTGTCGGGAAAACTAAAAAAACAAAAACCAAAAGCTGATAATGCATGTAAATTGCTTGACAAAATTCCAGTATATAAAATATTAGATATTATTGATATGAATAGGTTTAGACTATTTTTTTTCAAAATATATAACACAAAAGCATGTTTACACAATGTGAGGGAGTATGCATGTGTGTATAGGTGAGAACTTAGGAAATTTAAAATCATGACATGACAACATTCAGACTCTTATCTTTGGGTATTCTTTGAAGGGTAGATGATTAGAAACATTGTAGAGCTCTTGAAAGGAAGAAATAAAATCATGTAAATAAAGTGTCTTTGTAAATCTGCAGAGATTCTAACACAATGTAAACAGATCTTGCAGAGTTGATAGAATCAGAGCAACGGGCATTCTACTTTCTTCAGTATGCTTAGAGCATCCTAATGAACAGCACTCAACCTTTCCCTTGGAGCCTGGGACTGCTGGAGAAGATGCTGGTTTCAGCATCCTTGTGTCCCAGTGCACTGATAGAAAAATGTCATGTTCATAGAATGCTTCAGACCTTCTTATTATCATTATGATTACTTTTGGACAAAAAACCATAAGAGCAAAAATACCAGAGTTTTCTTAGCCTATTTTGTAAATTTTTGATATGTATATGAAATTTGCTTAAGGTTGCAAAAGAGTTTTTTCCTGAGTCTGTACTAGAATGAAGGACTCCCCATTTCCACTTCTTCTGTCTACTCCATGTTGACGCTAACCTATTGTATTAGTCTGCTAGGGCTGCCATAACAAAATATCCCAGACTGTGAGGTTAAAACCACAGAAATTATTTTTCTCACAGTTCTGGAGTCTGGAAGTTCAAGATCAAGGGGCTGGCAGAGGTGGTTTCTCTTACAGCTTCTCTCCTTAGCTTGTAGGTGGCTGTTTTTTCCACTGTGTCCTTACAGAAGAAAAACTGTACGTACATATCAATGGTATCTCTTCCTCTTCCTATAAAGACACTGGTCATATCGGATTAAGGCACCACCTTTACCATCTCACTTAACCCTAATTAACTCTTTAAAAGTCAAAATACAGTCACATTGGGGGTTAGGGTTTTAACATATGAATTTTGTTGGGGGGGTGGTGGTACACGATTCATTCTGTAATACCTACCCATGAAAATACTGCTTTTCTGATATTGTTCCAGTGTTCTTTTAAGTTGAAACCTTTGCTGTATATGTCTGTGTCCAGATGTGTGTCTACAGGCATGTATGTTAAACCTAATCATCTCATCTTGGTAATTAACTTTCAGGAACTGGTCAGTCAGTGAAGCTGGGAAAACAAAAACAATATTCTCAGAAAAATTAAGAGTTTCAATTCAATTATAAATTATCAGTGATCTCATTATATTCAGGCAGGTAGGAGATACATTTCAGGTTAAATGGAAAATGTTGGTAATTATAATTCATATCAAGGCTTTATCTTGGGACCAGTTTAATAGCAGTGACAAATGCTACTACCTAAGTGTTTTCTACATTCTTAAAGACTGATTTTCCAGGTAGACTTTTTATCATAAAAAGAAATGTGTAGATGGGGAGCATGATCTGTATGCTCCAAAGAAGTTTAGTTAGAGATAGAGGTTATAGAGATAGAGATGGAGGCAGGGGTAGGGAGGGAGAGGAGATCAAGATAAGATGTGCAGGTAGATACTTCTCTGTGTGGGTTTATAATCTTTGTTGTACAACAAACATTTTATTCTTCTGTATGAACCTAAGTGAAAAACCAGTCCATCTCTGATTTTCAAACTTATGTCCATGATGAAAGACAAGCTACCTGCAGAGTCTACTGAAGGCACAGAAACTGTAGGCTCACTTAAAATGAAATACTTGTACAACGTCTGACATATGGGAATAACCATTGCACATGAAATAACATGGTAAATATTTTACATAAACATAGTAGTTATTTTACATCATAGTGTACATACATAGAGTTTTGGTGACTTGACCACAGCTGATACTAGGGACAGATATGTCCAGAAACCTGATGGAGTATCTGTCGTCAAATGTAGGCAGAGCTCTTTGTACCACAATGCTTGGCACCATGTTTCAGAACAGAAAATTGAAGCCCCCCAAAAATGTGCTTTCTGAAAATTCAACTAATGAAAAAGTGCTAGAGATGGAAGTAGAAGTCAGTGTGTTTTATTCTCAATAAATAGAGTCTCATACACAGTCTGTATGAAGAATTAATTCTATCTCAATAAATGAGATAGAATTAATTCTCAATAAATGTGAGAATTAATTCTCAATTAAATCTCATAAATAAATTAATTCTCAATTAAATAAATTACTATCTCAATAAATGAGATAGAATTAATTCATCATACAGACTCTGTGAGGCTCAACACTGGTTTTTCTAGTTAACTACTAGGGAGAAAACAAGAAGATAAATTGTAATAAAATAAAAACTCCTTGGGTTTACCATATTCACATCTCTTGCAGGCTCATGGCCATCCTTTGGAGTGTAAGAATGTCTAAGGTTACCACTAGAGGTTTGGAACTCTAGGGGAGAGCATAGTGGAAGACTGTGGCTCTGACAAAAATGACACTAAAGGTGAGTCACTTAAGTGAGATGAAGAACACATTTAATCATTGCTCATAGTGGGGATCTTTATATTGGCTAGAGTTGGGCCCCACCTGATCTCTAAATTACCACCTAACTTTCAGGTCATCTAAATCCACCCCATTGAAAATAAGGGCCTGAAAAAGACTAGTAAATTCTGAATCTGGAAATTCTGCCTTTGTTGACTATACTGAAAACTTCGGACATTTTCTTTTCTCACACAGAGCTGCCAGCTGGTGCAGAGTTTCCCTTCTCTCTGGGTTCATCACAAGCCACTAAAATATAATGCTGAAACTAAGTTCTTAGTGTCTTTCCCTGAAATATGATACAATTCAGTGCCATTGATGCTGATTTCTTTAAGCCATAGAACACAGATCTTTATTATCTAGGTGGATAATGAGAGGAAAGAAAGAAAAATTGAGAATCTGTGATCACCCAAAGATACATTTTAGCCCTTGGTTTTAACCTTCTACAGTAAAACATTACTCAGAAATGCAGTCCTTCACAAAGAAATGTTTTGTTTTATTTTTATTTTTGTTTTTAAGATTTCTTTATTTATTTGAGAGGGGAGGAGGGGCAGAGGGAGAGAATCTTGAAGCAGACTCCCCACTGAGCACAGAGCCCCACTTGGGGCTCGATCTCACAACTGCGAGATCATGATCTGAGCCAAAACCAAGAGTCAGATACTCAACTGAGTGAGCCACCAAGGTACCCTGTAGCTGGTTTTATTTTGTTTTGTTATTCATTTCTTTTCCCCATTCTCTGAGCCACTTACTTTCTGGGGAAGATGCTGGGAAGTAAAGAGATTACCACAAGACAGCTTCATAGTTGGAAGAAGAGTTCTAGATCAACTGCGGATGGGGAAAGTGAGCATCCAGTGACTGGTCAGCTGAACTTGGATGTGATTTTACCCATTCTTCTCTTTGCTTCTCTGCACAAGCTGTGCAGTGTTTAAATGCTAATGCGATGCCAGCATTTTCTTTACTATTTATACAAAAGAAACCCTAATGAGATATTTCTAAGCCTGCACATAAGTTTCCATAGCAATCTTTGCCTTGGAGTAAAAGTAGGATAAAGAGCCTCCTCAACATAACTTTAAAATCTCAACTAACTCACAGCAACAGGTTTCTACCACAAGACAGACATTTCTGTCAGGAATACTGATTTGATTAAGTGTCCACAATAGAGAACTTTATTTAGTGGTACCATCTGCAGCCATAATTAGTTTGAACTTGTGAAAATGAAGAGTTTGACAGGAGATATGACATTAATTTCTGAGAAAGGAGAACCTCCTTATTTTACATGGATGAAAGCACAGAAATGTGATGAAAAGGCATTCATAGAGATGCTGTAGGAACTCATTAGGGCCATTTAAAGGTTGATATAGAGAGGGAGAAAACTGGAAAATTAACTTGGGACTGGAAGTTGAGTTCCTAAGGAAGCTGACTTAATATGACTTACTATTGGCACACCGTCTTTTCAGTTTGGAGCCAAGTGAATGACTTTTATGTGAACCCAGAAATGAGAGCTCCTAAAAAAATGTAGAGGTGCTACCCAGTTGTCTTAAATCTTCTTGGCAGGTCAATCCCCAAGATGCAGACACCTGCACAGTGCTCCAGAGAAACAACTGATGGAGATCACTATCCTGCACTTTCAAATTTTAATGTGCATACCCACCATCTGACAATCCTATGAAAATGCAGATTTTGAATGGTCTGGAATGAGGTGGGTTGACATCTGCAAAGTGATGCTGGTCCCTACTTTGATTAATGATCTAGAACGTTGGAAACAGGACCGCCTGGAAGCTCATCCATGACCACTCTTTCTCAGCCCTTAGCCCAACAACAAAGTAGGCAAGAGCCCAACAACAAAAGAGGCAAAGTAGGCACCAACTTTTTACTCTCTTTGTGCCTTTCCTGCCCCTGGCTTCATTGATATTAATGCTGTCCTGAGGTTTCCTGTGAACCTGGGGATGGAAGGTACAGCAGAACATGAAAGGATCACAAATGTTGATTGGCTCAAGACCTAAAAGAACCCTCCCTAGGAATTCTCAAAACCCATGACTTTTCCCTTAGAAAACAGGTGACAAAATATGGGTTTTACACATATATGGGGACAAAAAGTTTTGTTCTTGGCTTCAATCCCATATGCCAGAATTCACCAGGACAACACTCTTGACCACTCCCTGTAGAAAGAAATTCTTGCTCTTCTTTTAATATTGTGTACTAAATTTAATATTTTCTATGCGTTAAATCTAGTGTTTGCCATTAAGATAAATTGCTACTTTAAGGAAGAAATACTTTTTTTTTTCCTTTTAAAATAATGGTTGGACCTGTTTTTTAAGATCTTTATATGTTAAAGAAATAGTTTCTCTAATTGTCTTTCTACTACAGTGGAATTCAGCAGATCTAGCTTTTGTTCCTTGCTCAGTCTAACATTTATTCTGTGACCTGGGGACACAATGTTTAACTTTTCTGGGCCTCTATTTCTCTATTTTACAATGTGGAGTTTGGACTAGGTGATTACCTGGGTGCCTTCTGAAGTTATAATTCTAAAGCCTTCATAAATACAGTAATTGAGTTAATATACAACAAGAGTAAATTTCATTTTGGATACCATTGTATATTTTGGAAAATTACTTAATTTTTGCCTCCTTTAGAGTCCACATCCATGTTGAGGGCTTACTTAGCAGCATGTGAGTTCAACAAGAGATCAGTTAATTCTAATCTTATTACTTGAACTTTTCTTTCTTAGTATGTGGAATTCTTCCATTTGGGGAGGAAATGTGCAGAGATAGAAATCATATACTGCAGTAACCTCTGTTAAGAACCTTTCAATTAAAAAAAAACAGTTTTATTGAGATATAATTCATATACCACATAATCATATAATTCACCCTTGGAAAGTGTAAATTCATTGGTTTTAAATATATTCACAGGGTTGTGTAACCACCACCACACTCAATTTTAGAGTATTTCATCATCCCACAAAGAAACTTCATACCCATTAGCAGTCATTGCCCTTTCCCTTCACATCCCCCCATCCCACTCCTAGGCAATGAATAATCTGGTTTTGGTGTCTATGGATTTGTCTGTTCTAGACATTTTATATAAATGGCATCATACAGTATGTGGTCTCTTGTAACCGGCTTCTTTCATTGAGCATGATGTTTTCAAGGTGTACGCATATTGTAGCATGAATCAGCATTTCATTCTTTTTTATTGCCAAACAATATATTCAATTATATGGATGTATCATATTTTATTTATAAATTCATCCATTGATGGCCATTAGGATTATTTTTGTGTTTAGTTATTATGAACAATACTGATATGAGCATTCATGTATGTGTTTTTTTGTGGATGTGTTTGGTTTTCTTCCTCTTAGATTTCTAGGATTGAAATTGCTAGACCATACCATAACTCTATGCTTAACTTTTTAAGGAACTACCAGACCATTTCCAAAGAGGCTGCTCCATTTCCCATTCCCACCAGCAGCGTTTGGGGGTTCTGAATTCTCCACATCCTTGACAATATTTGTTATTGTTTGTCTTTTTCTCTGTGGTCACCTATTGAGTGTAAAGTGGCATCTTGTGGTTTTGATTTGAATTTCCTTCATGGTCAATAATGTTAAGAATATTTTCATGTGGCTATTGGCCATCTGTATATCTTCTTCAGAGAAGTGTCTACCCAGACTCTGCTCATTTTCAAATAGGGTCATTTTTCTTGTTGTTATTGAGCTGTAAGAGTACTTTACATATACCAGATTAAGTCCTTTATTGATTGCATGACTTGCAGATCTTTTCTCCCAGTCTTTTTACTTTGGAAATTATGTCCTTTGAAGCATACAAAAAATTTAATTTTAGTGAAGTTCAATTTATCTATTGTTCCTTTTGTTGCTTATCTTTTTGATGTCATATCTAAGAAATCATTGTACAAAGAATTATGCCCCTGAAGAAGGCCTATACTCTTGATAAAAATATTTCTGAAAATATCTAAACATGTTCAGAGTTCCAAAATCTGGTATAGAAAACACACAACTTGATAAACAATTTGGAACAGTTATGACAGAAGGACAGAAGATCACTGGGGAAATTCTCATATCCATAGGCCATATGACACTTTGTCCATTCTCTCTGTCACTTCCTTAGGCCAGATTGCAAAACCACATTAAAGATATAAGTGCTTAATTATTTAGGGAACAACTTATCTCCTATGGAACATAAGTCAGCTGATAAACAAGTTGAACTCAAAATTCATAAAGCAGAGATCTTATGTGCTATTTCCTTGTAACTGGTTTATACTGAGAATCTTTGTAATAGTATCTAACACTTACCGAATATTTCGAGAACTCAATTGACTGAAGGATATCTGGATGTTCATTTAAACCTGCCTCTTTTCGTGAAATCTCTTAGACTTCTGTAACACTATAACCTATTTATTCAAATTACAAACAATCGTATCTCACAGTGCTATTACCTGGATCAAATGAAATAAATCAAAATAAATAAAAACAAAGTTACTTTTTATTATTTAAGTGTTGAAAGCTTTTCTTCCTAGCTGCAAATGTATGTTTTCATATGCTATGAAAACATATGTTCATATGTCAACAATAATGAACAATAATGAAGAAAACCAAATATTTCCTTATCTTACCATCTAAATGAAATGTTTTATTTTGCACATTCTCTTCCAGTCTTTGCTCTGTACATGTGTGTTTGTGTTCTTTGTGCTCGTTATAACTACAGTGAACATATTATTTTCAAACAGTATTTTAGGATACTGTCTTTCTAGTACACTAATGCCTAGAGAGTCTGGCATTTCGTCTCTCGGAGGGAGGGTTTGCAAAATGACTTTGCTCAAGGTGGCAATGTCTTATTTTTAGAGATAGATTCAGAGTGGGATTTGTATCTGATGACCTCTATTTCCCTTTGAGTTGCACAGTCTTTAAGAGCCTTTAGACTGTCACACCCGCACCCCCCCTTCGCCTCCCCATGCTAGATTTTCTGCCCTTTTACCCTTTCACAAACAGACAAAGTTATAGCCATATTCTTCCTTTGGGCTCTGCAGTTTGGCCCCTGGCTACCTCTCAGAATTCTTCCCACACCACTCCCCCTTGCTGGCTCTGCTCCAGATACGGTGGCCAAGATCTTTCTTTCCTCAGACCTTTTCACTCCCTGTCCTTTCCACTGGGAACACTTTGTTCCCAGATCTTGCACATTTGGCTTCTTCTTAACCTTCATGTCTCAGCTAAACATCATCTCAGTAGGAAATTATCCCGACTGAAAGTTCCTCTCCTTCCTCCAGTAACTCGCAGAACTCTGTCTTATTTTCTTCAGAGGGCTTGTTATTGTCAGTGATAATCTATAATCTAAAATCTGGTATTTATGTGTATTCATTTGTTTATTGTCGGTTTCCCTCTGCTGATGAATAGATATTTCATAAAGCAGGAATCCTGTCTGTTTTTTTCCTTTGTTATAAACCAGTCCCTGTGACCATACTTGGCATAGTAGACCTTCCATAAACATTTGCTGAATGGAAAAAAAAATGAATAAAATTGTATGCGCCTCATGCTGGTGTCCTTTCTCTCTTGCCTGCCTTCTGAACTGAGTGGGTGCAGAATATTTCTGTTTTTGTATTCTGTAACAGGTGCGAAAAAACAGCCAGAAGAGAAGTCATGAAAAAACACAGGGATGGAAGGAAATGAGGTTAACAAGTGCATGATATCTTTGAGGAGAACGCTGGTGTTATACATGACAAAACACATTCCCTTCGGAAATATTTTTCAGTTCCTTAAGCAAAACTATGGTATAACAACAACTTTCTTGGTGATTAGATGGTCTGCCTCAGTAATGCTTGTGGCATAATATACTATGTTTCGACATCATTTGGTGCATTTTCTACCTGTTGCTGAGCCTGGAGAAAAATTTCCCAGTGCTAAAACAAAAGAACGCACTCTAGTCCTCTGCAAACTTCAGGGCACAAATCAAGACCAGTTGTGGCTGGGTCTGAAAGGGATTGAAGTTCAAGAAACAAACTGAAGTTTTTAGAAGGGAGGGCGGTGGGGAATGGGTTGGTCTCCCGATGGGTATTAAGGAGGGCACGTATTGCCTGGAGCATTGGGTGTTGTATGTAAACAATGAATCTTGGAACAGTACATCAAAAATTAATGATGTACTGTACGGTGACAAACATAAATGCCATAATAAAAAAAATAATTTAAAAAATATACAAGCCACTGAGTGGCTCAGTCAGAAAAAAAGAAAGAAAGAAAGAAAGAAAAAGAAAAAGAAAAGAACAAAAAAAGAAAGGGATTGAAGTTCTAAGAGTGAAGCAGATGGTTACCGTCTCCGAAAACTTTAAGTGAAAAATCATTTGATTCTGAGGTTGGATCCTGTGAAAACCTGAATTTCATTTCTGTACCAACTTGAACCTCAAATTGTGTACTTAATGTCTTGTCATCCTAAATCAACAGGATCTCTCAGGAAAAAAAAATAAAAAATGGAAGAATGTGACCTGGCCAAATAAACTGGAAAAAAAAAAAAAAAGGAAAGAAAGAAAGAAAGAAAGGAAGGAAGAAAAAAAAAGGATCCCGAAGTAAAATCTTTTTTTTTCCCCCTTAGAAGAACTAGGTCTCCTTGCTTTCCCCTGCAGACAGGACTGCCCTTTGAACAAAACAATCATCTTGGCATTCACTTCAGGAGTTGTTTCTAGCACTGAATATTTCCCCCCTATCAACCCTTAAGCCTTTTCCGCTGCCCTATTCAGGCTCTTCACCAGGACGAGGGGCTGGTGGTGAGAGAATCCTGCAGGTGTCTATTTCATCTTACATTTCAAAGTGGGAAATCCTTGGCAACAGGAAGCACCCTGCTGAGATGGAAGAATAAATAGCAAATTATAGGTCTACATGCTAGGCTCTGACTTTCAGTGTTTGTCAAGGTGGCAGCTGCGGATCAGGGAACAATTCTGCTATGGGGTGGGAGAGGTGGAGAAAGCAGAGGGAGAGCGGAGGGAGAGGGATGTTTTATCAAGTACAGCATGTAGGAGTCTCAGACTGAAGCATTTTATTATGTTCTTGATCAAATGGGGTTTCAATTCTGAAAAAGTATGTGTGGCAGGAATTTAAGAAGAGAGAAAATAAAAGATAGGAGGACAGAAAGAGTAAGGTATTAGGCGACAGGAAGATGGATATAGTCACAGTCTTAATTTAGAGAGTGCACTTGCTGATACATCATTCAAAGAACATGAGGAAACATAGTCAATACACTACACATAATGTTATTTTTAAAGCAAAGTTCTTCAGTTCTTAGAGGAATTTTCCAGTACTACAAGAGTCATATACTTACAAACTTGTTATCTATGTGTCTGTAACTCTAAAATCGCCTAAATTATTGTAAAATATTTTAATATAATATTTGACT
Organism: Martes martes; assembly: GCF_963455335.1. NCBI lineage: Eukaryota > Metazoa > Chordata > Mammalia > Carnivora > Mustelidae > Martes > Martes martes. The sequence goes on from NC_137890.1 coordinate 159,349,610, forward strand.
TTTATTAATAGTTCATTGTTAAAAGGTGTTGTTTAAATGTCTTACTTGTATCACTCATTTATTCCTTAAAGCCTTCCTATAAAGTAGGTCCAACTATTATCTCCATTTTATAGCTAAGAACAAAGATGGCAAAGAAGTTTCTAGGAAGAGACTCCTATGGCTATGAGTGTATTGGAAGATGAAGGACATTATTATATCCAAGAAATTTGACATTGCTGTAGTAATATTATATAATGCACAGCTTACCTAGGCAAGCAAGTGAATTCTGGAAACTGGATAAAATTAATCCTTGAAAATGGTTAGGCACACAATTTCTTTTTTGCTTTGATAATATATATACTGGAAAGGGTTGTTTCTTAGAATGCACTTGCTCATATCTAAGTGAAAAGAAGTGACCATCCAGTTTTTTCTTTTATTTTTTGGGGGAAAGGAGGCAAGCTTATTGGAAAACAAAACAAAAAACAGAGGCTAAGAATACCCGATGTTTGGTCACCCGTTCAAAAGCAAACTGAACAGCTCTTTGCCCTGGAGTAAGACATAGCAGAATGGTTTCAAGGTCCTAATCCAGGTAGCCTGAGGAACAAATGACTCTGTCCCTCATTTACTCATCAAATGCTGTTTGGATAACTATTACATGTTGGGCATTCTTCTAGGTCCTAGGAATGAAGAAAATGAATAACATTAAAATATCTATAATTGTTATAGTCTGTTCTCTTAAGGAGCTCAGTTCACTGACAAGATGGACAGGGAAACAGAAAATAACACTGTAAATTGGTGAGTGTTGCCACAGAGACATACGGGAGAGTGAATGGAGGGTGGACATGTAACCTTACCAAGAGAGTCGGGATGGAAGTCATTTCAGGGAGTCAGGACAGTAGGCGGGAAGGCACTGATGAGAAATCATGTCAAATGACTGGAGCTTAGGGAGAGAGGACTCGGCGTGACTTTGGAAGTGACTCATCCATTGTTGACATTAAATATGGCATTCTAGAGCCCCCCTGCTTTTTCCTTTCTTATAAAAACTCTATTCAAGACTTCTTCTTTTCTCCAACCGTGCTTATCACCAAAACAAACCTGGAACAGCCTGTCTCCATCCGTACCCTCCCTTTGGTTGTAACATGTTGTATTCACTAAGGGTTTACAATGAGTCGGCACAGAGTGAAGTGCTTTCATTTGTTATCCTTTTTATCTTTAGAAAACCTCTGTCAGGTGGTTTTTACTATGATGACCTTTTCACCATGATGGAATTGACACCTAGAAAGGGTAAATCTAAAGATGGCTTAGTTAGTAACTGGTGCAACTGGGAATCCAAATCAGGTCTATTTAATGCTAAAGTCTGTGTTCTCCAACTGACACTCTTTTGCTCTCCTTTCAAGGCAGCTAGACCTTTTGTGACATTTCCTCCTCTAATATACCCTTGTAAAAATGCACATCTCAGATAATCATAGGTAAAAGATTTCACAGAGTTGAACACCTAAGTGTTGAAACTTACAGAAAGCAACAAAAAACTCTTTCTTGCCAGTAACAAACATGTTTGTGTTTTTACCCAATTTTACCTGAATAAAATGTAAGAGGATGATCCACAATGTAAATATTTTATGGAACTCACCACCCTGGAGAAGGGCTCTACTTCCCACCAGTTCTCTTCTCCCACAAGAAGACACATGGCAATTTTTACCTTATGCTCCGTGGCCAATGTTCTTCATTATCTGATAGATACCGTCTATCATTCTGTTGTAGAAATTTATATAGATTATAGATATTGGTATAGATATATTTTCTCTTGCTCTCCTGTGCTTTTTTTAATCTGATAGATATATGCCAGAGACTCCAATGGCTATGATTCTCTTCTGGGTTATCTTGCGTTTCAAGGTTTCAAAGCTGTTGAAGATTTGAGGTAAGTGTTATGCCCATTTAACGGGTCCGTGATTAAAGGAGCGAGACTGATACAAAGCAAAGGTCAAGCAAAGCTTTATTTCGCGCCAAGAATCAAGAATCAGACCGACTGTCAAACAGACCCGTCAGGGACGCCCCTACAGAGAGGACGACCCCTGCCTGCTTTCCAGACTAACTTTTATAGTGCAAAGGCCATGTGGTTGGGCCTGGCCACACACAGGTGGCTAATTGAATTACAATTCACCCCATAGTAGCCACGGAAACTAGCCCATCACCTTGGTAGCTAGGAGACAGTATGCGCCCCCACTGCTCAGGTGTCTCCACCTGGCCTGACCCACCCTTGTACCTGGGCTTTGTTACCTGGGACTGGTTTCCGGGACTTGTTTTTAAGTCCCCTGGGGGAAGGGGAGCAAGGACAGTTTAAGGGTTAAACAACAAAGTTATTGTTTAACTTCAATGGAAGCCTCCGGCTAAAATAAAAATATAAAATAGGTCCTTACAGTCAGCATATTAGTTTAGAAAAAAAGGAGACCTGAGTTCTGGTTCCAGTTCTTTTTTTATTTTTATTTTTCCTAAGAATTTATTTATTTCAGAGACAGAGAATATGAGCAAGGAGGAGAGGCAGAGGGAGAAGGAGAGAGTTCAAACAGGCTCCGCACTGAGCAAGAGCCACTGTGGAGCTTGATCTCATGACCCTGAGATTATGACCTGAGCCAAAATCAAGAATTAGTTGCTTAACCGACTATATCATCCACGCACTCCATGGTTCTAGCTCCTTAATGAACTAGCTCTGGAACATGCAGTTGCCTCTTGGAGCACCCATTTCCTAAACTATGGAAATTACACTATCTCTCAGGTCTTTTCCATCTTCAGAATACAGTGATTCTAATGCATAACTGGTTTCCATACTCGTGCTGCTAAAAAGCAAGTCCTAGCCCTCTTGGTGGACAAAACCACAGTGCTGCCTGAGTAGCCAGATAGGCAAAAGCTCAGACGTGTTTGAGATATAAAGTAAATTCATCCATGGAAAATGAGAGGCAAATTCAATTTAGTTGAATGACAAGACTCCCTTTTAATGAAGAGAGAGAAAAGCAGAGATCCATGGGTTTCTCAGTCATTATCCCAAGGGGGTGGGTATTCATTATGAGTCTGGGCAGAATTTCTATCTTTAGACTTTGGAAAAAAAAGTGCAATGTAAATGAAAGATGAGCTTCCTTTCTGTCATGGAGATATATGCTACAATTAGCAGATGTTGATAGGGCAGTTTAAGAGAAGTTGTAATTGACTTGAGCCCAAGGCACACACAACGTCATTCCACCTTCCTCGCCTACCATATAATTATTCGATACATTGCAGGCTTGGTGAACAATCTCGGGGGCCATACACAACTACTGAGCTCAGTCTCACTCACAGCAGAGCTCACAAACAAGGTTTAATCTCCCCCACGTAAAAAATGTTTGGCGTGCTTTCTTGGTGCCTACAAAGACATAATTCAGCAGTCTGCGAATGCATGAAACTCAGGCTGGCAGCAGATGCTCAAGCAATTCACAAATAGTACCACAAATCTTTCATTACGTTTCAGCCTTTGCATTAAGGCAGGATCTTGTTATTTTGTGATGGTTTTAGAAGGCGATTATCATTTCCAAATTAAACTTTAAGGAGCACACTGGTGGATCGTTTAGCTTAGTTCACATTCAGGGAAACGAAGGGATTTACTATTTCACAAACACTGGAAACAAACAAAATGCTCTGGTAAAAATAGCAAATTACAGACTATTAATAGGTGAGCGATTTCATCAAGTTGAATGGACCGCCTCAATGTTGATGCCTGGTGAGAGCAACACATTTTTCTTGCTCCATTTTATGGAAATACTCTGGTAAATAGGCATTTAGAAATACGTGTTTGCATATGCTAACTATAAGCATTGTATCTTTTACTCAAAAACAATGTGAAGTTTACAACGTAGGAAATGACATTTAAATGAATATTATAAAGACAAAGAAAGGCAGAAGATGCGTACAAAGGGAAAAAGGAAAACCCAAGATGTCAACCTAGAGGTTAAGGGAGTTTGTGTGCCCAACTTCACAGAACTTTCTGGCATCTGGGCAGTGTTTACCTACTGTCTACTCTAGCCTGTGCTTTGTGTTGGCTGCATGCTACCAGGTTTCAGTGTGGGGGGCAGTTAGAATGATGTTAACAGTCATTCGTCCCAAGCCTTCCCTCTTTGCCTATGTGCAAACAATTGGCCATTTTCTCTTTGCATGAACACTTCCACTACAAACAGAAGGATTGTGATAAACCATGTCTTGCATGAAACACTAAATACACATTATTTTATAAAGAGGATTTAGTTAATTTTTTCAATAGGTAACAGGTGACATAATACATGAGATGGCACGACATTCTAAAGACACAAAGCAGTATGTGGTGAAAGGTCTCCCTTCTTCCTGTGCCTTCTAGAAACCCAGCTATTTCCCCAAGCGCCAGTCTTGTTCTTGTTGTTGTTTTTAGTAGACTTCCAAGTATACTTTTGAGTAGACTTCCTTCTCTCCTTCATCCTTCACAGGCATTTTCCCCAGTAAACCACTTTGACTATCTAATTCCGTAATGTGATCTGTTTTGTGGAGGAATCAAAATGACACCAATGCGAACCCATATCCAAAAAAGGAGAGGAAAGAGAGGGAGAATGGGGCAAAAATAAATTGAAGAAATAATGCCCGAAATTTTCCAAAATTTGCTGAAGAACAAAGTTACATGAATCGCATCCTAAATGTGGCAGAATTAGTACAAAGAAAATCACATCTAGACACATTTTATTCCAAATTCTGAAATGCAGAAATAAAGAGAAAATCAATGTAAAAAGCAGCCAGAGAAAACCACACATTCCATTTAAGGAAACAATGGTACAAAATGGTAAGAATTATTGTTCCTATAGCAATAATGGGCATAGAAGTCAGTGGGAAGACATCTCTTAAATGCTAAAAGGGAAAAATAAAACTATCAATCTAGAACAATATATGCAGTAAAAAATGTCCTTCATGAATTAAGGCACAATAGAGAAATTTTTTAGGTAGAATTTATTGCCTGCTTTATAAGGAATGCTAAAGGAAGTTCTTTCAGCTAGAGAGAAATGATACCACGTATCTTCAGGAAGGAGTGAAAAGCACCAGAAATGATAAATATATGCATAAACATTTTAAAAACTATTTTTCTCTTAATTTTTTAAAATCCAGGGAGCCTGGGTGGGTCAGTCATTAAGTGTCTGCCTTTGTCTCAGGTCATGATGCCAGAGTCCTGGGCTCGAACCCCACATCGGGCTCCTGCTCAGTTGGGAGTCTGCTTCTCTCTCTCCCAGTCCCCCTATTTGTGTTCCCTCTGTCGCTGTCTGTGTCAAATAAATAAATAAAATCTTTTAAAAAATTATTTAAAATCCAACGGCTCTTTAAAAGAAAAAAAAATTTGGATTGTTTTTGGAATATTTAACATATATAAATGTAATATATCTGACAACTACATATAGCATAAAGGATCAGGATATATATGGAACTATATATGCATAGGATACATACATTTCACTTGACATGTTGTGATAGGAACTGTAAATGGATTGCAAAAATTTAGGAAAAATATAATTCCTCAGTTAACCACTAAAATAATGTTCAAAATCTAATAAACACATTTAAACAGAATTCTGAGATTCAGGGGCGCCTGGGTGGCTCAGTGGGTTAAGCCTCTGCCTTTGGCTTGGGTCATGATCTCGGGGTCCTGGGATTGAGCCCCACATCGGGCTCTCTGCTCAGCGGGGGGCCTGCTTCCCCCCTCTCTCTCTGCCTGCCTCTCTGCCTACTTGTGATCTCTCTCTCTGTCAAATAAATAAATAAAATCTTAAAAAAAAAAAAAGAATTCTGAGATTCAGTTAAACCAAAAGAAGACAGAAGAAAAGAACAAAAAGGAGGTTCAGATAAGACAAACAGAAAAAATAGCAAAAATAGCAAAAACACCTTTATCCAATTATTTCAACAATAACATTAAATGCAAATGAACTAAACACTTCAATTAGAAAACAGAGATTGTCAAACTGAATTTTTTTTAAAGCATGCAGCAACTGTATGTGGTCCACAAGAAGCATGCTTTATCAAGAAACAGACTGTAAATAGGCAAAAAAGATACACCTGCAAATGCTAATAATAGGAATCTGGAATGTCTTTATTAATTCTGGATAAAGTAGACTTACTGCCTTTATTTTTTTCAAAGAAAATGGGATATTTTATACTGAAAATGGTAAGTCATCAGTAATCTATGATCATCATGAATGCGTATGTGCCTAATAGTAGAGTTTCAACATTTGTGAAGTAAATAGTAAGAGAATGAAAATAAACAAAATCAAATTTTTGTGTTTTTATGTACAAATCTATCATTATATTTGGAGATTTTAATGCTTCTCTCTCAGTAATTGTAATTGGTAGAACAGCTAGACAAAACATCAGTAAGAGCATAAACAATCTTAACAATCCTATTAATCAAAAACAATCCAACTGATCTTTATCTAACAGAATACCCAAAGCATTCTTTTCAAAGACACATAGTACATTTATCAAGATGGACCATAGCCAGAGTTATAAAAGAAGTCTCCATAAAATTTGAAAGATGGACAGATTACAGAGTAAAAAGCAGTTAATAGTGATAGCTATAAAGCCCCAGTATTTGAAATTATATGGCACATATCTGTAAAGACCATGTGTTGAGGAAGATATTTCATGAGAAAATAAAATATTTTGTATTGAATGATAGCAAAAACACAATATAAAAAGGGATTTATAGATGTAGTTAGAGGGAAATTTAGAGTTTGAAATGTTTACCTTAGAAAATGAGAAAAGCCTAAAATTACTAATGTAAAGTTATACTCAAGAAGCTAGAAAAAGGAGAGCAAAGTAAACTCAGAAGAAGGAAAAAAATAAAAAGAATAACAAAAATCAATGAAATAGAAGAGTGAGGTTGAATATATATATAATATATATAATATATATACATGACAGATACATAAATATAGATATAGAAAGTACTCAGCCATTTTACTGATTTTTAAAAATTACTTGCAAAGGTTTTCTAATTGAGTTTTCTGAGTAAATGATAATATCATCTGTAAACAATGATACCTGTATCCCCATCTTTCCCAATTTTTATACCTCCTTTCTTTTTCCATTGATAGCCATCATCTTAGTGTTTAGGAAGAAATTTTCCACTGTTTCTCATTTAGTATAATTCAGGCTGTTTGATAAAGACACATTAAAGACTTATCCTTCTATTACTATGTTTAAAAAGTTTTTTGTCATAAATAATGGAAGCTGAAATTTTAGCTTTTGAACTATTAATATAGTGAATTATGCTAATTTATTCTTAATACTAAATTACACATTAATAGACTAAAAAGACTACTAGATTATTTTATATTATTACACTCTTAATGTGCTACTGAACCTCATTTACTAATATTCTGTTGAGAATTTTTGCAGACCTTCATGAGAAAGAGCTAATATTATTGTTATGGTTTATTGTGTTTTGTTGTCAATGTTCTATTACTTGTATAAAAATAATCTGAAAGATTTTTTGCCCTATATTCTACAGGAGGGGTTGACAAACCACTGCCAACTGACTGTTTTTATAGTTTTATTGGAACACAACCAACAACACTCATTCATTCATATATTGTCTCTGGCTATTTTCACTCTGTGGACAGAGGTGTGCAGATGCCACAGAGAATGGATATCGCCCACAAAGCAAAGACACTTACTCTCTGGCCCTTTACAGAAAAATTCTATAGACCACTGCTTTCTAATAATTTAAGGATCGCTGTAATTACTGCTTAATTAAGGCTTGATAGGAACAATCTCAGCTCATCTTTACTTCCCCATATCTGCTTTTCTTCCTGCTTGTATTTCATGTCTGTATTGGTCAGCCTGAATGAATCTTGATTTCTTCATGTATATTTTTGCATCTGGATGTTCCTTTTATCTTTTCCTCTGGATAATTTTATTGTTTTTGTTTTCTAAGTATTCTGAAATTCAGTTTTGAGTTTTTGACCTAAGAATTAAGTATTTTTTTTAAAGTTTAGACAGTTAAGATTTTTCCCCTAGTTTTTATATGAAGTTATAATTTTATGACTTATTGCCAACTTTTAAAAATAATTATCTTTATAATTCAGTATTGATTGAAGTTTTCTTTATGCCCTAAGGTAGTTTGAATGTTCCAAGGGTTCTTGAAAAATACCTGTAGCCTCTAATTGTGAAATATAGTTCTTAAAATGCATATAGCTTGATGTACATGATTAACTTGTTATTTATATCTTCTATATCTTTGTTTATCTTTCTCCCTTGATCAGTCTTTCATTAAACAGAAGGGATAACTAAAACTTCCCTTTACTCTGTATTTTCTATCCTCTTTGTTTCTGAAGTTTGATTACAAAATCAGGTTTGAACTGTGTGGGTCCACTTATACATGGATTTTTTTTTTTTTTTTTTTTTTGTAAAAACAGCACTGTAAATATATTTTGTTTTCCTTATGATTTTTTTTCTGATGGCTTCTGATCAACAGTAGGATATTGGTAGCTAAGTTTTTGAGTCAAAAGTTGTATGTGGATTTTTGACTGTGTGGGGAATCAGCACCCCAATCCTCATGTTGTTCAAATGTCAACTGTGTATGTTATTTGGTTGCTAGATAATCATGACTATTAGATGTATGTTATGGGACGTAACCTTTATGGCTCTGAAATATTCTTTAATTCATTAATCCCCTTTATTTTCTTAAAATTTTAGGCATTTTATTATTATTATTATTATTAACATATAATGTATTATTAGCCCCAGGGGTACAGGTCTGTGAATCACCAGGTTTACTCACTTCACAGCACTCACCATAGCACATACCCTCCCCAGTGTCCATAACCCAACCACCCTCTCCCCACCAACAACCCTCAGTTTGTTTTGTGAGATTAAGAGTCTCTTATGGTTTCAACTTTGTTTGGTTATGATAATTATTACTCTTGTTTTCTTTGGCCTTGCATTTCCAGGAATTATTTTGAAGACCTTTTTTCTTCAATATTTTTTTGTAATTTTGTTTTGTTTTGTAATTTGTATGCTTGTTGTGTATAACATAGTATTGAATATAACACTGATTCTTTTTGTAGATAAAATAGTTTAATTTTATGATTCAATCAGATGTTTTATTTACTTAGATACGTGAGATATGAGTTTAACCATCTTACACTTATATTACCAACTTATTTTTTCATAGAAATACATTTTATTCTATGTGTTCTATTTAAATTGCATTTTTAGTTCTTATATCACTCTATGTGGTATGTGTGGTCTGTGATTTGGTTCATATACATGTATTTCTTTTTTTCTTTTTTTTATGTACATGTATTTCTTCTGATAATTTGGAGAGTTTTGTTTTTGTAATAATTTTCATAATTAAAATAAAAGTAACCTATTATAATCAGTCATAAGAATAACTATTTCTTTTTTATTGTTAAACCACTTTTACTATTCTTAACAGTTTATCTTTACTATGTATATACAAGCATTCTGCATAGTTATAATCGATATATTACTTTGCCTTAAAAATACCATTTCTATTTCATTTATTCTCTTTAATGTTATTTCATGTTATTTTATTTTATATAATCATTGGAATAATTATATATCTGATTCTTCTTCATTTTTCCTCAGTTGATTGAGTTTAGTAAATTATATTCTTTATCTTAGTGATTTCCTTTATACCTTTAACCAGAATCATAATGGTATTAGTTTATTTATCAATTTAAAATCATTCCTTTCCTCTATAGTTATAGATGAGGATATCAGCAACTTCTTTCACTGTCTTCTCTAAGTCTTTTAAAATATGTTATTTTTACACCATCTAAGCAGAAGAAAACTGTGTTCTGTACTGTTACATAAGCTCAAAGCTCTGAGTGTATATATATACATACATACATACATACAAGCCTACTTATATATACAGACAGAACTTAAGTGACATAATTGACAATAATAACAAAATAATAATAAGTTACATTCCCTACCTCACAGAAATTTTATGAGGCTGTGGAGCACTGCCCGGTACTTAGTAAATAATAAATATTACCTTTTCATTATTATTTTATCATTAATCAGAGTACTTACATTTATTTTACTTTAGTCTTGTTCAGGAGTTAAGTGGTTTTAATAACATTTCTGTTTATCTTTTAGGTGGTTGAAGGTAGTCCTTCAGTTTCTTTATGAGAGATTCAAAAACCGTATTTCTTGTTTATGTCTGAAACACAGTGCAGGCGTACCTTGTTTTATTGTGCTTTGCTTTATTGTGCTTCTTACAAATGGAAGGTTTGTGGCAACCCTGTGTCCAGCAAATCTATCGGTACCATTTTTCCAACAGCACTTGCTGTTGCCTTTATGGCTTTGTTTCACATTTTGGTAATTCTCACTATACTTCAAACTTTTCCATTATTATTATATTTGAACTGCTGATGTCTCATGATAAAACTTTAGCAGATGAATTGTTGCTGAAGTGGTTTCTTGAGATAGAACCTTCTCCTGGTGAAGACATTGTGAAGTCCGTTGAAAGGACGACAAAGCATTGAGAATATGACAGAAACATAGTAGATAAAGCAGCGGCGGGGTTGGAGAGGGCTGACTCCAATTTTGAAAGAAGTTCCATGGGTGAAATGCTAACAAACAGTGTCACATGCTACAGAGAAGTCTTTCATGAAAGGAAAAGTCCATTGATGAGGCAAACTGTATTGTCTTATTTGAAGAAATGGCCAGTCTCACTCTACCCTTTGGCAACCACCATGCTCATCATCATCAGCCATCAACACCTGGGCAAGACCCTCCACCAGCAGAAAGGGCTTGTAGAGAGCTCAGAGGATGGTTAATATTTTATAGCAATAAAGTATTTTTTAATTAAGGTGTGTACTTGGTTTTTTTTAGACATAACGCTATTGCATTATTAATAGACTCCAGTATAGTGTAAATACAACTTATATGTGCACTGAAAAACCAAACAACACATTTGACTTATTTTGTTGTGATATTCACTTTATTGTTGTGGTCTGGAATGGAAACCATAATATCTCTGAGGTAGGCCTGTGTTTTGTTGCTTTTATGCTTGAATGATGGGTTGAACAGGTATAGGATTCTTTGAAGACTTTGCGAATGCTGATCACTGCCTTGTCTGATTTCATATTGCTGGGGAGAAGTTTTAAGTCAGAGTGATATTTTTCTTCTTAGTGGTGGCAGCTTGATCACTTAGCCTTGATGAACCCCAAAATGTGTTCTACGTATTTGAATTCTTATAGATGCAGATTTATTTTGGTAATTTCTACAATTTTTTGGAATATTACCTTTAGATATCTTTTAAACATATTTTATGATCATAGTTGTCTTCATTAAGGACACCAAATCACCATTTGTGGGCATATTTTTACATTATTTTGATAACTATCATTTTTCTCTTTTATTTTTGACTTTGTCCAGTCCCATTCCATTTTGATGGTTGCTTTTCAGAATCCATGTCACCAAGTTCTTTGCCAGGTGTTCAGTGGTGTTTATTTTCCTCTGCTGCTTCTGCTGAACTTTGTTTCCTAGATGTCTCTCTGTGTCTTCTGTGTCCTCTTGAAACCCTGATTTTAGGGCACCATTTCGTTCACGAAATTCACTTATTTTAGGTTTGATAGCTCGCAGTGATATAATTATCATGATTTTAAGTCTTTCCATTCTCACGTAATATAGAATTTACTACTTATTTCCTATTCCTTTTCCTTTGAGTCAAGAGCCTGGATATCTTTTGAGGTGGGTCATTTTTGATGACTGCACATATTTGAATTAGTTAAATTCCTCCAAGACCTACCGTTTTCAGGAGGTTCATGGAATTAAGGGCTAGAGCCATGTTTTTGGCTGGCAGAAATTTTCTGGGACACATGGTTGCAGGTGAGCGTGAACTTGCCCAACCACAAAGGTGGCGGCAACAGGGATAGTGATGAGGCCGAGCATGTCTCCCACTGCGTTCCCACTGTCGACTGCTCAGGCAGGCTCTATCTGGGTGATGTCTCTCACTCTTCTTTCATCCTCTGCATCAGTCTGGGTTCAGTAAACCTCCACCACAAGCCTGCTCTCCTACCGTCATTCTTCCAAGCAGACAGTGGTTGCTTTTGCTCTGTAAGCTTTCTCGTGATCTGCATTTGATTTGATTCCCTCTTGGCTTCTTCCAGAAACCCGCTGTGACCTTCACCTCATCCGGCTGTCCCTTCCTCATATCTTGTTCTCTGGTATGACGGATATCTCTTCATTTCTTCAGATGTGAATCTATGTGCTGCTTTTTTGTTCTCCTGGATGTCTGGCCAAAACTGCCTTTACCGCCATGGTCAAATCACAAGAGGAATATTTTTGTTGTTACTAATTAGTAATTCTGGCAACCAATTTTGATATTGGCGAATGACCCTGTGAGAACAATATTTCCTTTTCCCTGTCACTGTGAGCAGCTGAGCCTCATCAGCTCCCCTTTTCTCAGTCATATAATACATTAAATAAAAGGATTGCCTTATTAATCATTAAATAGTCAGCTCTTGTTCCATATTCTGCTCCTTTCCTGTCATAGGACCTCTGCCAGGGGAGAAACCACTTCCCCTTGTCCTTTTCCCCCACTCTCCCAGCTATTTATATCCTGCATGCAATATTTATAAGATAAAATGTCAGTGGGTTTTGATCTAACTCACCCTGTAAAGAATGTCACCAAAGACGAGACAAATACGTTCCCAGGCCCCACAATGCCTGGCTGCGTCAGTCTTGTCTGAGATGCACTTTTCCCCTCCTCTTTTTCCAAAGCTTCCCTACCTTTCAAAGCTCAGCAAAAATCCTATCTTTTTTTTTTTTTAAGGATTTTATTTATTTCTTTGACAGACAGAGATCTCAAGTAGGCAGAGAGACAGGCAGAGAGAGAGGAAGGGAAGCAGGCTCCCCGCTGAGCAGAGAGCCGGATGTGGGGCTCTATCCCAGGACCCTGGTATCATGACCTGAGCCCAAGGCAGAGGCTTTAACCCACTGAGCCACCCAGGCGCCCCCCAAATCCTATCTTTTTAAAAAGACTTCTCTGACTACCAAGCACACAGTGAAGTCTCTCTTCTCTGAATTCCTTCTTTCCTTCTTTCTTCCGTGGTGTGCCGTGGGGATAAATGCACACACACACATCTGAAGACAGACTGCACGTGTTGAAGCCTGTTCTGCAAGTCACCAACTGGGTGGTGTCAGTGACTTTTCTCAGTGTTCTAACCTACAATACCCATGGCACATGCCTCAGTATTTTTTCCTTTGGCTGCTAATAAAAAATTTCCCTCATAGGGATTTTCTGTTGATTTAATTAAATTAACAAATGATGTTGCTATGTTATATAACAGCTGATTATTATTCACAAATGTATATTTTTTTACAATGATGCTTTCAGCCCATTACATACCAAACACTATACTAGGCGCTTCACCCAGTGCTTTTTCTGGGGGTGAGGTGAGGTTCCAAAAAAATTTTCTTTTAAATTTCATGACGTATCTTTTTGTTTTATTACAGCTTTCTTGAGGTGTAAAGGAAACTGCACATAGAGAGTACAGCTTGATGAGTATTGGTGGATGTAGACTCCCATAGAACACCACCGCAGTGAAGATAACAAATATTTCCATCACTCTCAAAAGTTCCCTTGAGCCCTTTTGCAATTTATCCTTTCCTCCATTCCTGTCTCAGGTAATGACTGATCTGCTTTCTGTCCCTAAGATTTATTTGGATTTTCTAGAATTTACATAAGTGGAATTATACAGTTCACTTTTGTGTTTGCTTTTTTTTTTTTTTTAAGATTTGTTTATTTTTTGAGAGAGAGAGAAAGTGCACACATGAGTAGGGGGAGGGAGAGAGGGACAGGGAGAAAGTGAACCTCAAGCAGACTTCCCACAGAGCATGGAGCCAGGCAGGGCTCCTTCTCATGACCCTGAGATCATGACCTGAGCCAAAATCAAAAGTTGGACACTAAACTGACTGAGCCACCCAGGTGCCCCCATTTTTGTGTTTTATTTTTCCACTTAATATAACAAGTTTGAGACCCATCCGAATTGTTGCATTCATCAACAGTTTGTCCTTTTTATTACTTACTAGTATTCAATTGTTTGGTTATTCCACAGTTTATTTATTCATTGAACTGGTAATAGACACAGATTGCTTTTAGTGTTTGGACATTGTTAATTTGGCTGTTATGAAATCTGTGGGTGTTGTCATTTATCCTGGAGAGACGCTCCTGGGTCATATGGTAAGTATTCATTTAACATTTTTGTGATGTAGACAAACTATCTTTCTGTGCCCCAGTTTCCTTGTGCCCTTATTTCTCTTCCACATATAATATTTGGCAAATAGGTTTTGAAGGAATTCCAGGTAAAAGGGAAAACATGCCTATGTGATACACAAGAATAGAGAAAACCTCCCTGTTTTCCACCATTAGTCAAATCAAAGTTCAAGTAAATCATGATAGATCTGAAAATGCAAGAGATCTGGCCTTGCTCATTCACAATTAGGGCCTCTGTCTTTCAGGTAGCGACTGTCTCTTATGAAAGAGACTCACAGTAACTGGTTTTTGAATAAATGTTTGAATAAATGAATATTTGAATGTTTGAATATTAACATGTGAAATGATTCCTGACAAATGAATAGACCTGGAATTTGCTTTTAAAAAAAATGAATTTCAGAATGATATGTTTACATGTCCTGTCTCAAAAGATGACAGTGACATAAGCAATTTTGTGTATTTTTTCATTTGTCATCTTTCTGTGTTACATCAGGTTGCTTGGGTTCCAGACAGAAGTATATAAAGTATAACTTATTTGAAGCTCTTACTCATTATCTTTGTCCACCATAGCACTGAATGCACAGCCAGGAATGCTGTAGGCTGCCGTTACCTGTTTGCCAACAGGCTGAATGGTTATATTCAGGGCTATTAAAATTCATCCAGTCAACACATAGTTGTTGAGAAAGCCCTCCATTGGCAGGTACTGTTTTAGGGAACATAGAAATACCACTGACCAACAAAGGGCCCTTACGGAGTTTGAATTTTAGTCGTGGGGGGTGGGGTAGTAGACAGTAAACAAAATAAGTGAGTTAAACAACCGATATACCACATAGCAACACATGTGTTGGAGAAAATAAAATAGGAAAGTATGGTGATGAGGCTTAAGCTGCATATACATTGGTGGAAGAGCACTTCAGACAGAAAGAAACCTGCATACAGCCTTTGGGGTGGGAGAGACTCTGGTAGGGAGGCCAGTGTGACTGAAGTAACATGAGGGGCAAGGTGGTAGGAGCTCAGGTCAGAGAATGGGGTCAGGTCTTCTTGGTCAGTGGATATGTATTGGGCTTCATTCTGAGTGAACTGGGAAGATATTGGAAGATAATGAGTTAATGAGTGATATGCTTGATCTTTGACTATAGTGTCAAGGGAGGGAAATGGAGCCTCAGGGAGATTTGCTAGGAGTCTAGTGTAAAGGTGCAAGGGAGATATTCATAGATTCGACTGAGGTGGCATCAGGGGAGAGGTGAGCACTACGAGCAATCAGGCGGCATTTAGATCATGTTATCAAGAAAGCTCTAGACATTGGCATGGTGATATGGAATGGCCAGTTGGAGATACAAGTATGCAGTTCCCTCCAGGGTCAGCATGTAAAGATGGCATATGGGCCCGGGGAAAAGTAGCGCAGTTAGGGAAGACATCCAAGGCTTGAACCCTGAAGGACTCCGACAAGAAGAGGTCAGGAAAATGAAGAGAAATCAGCCAAGGAGACCAAGGAAGAAGAGCAGTCAGTGAGTTAGGAAGAATGTCAGAGAGTGTGGAGTCTTGGGAAGTAAAAGTATGTAAAAAGAATCAACATGAGGTCGAAACTGGTGTTTTTAAGGATGACTGAAGGATAATGGTATGGGCGTCAGTACAGCCAGACATAAGAAAAAAATTCTGGTAGCTCTTGAGACTGTGAGGACTTGATTTTTAATGGCAGGTAGCTACTACTAGAACTGGGTTAGTGAAATCAAGAATGAGTCTTACCTGCTTCTACAGTGCCAGGGGAGCTGTAATAGTTGCTGAGGCACCCATACATTTGGATTGTAAAATACACTAGAAATAAAAATCAAGGGGCTGTTTCAACTTATAAGTAATTGGCATAGGCTCTGAGTGCCTAGACAACCTGGTGAAAGGGAGAAGTACTGCATTACTCCCCAGGTTCAACTCTTGCCCATGTGGTCTTGGACTTCAGGGTATCTCCTTTGTCTATCCAGTTAATATAAGCTACAGAGCCAAAACCAGCAGGAAGGGAAGACTCAGAACTAAGCTTTCTCAGGACCGAAAAAATACTTCCAAAGCTTTTATTGAGTGTTACGGGGATGTCTGGTAGTTTAAGGATCTTGTGTCTGCTGTAAGAGATTATTTTTAGAATCATAATTAATTTAACTGTGGTTTTTCTTTTCTTTTTTTATTTTATCTTTTTGGGCTTTGGAAGATGAATTTGAAGAATATAAGAAGCTCTTCATTTCTTGGTTTTAATATCATTCATTCTATAAAAAAGCTTTGGGGGCAGAAATGAAAAAAAATATCTAATTCTGTATATTTGAAAGTATACAACTTAAACCACGCAGAATCTGAACTTCATTGTGTAAGACACTTCATTGTTTTAATAAAACAACTTTGTCCCATTTTAATAAAATTTTCAAAAAGTTTATACACATCAGTTATGATATGCTACCTACATTAATAGTTAGATATAGTCCCTGTTTTTAATTCCTTCTTTAAATTTAAATTGTAAAAATTCCTAATTTACATTAGCATTCACAGTAAACAGAAGTAATTCTAAACTTAGAGTTATATTGCTTTTCAGTGTATCTTCCAAAATTCACTACTTAAAATGAAAAAAAAAAAAAAAAAAGTAAGGAAAGAATTTAAAGAATTCCCAGAAATTGCAACATGGTCTACAGAATACTTCTATGCTGATGAATGGCTCCTTGAGGAAAATCAGCTCTTTTATTAATATAACATCTGGCTTGCATCTTGTATAAATAAAAACACAAGAGCAGGATAGAAGTAACGGAAGAGGAAAGAGGGAGGAAGGAATGTGGGTTTTCGAGCATAATAATCTCTAACAGCCAAGAAATCTAATTAGAAGAAATGTTGTCTAATGAGACTCTACTCAAGAAAGTTCCACAGGAGAAGGCAAAGCCACCTGGGACAACAGCAAAAATAGCAAACCAGTTAAGGAATTTAAAAACAAACAAACAAAAAACAAACAAACAAAACCCCAAAATTCAAACAGCATGCATTGACACTGACTTCAGAACTTCCTTCAGTCAAAATGGCAACTATCAATGGCTTCTCTGGGGACCATTCCTGACTTTGACCACGGAAATTCCATGGCTTGGCTAATATGTTTTAAGAAGCACTCCACTGTTCTCATCCGCATGATTAGATTTCTGTCTTTCCCTTTGTGTGCTATCAGTCTGGAAGAAGGGAACATGCCTAATGAAAGCTATAAACAGAAGCTAATTCTCATGCTTTTGCATGGATGGGTGGAATTGTTCCTCCTCGATAGGAAACACTAGTTCTGATAATTTTGTTAGATGTCAACTTAATATTACAGTTGAATGTCATTGATTTTCCTGTTAAATCTTGTTTGCTTTTTCCAGGTTTGGAAACTGGAAAAATGAAGTGAAATTGAAGAACGTTGAGTAGTATTAAATAGTAAAAAAAAAAAACAAAAAACAAATGGTAAAATAGGAAAAACAATAAAAACTAGACTGAGGGTTTTCCGTGATGTTTTTGTTGTTGTTGTTGTTTTAGGAATCAGTTAGCTACTGTGAGTTCGACACAGTATGCTTGGTATTATCTTTTTCCTATCTTGGCTCCACATTATCAGGAAAGAAAGGGCAGCCAAAGGCTGATTTCTGTGCTTCTTCGTGAATTTCCAAGATTCTGGAGACATAAACTGGCCACTTAGTAGAATCACACAAATTAGTCTATGTAACAAAATAAATTTTTAAAAATCAGAAAAGTCAGGTTCTATGAAGAACAGACACACAAAACCCTGAAAAAATACAATCCATGATATAAAGTATTTATTTTTCTTGGTTTCCTAAAATAAGATTCTTCAGTATTTATATGGATAAAATTTGTTTCTCTGGCCTTCTCCCACTGATCATCTTTATTAGTGACTTGATATATAAAATCAAGTAGCATTTTCAATGATATTTTGGCAATAAAATTACATTCTCCAATTATGTGTATCAACTAGGTTAATATGCCTTTGAAGATCCATAACTTTTGACCCATCATTTCTATATCTAAGAATTATCCTCATCAAATAACTATGTGGAAACTTATGTAGATGTGTTTATTTCAGAATTTTTATAACAGTGAAGATTGAAAGCAAACCAAATAGACTCTTAAGAAGGAATGGGTTATCTATATGGTAGCATAATCATACCACTGAGTATTATTTAGCCATTACAAAGAGGATGCAGAGAATCAAGTTAACTCTAGTCTTTGATTGGCTCCTTTTTATTGTGAATCAGTCCTTCCCCAAGGTATCATGCACTCTACTGTGTGATATGATGTGAACTAGGAACTAATGTTTATAGGATGTACACTGCTGAAGTAGAAATTCGAATAATGCATTGCTATATCTTCATCAAGGTGCTCCTAAATTGATCATGTCCCAACTTAGAGGTAAACACAGGTCATGCCCCACCCTAGAGGTAAACACAGATGATCCACCCAAACCCAGATTCTCATTTCTATGACCTCGTTAGCCTCAATACCTTTCCTTTCACCATCCTTTGGCTCTGTGTTAATACTGTTGTGTCCTAGATATTACTGCCATCACTCATTCTCCATGTCACAAGGCTTTCTACTTCTCCCTATTTAGCTAACTCATTCTACTACCCCTAATTCAGAAATTTTCATACATCACTGAGCATAGTCCCTCACCACATCATTTACCTTCTTTCTCAAGACAGTGGAAAACAACAACAACAGAACAGAACAAATTAAAACAACTGCACTGTGAATTATCCTAACCTAGTCTTTCTCGCTTTAATCTGGAAAGGCATCATCAGTCCTGGTCATCCAGCTTGAGATCTGGAGAGGTTTGACTGTTTTTTTCATCTAGTTTGAGATTTTTCTCTTCATGGTTTTTCATTGAATGAAAAAATTTCTATTGAATGGCTTTCCTGTGAAATGAGGTTTCTTCTTTTCTGGAATCTCTATAAAATGAGATTTTTAAAAAAAATATGTATATATTTGAGTTATCTAATATATCACATCTTTAAACATATTTAAATAGGTAAATATGAATATTTCTAAAACACATTACCCTGAATACAATCTGAAAAACACACACACACACAACAAAGTAAATAAGTAAATATGCTAGTATCATTAGAAACCAAGATTTTCAGTATAAGAGAAAAGAAACATATTAAAAGATCAAAGAAATAAAGTAAAAACCAATTCATCCTAAATGTGAATTGTAAATAACAGTATGAATTTATGTATTCTCATGATTTTTTTTTCTTTATCTCTGTTTACTAAAAAAAGCATAGAAACAATGATCAATCTGTAGCAATGAACACCCTGTAAAACCTGGGTTATGATCTCTAAGTATCATTTGTCTCTCAAGAGGAAATATGAGCACCTTGGAGAATGACTGATTCCAGGTCTAAGACATGAAATGGAAAAAATGAGCCAGGAGTATTCCTCCATACCAGATGAAAGGGACATGGCTAAAGATTCTGGGTTGTGTCAGGAGTCATTGGGAGCCAACCCTGAAAGAATTCCCCCTGGCAAAATACAGGAATATTTGGGCACCATAATTAAAGACAAGATGTTAAAACTTCTCATTATAGGGGGAAAAATGTAACTATCCATGGAAATAGATGTTAACGAGATGTACTGACCATTTTGCAGTATTTACAAATATCGAATCAATGTGTTCTACAAATGAAGCTGATATAACATATGTCATTATACTTCAATAAAAATAAGTAGGTAAGTAAATAAATACAACCTCAAGAGTTTGGAATACAATACCTATGTTAAAATGCGCATGGGTTTATAATAACATAAAAAAATACTTCCTATACAACCTTTAGAGAAAGTGTATAATCACACTCTGTTAGAAAACTGAAAAATAAATGGAAGGAATCAAGCATTTATCCTCTTTTCTATCCTCAGGGCAATTAGTAAAAGGAACAGTCTTGGCTATAAGAATTGTTCTATCTGATAACTGCAGAAAAATGGAATTAGGATATAACCATTTTGCTCCCCCTAATGCAATAATAGATGTCTATAGATAATGATCATGAGTGGTTGCCCAAATCATTAGGTAAAAAGTGGATGGAAATCTTTATAATGGATGAATCAAGTTGATAACACCTGAATTCACCAATTGATCTTTTTTTTCTTTAAAGATTTTATTTATTTATCTGATAGAGAGCACAAGTAGGCAGAACAGTAGGGAGAGGGAAAGGGAAAGGCAGGCTCCCAGCTGAGCAGGGAGCCCAATGTAGGACTCGATCCCAGGACCCTGGGATCATGACCTGTGCCAAAATCAAGACTCCAATGATTAACCCACTGAGCCACCCAGGCACCCCCACTGATCAAACTTAACATTTAAGAGAGGCTGGCGGGGGTGGGGTGGTTTGAGGGGAAGACATGGGGGGTAAAAAAAACACCACGTGGATTCTAACACTAAAATCCAGAAATCCAGAATATAGTAATTCTATAAGACATAAAAATATTTCTTAAAAATAGTAAATGAAAGCAGGAAAAAAGAAAACTGATGATAACTGAAGGGACTTCTGAGACATATCAACCAAATGCCATATGTGGAATTTTTTGGATCCCAGTTGAAAAATGTGAACTGTATAAACATTTATGAGACAATATTTATGAGCTATTTGGGGAAAATTTGAACATTCACAGGGTATTTGAGGAAATTATGGGTTTATTGGCAGTAATTTCAGGTGCAAAAAAAATGATACTGTATCTATGCTAAAAAAAAGTGCTCATATCTTTTCATAGGTGGTTTCTTAAGTATTTACAGATGAAATGATACTGTGTCTCAAAATTGCTTCTAAATACTCTGGGGAGGTAGGGAAGTAGGTGGGAGTATAAATAAAACAGGATTGACAATATGTTGAAAGTTATTAAAATGGGATGATTGAAATCGATGTTTGAGATCCTCCCTTTCCCCAAAATCTATTTATGACATCCTGGCAGACCCTAAAATTGTGACTTTCTATTTGACTCATGGGCCTCTGTACTGCAAAGCCTTTTAAGGGATTATTTGGATAGTGATTATGTTGATGGGTGGCTCCATTTCCCCTCTGTAATTTAAGACAGGGTTTAATGGCAGCTAAAATGTTATTGGCTATTTTAATTACATCCAGGAATCAGAATCTGTAATTAAAAGAAACCATTAGGATTAGCCACAGAAGTAGATTGATTTTTAGAAACAAGTTTGATTTTGACATCAACCAAATTGCCACATACTAGATTTTTAAAATGTATCCATTTTTGTGCATCCAATACTTGACGTTTTAGATTAGGCTTTTAAAGTGAGTATTTTATTTTCATGGATTGCTAATGAATAAATATGTGCAAGCGATTATTTTGAGCAGCGATCCAAATTTTGCAGAATAACTCTACTCATTTTTTCTTTCCCCTTAACATTTGGTCTTTTGCAAAGTAAAACAAGAGAAAGGGATTTAGTTTCAGTTCTGCAAGTTAACCCCTTCCTGTTGCTGCTGACCACACCCAGCCCTGAAACTATTACCGTTCATGGACCAGAGGGGGGATGTTATTGTTCCATTTATTTTCTGCATTCACTGAAAGTTACTGGACTTGCTCCTTAAGATGACACCTCTTAAAACAATGATGGGAAAAACCCCAAATGAGTCAGAGTGTACATATGCTTTCCTACTATGGTACGTTATATACAATACGTTTTCTAAAAATTAATTTTAAAATTAATTTGTATTTTATCATAATGATATGTGTATATATATCAACATGTCCCAAAGGTAACTAAAACAATGTTGACAAAACCCGATGGTTTCCCTCCCCATGCTTCCTGCAAATAAATTCCCTCCAGCCAAAGACCACCAGGAACACACCTATGGTTGAAGGAGGTGGCTTATTATTTCTTGCATGGAGAGAGACCACACACCATGGAAAACTGTGGTAAGTCTCTGTGAAAGGGGATTAGTAAAACCTATAGGATTTGAAATTGTTAGGTGATTTGAGGAAAAGTTTAAGGAAGTTGGGTCTTTGCTCTGGATTGGCTGCTGTTACAAGCAAGGGCAATTTTATAATTTCCTATCTTAATTAATTTTTTCTAGAAGGAGGGATGCCGACAGTGAGGCTAAAGCTGTCATTGTAAAGAAGCAGCAGCCACCCATATGCTCCAGCCCTCATGTTCTGTCTATGTTTAAGATTGATTATGGAGGGGGGGGTCTTCTGTTTGTTTGTTTTTGTTTTGATCTGTCATGAGCACCAACAACTTATCTGACATTGATGTTATGGGAAGTTACATTCAATCAGAGAACACCACACCTACCAACTCCTGGATATCAGAAGCAATTCTTTTTCTCATTCCTCACTTCAAGACCCTCTCTTCTAGTTTCTTCTCCTGAAATTTACAAATATATGTATTTTAGATCATTTGCACATGTGGGTCTCATATTGCTTTCCTCTTACGTTAGATGAGGGTTTAGCTCTTTTCCATGGCCATCCCCCTGTTTCTCTAATAGAGTTATATCTTAATTTTTAGTTAAATGAATATTCAGTGTTTCTTTTATGTCTTTGCAAATATTATTCACAGTTGAGCATTGTAGTGAATTATAGTGTTTTTCCTTCTTTCTGTTTCTCTTAAAATTTAAATTGTTGCTTTGGTTTTGTTGTTGTTTTTGCTTTGTTTTGTTTTTCATTTAGTAGGCTATCTCTATATTAACAACAATTCTTCCAACCTTCTAATAGTTTCATTCCATATGGTCAATAATATCAATGAATCTTTCAGACTTTGCTTTTTTCATGAATTGCAGGATGTCCTGGAGAACCTGGACACTTCACTGTTCTCTCCAGGCTGTTTTGCCCCAGGTTTGTTGTACATTGCTGTCAGCTTTCTTCTCTGAGCTGTGGTCCTTGGAATTTACTAATCTGGAGTTGGACCATCTGTTTTCTAAATGTCATGCCTTTCCTTTCCTTGGTTCACTAACTTGTGGTAGAGCTCATTCTCCAGGAGTTTCATCAGGAAAGGTGGCATCCCTGCAGAGGACACAGAGCTGCCGTACCTGATTCCCGCCTCACACTGTACCAGTGATGTCGATTTCAGGGTCATGGTTTTTTCCTTGAGAACTCCCTCCACCGTTACCTTGAAGGCACTCATTTCTTCACTCCTCTGCTCTCAATCTTGCATCATCTCTTTTTCTTGGTCTGTTCCTTCTTAAGGTAGAAACCAGTAGCTCCTTTAGAAAAGGGGCATTGGAGGTAAATTTTTGAGAACTTGAATTAAGAAAATATCTTTTAATCTACTCTGACAGGTGGTAGATAGTTCAAAGATAAGATATGAAATTGGGATTAATTTTTTTTTGACACTGTAAAAGCCTTGTTCTATTGTCTTGTTCCTTCATTACTACTGAGGAAGGTTTTTGAGTTTCTGATCCTTTGTATAACTTGATTTTTTATTTTCTTCTCTAGAAGATCACAGAACTGTATTTGTCCCTGCCAATCTGAAATTTCACAACTGTGTTCTTTTATGTGGATAAATTTCATTTGATCATGCTGTCTCATTTCCATCTGGCTTTTCAAGTCCCATTATAAATGTTCTTAAATATTTAATTGGTATATTTGCCCTTTAATTTTTTGGGCTCTTTCTTTCTAGAACACCTATTTCCCAGATATTTGGTATCTTGGATTGCTCCTCTAATTTTCTATCTGTTCTATGTCCACCTTTTTTTTTTTTTTTTTTTTCCCCTTCCCTGCTTTGCTTTCTGGGAGAGTTCCTCAACATATTTTGTAGACTTTTAAAAATAGATGGCTTAAAAATTTTCTCCTATCATGTTTGAATTTCTAAGAACCATTCATAGTTTTCTAGATGTCCTATTTTACAGCATCCTATTCTTGTTTCATGAATATAATGTACTATCTTTTCTTACTGCTCCGCAGAGGTTCATAAATACTTTTTACTACGTTTTCTTCACCATGGATAATGCCAGTTTCCTTCAGGTTTTTGTTCTGTTTTGTTTTCTCTTTGTCCAGTGGCAATGGTTGTCTGCTTATGATTAAATAGCAAACTGAAAAGTTGACTCTGTGATAGCATTTATCTACTTTAGATTTCCCTGGAAGGGGATCCCAGTAAACCATCTGTGGGGATAGTCAGATTCCTACATGAAAGATAAGGGTTTGGCTGCCAAAGATACCAGAGCCCAGTGAAGATGAAGGGCCAAAGGTTTCAGCATTATATATTCATTATGGAATCCCCTTCTTCATTCTTCTGTTTTTTTTCCTTTCTGAAAACTGTGCTCTACACTGTACTTGGAACCCCCATCAAGGTCTCTCAGTTTTACTTTCTCTCCAAAACAAACTTCCAGGTTTTGTTGAAAGTGTAAAAAGGAAGATGTGTGCATGTGTGTAGTCATGGGGGATGAGGTAGGGTCTGACCAATTCTGAAGAGGTTCTCACTAATTCTCCTCATCTCAGTCCTCGCTCTTCAACCCCAGCCCCAGGAGTCCTAGTGATTCTATTCATGTGCTTTTCAAGGATTATTCTATCTCAGCTCACCATTACTCATGTCTTGCATCTGTCAAATCAGATACCACATGAATGATTGTTTCCAAGCTTCCAGTTGTTGCCATTGTCTCTAATCTGTTCTCTTGCCTTTGTACCTTAAGATTTAGGGCATTGTAATTGTAGTGAGAATTTGGCGAGGAAAAATATTTGCACAGCCATCATCAGTAACGGGACAAGCAGAAACAGGATGCAATAAGAAAACACCATGTCACTTTTCTAATACTATGCTAAAGATGTATAACCTGAATCTAATATCAATGAAGTATCTAATAAAGTGAAATTGAACACTGTTCTACAAAATAACTATCCTGTAATCTTGAAGAGTGCCAAGAACATGAAAATAAAGGTAAAACTGAGAAACTATTGTAAATATGTGGCAACTAAATGTAAAAATATTACTGGATCTGGACTGGATCCATTTGCTATAAGTGACTTTACCAGGATAAGTTGTCAAACTTGAATAGACTATCAGGATTAGGTTTTACTGGTATTAATTTCCTGATTTTAATGGTGGTATTGTCATTACACAACAGAGTATCTTAGTTTGTAGGAAATACACCCTTAAGTATTTGAAAGTGATTGACATCAGACATCAGGTCAACTTTTTTCTTAATAATTCAGGGGAAAAAAGATCTTTGCATTATACTTACATTTTTCTATAAGTTTGATATTGACTGATAAAATAAATAATAAAAATAAGTATATATGTATATTTAACCTATTATTTAATATGGAAATCCAAGCTGAAGCTTTCATCATTATTGGATTTTGTGCACAATGATATCTGCAGTTGTTCTAGATGTAATTTATGAGCAGGGAGTGTAATTGTCAAGCTTTCCTTGTCTTCTATTTCTTGGAGTTAAATATTACTCTATTACATTTCTCTCTCTCTCTGGAGAAGCCTTATCCTGCTAAGTTTCCTGACTTCAAATTGCCATAAGAAGTGCTATATTCGGAACAGTGACACCATGTCTTATGTTACTTTGAGGTCAGCTTCTTGGTGATGCCTTATTATAACCCTATCCTATATCTTTATCTCTTCAAGGATCTGACATTTCACCTTTTTATGGTGAAAATCAATGTTGTATACATTAAGAAGAGAGAGCAAACAGAGGCCTAACCTAAGAGAGTTTATCTCAGGAAAAAAAATGTTGTTGTTGATGTTGTTGCTGTTTTAGGAGACAAATTGTATTCTATACCTGGAGGTGCAGGTCTAAGTTGGCAAGTATGTGTTGACTTAGTTCTCAAAGACCCATGAGAATTGTTTCAATCTAAGTAATTTAAAAATGGATTAAGACCATAAAAAAAGGCCAAATGGACATGTAGCTGGCTGATCTCTAGGTTGTAAGGAATTAGGAAGAGAATATGTTTATGGGGTAAAAACTTTGTGCTGATCATCATGTAGAATGTCAAACAACCTTGTAAATATTACCATCTCCCTCTTAAAAGTGGGGAAACAAATTCAGAGAAGTAAAGAAGCTTACTTGAGGTCTTTTTTAGCTGGTGCAAGATAAGGGGGTGATTGAAAGTTAGGTTTATGAGTCTCCAGTTTGTGTTATTTCCACTATACCTTGAAATTGTCCTGGACTGAAGGAAATGAAATTTTACTGTGCAGTATAAGTTCCACACAATACCTGGTAGTGGGATATGTTCCCCAACAGTGGAAACAAATCCCTTGTTATGTAGTTGAAGCCATGCCCTTAAAACTGGAGAGAAAACAGTAGAGTAAGCCACTCAAAAACAAAAGCATTCATTTAACTGAATAAATTAGTGAGTCTTCATTGACTATTCGGTATGGGTAAAAGGCAATATATTGAAGACTTTTTTCCCCTTCTTTTTAGTAAGATAAGTGGTCAAAATGCAGGAATACAAACATTAAAGATAGATATATTTTAAACTTTATATTGATACTATATATTACTTGAATCTTAAAAACACTGGATATCAAAAGGGGATGTAAGTTTCAGTATGAAAGGAATTTCTTGATAGGTAAACCAAAACTAAACCTCAAAGTCCTATTTAGGTTACAAAAATTTAAGCCTTTTTTTTTTTTTTTTAAAACCTTGGCTCTCTTAAGCTAAATAATATAATTTTTTGGATGGTGCTTTCTTACACTGCTGTAACTGAATTGAGGTATCCAAGTATTATCTCCTGACTACTTACAGAAGAATCTAGATAGCTTTCCTTTCCTTCAAACTTTGAAAATAATTATAAAAATAGATAAAATCAAATCTTTTAAAACAAGTTATGGTTGTAGCAGAAATTATGAAACAGGACTGGTCACACATTAGATAACATATAATTTTATTTGAATGACTGAATTATAACTGTAGGACAGCTCTGACTTATACTGAGCAAACACATTTCGTCCTTAGTTCATGTAAACAATGGTAGAAAGTATAAAGCCACACTCAATCCCAGTTGGCCTATAACTAGTATTTTCATTTCCAAGAGGACTATGCTCTTACGTTCTTGGCTCTGAAGCCAGCATAAATCATACTCCCTGTGATTAAAAGATGATTTTGGCTATTTCACCCAGCCTTGGGGCCACCCTGTCTGGGCTAAAAGCTTATTCTCATTAACATGTTATCATCACCAACAGACTTTATCTTCTCAGGAGAAAAATAGGCATTAGTTTCCCTTCCAGGTCAAAGGATAATTATGGATTTCAGTGTTTTTTTTTTTTATTTTTTTTTATTTAAATGCTCTTGAACTTTTTATTAGAGAATGCCTATGGTTTGGGATTGAAATGAAGTAGGATAGTTTTTACTTTTGGTTGGTATACTATCTGGGTTATCTAGGGCTGCCATTACAAATACCATAGATTGAGTGGCTTGAACAGGAGTTTTGTTTCTCACAGTTCAGAAGGCTCAAGGTTCAAGATCAAGTTATCTGCAGGTTTAATTTCTTCTGAGGCTTTTCTTATTGCTTTCAGATACCACTTTTTTGCTGTGTCTTCTCATGACTTTCCTTTTTGTGCATGCAGTTCTAATGTATTTCCCTCTCTGTGTCCAAATCTTTCCTTACAAGACACCAGTCAGATTGGACTAAGACCCACCCGAAGAGCTCATTTTAATTTAACTGTATCTTTAAAACTTTCTTCCAAATACAGTTACATTTTGAGGTACCAGGGGTTATGAGGACAACATATGCATTTTGGGGAACACTGAAAAGGAGATCTTGCATCACATACAAGACTGGTATTTAATCTAGAGGTGTATTGAAAGTAATCCATCTCAAGGCACCTTGGTGGCTCAGTAGGTTAAAGCCTCTGCCTTCGGCTCAGGTCATGGTCCCAGGGTCCTGTGATCAAGCCCCACATCGGGCTGGGAGCCTGCTTCCTCCTTTCTCTCTGCCTGCTTCTCTGCCTACTTGTGAACTCTGTCTGTCAAATAAATAAATAAAATCTTAAAAAAAAAATAAAAGAAAGTAATCCATCTCCTCCTAGCTCAAATTCTGATAGAATTAAAGAAAGGAGCCCATCAAAAGACAGTGCAGAGAAATCAGGAGTTGGACTATAAGGCAGAGAGAGATGTGTGTAATCTCATTTAAAACCAGATATAAACCAAAATGAATTAAAGTTGTGGCTCACGATGGCATCTAGATGATCAGCCTTCACCTTGCTGTCTGGCAGAGAAGAGTGTGAATTCTCTTTGCAAATAACAAAACAAAACAAAAATATATTATCTGCTTCAGTCTCTACTGTTCCTTTATACAAAGTATTTGAATAAATTAAAAAAATATAAGATTTACACATAATCAAGACGAAAGACAATCAACCGGGGCAGGTTTGTGGATTATCTTGATTTTGGAATAAACAGATAATGAATTTTAAAATAATTAGTATGAAGTAGTTAAAACATTTATAGGAAAGATGGATAACGTGGAAGAATAGAAAGATAATTTTAGCAGAGAAATAGAAACTTTAATATTAAACCAAGTAGAAAATCAATAACTGAAAATTAAAATCTATGAAAGGAAGAATTCATTAGACAGAATTTAATATGATTCTGGACAGCAGAAGGGAAAAACAAACTTAGAGTCAGGTCAATAGAAAGTCAGGATAAGTATAGAAAGACAACAACTAGCCACATCGAAGCAAAACTCCTAAAAATTGAAGAAAAAGAGAAAAATCATAAAATAATCTACAACAGGAAGTGACATTCTATCTAGATAAACAACAATAAGAATGTTAGTTGGCTTCTGACAGGAAACAGTGGAAGTCAGAAAACAATACATAGAAAAAAAATCATTAGCCCATAATTCTTCATCCAATGAAGGTAGGTAAAATAGAAGCATTTTCACACTAAACCAAAACAAAACAATTTCTTGCCAGGAGATGTGTATTACAAGAAATGTTAAAGGAAGATAACTAGAATAAAAGTATATAGCATCAGAAGAAAACCTAGATCTCCAGGAAGAAATGAAGAGCACCAGAAATGGTGAATATGTTGGTAAATAGTTAAACTTTTAAAATAGACCCCTGATGGTTTAAAGGTAAAATAATAAAGTGCTGTGGAGTTTTAAAAAGGTGTAGAAATAAAATATAGGATAGTGCTGGCAGAAAGAATGAAGGGAGTCAAAGAAAAGATACTGTTCTGAAGGTCTTAAATAATACACAGGTGTTCTAACTCGGGTAGAATGTGATAATGTAAGATGCAAACTGCAATCTGTAGAAAAACCATTAAAATTAGTGCAACCAATAAAGCTAAGAAAACCAATAATACAAACAAATACATGTCTAATCTTTATATCAAAGGGGTTGGAAGAAGAAAGGAACTGAGAATAAGCGTGAAAGATAATGAATAAATACACTGTAAGGTGAAGAACACATGGAATGTAAATGAACAAGCACTCCAAATAGAAGGCATAGATGGGGGGGTGGATTTAAAAATACCCAGAAATATGCTCTTTATAACAGGAACATTTTATACGTAAAGACATTCACATTAAAGGTAAATTATGGAAAAAGATAAACCATGGAAGAATTAACCATAAGAAAGTCTTTTTAGTATTAGGCAAAATAGACTTTGAATAAGCAATACTGTCATAAAAAGTAACTTCCATAATGACAAAAGGGAAATACATTAAAAAAATACAAGAATTCTAAGCCCGTATGAATCTAACGACACATTTTTATAATAAATAAATCAATATTTGGTAGAACTAAAGAAGAAATATGCAAATTCACAGTCCTACTTTAAACACTCAAAACTCAATAATAGGCAGGCAAGAAAATCTTGGTCAAATAATACTTTTAGCCAAGTTGACCTAATTGACATTAGTAGAACACTTGACATCCAGAATCCACAGTCTTTGCAGTCACTCATGGAACATGCACCAAAGTCAACTTATGCTGGGTCAAAAAGCAGATCTCAAATATCAAAGAATTGAAACATGCAGAAATGTATTCTGGGAACAATGAAGTTAAATTAAAAATCAGTAACAAGAAAAGAAATAGAAAGTTCCAAATACTTGGAAATTAAAAACCACACTTCTAAATAATCCATGGGTCAAAGAAGAAATCTTAAGAAGAATTAGAAAAACAATTTTAGAAAGATGGTAATGAAAACACAACATTTTATAATTTGTTGCATATAGTTAAATCAGTGCTTGGTAAAAAGTTTGCAACTTTAAGTATATATATTAGAAAAGACTACAAATCCAAAATCAATGAATTGTGCTTCTACTTCAAGGGTCTAGAAAAAAAACAAATTAAATGCAAATAAGTAGAAAGAAGAAAATAACGAGAGCAAGAAACATTATGCTTAAATAAAAATAGAGATGAACAATAGAGAAAATTAAAAACAAGAATAGAAAAAATTAAAACCAAAGCTGAGTCTTTGCAAAGATGAATAGTATTGATAAACCTTCAATAGAAGTGACCAAGAAGGGACGCCTGGGTGGCTCAGTTGGTTAAGCAGCTGCCTTCGGCTCAGGTCATGATCCCAGCGTCCTGGGATCGAGTCCCACATTGGGCTCTTTGCTCAACGGTGAGCCTGCTTCTCCCTCTGCCTCTGCCTACCACTCTGTCTGCCTGTGCTCACTCACTCGCTCTCTCTAACAAATAAATAAGTTTAAAAAAAAATTAAAAAAAAAAGAAGTGATCAAGAAAAAGAGGGGAAAAGAATGAGAAATTATATAAATACCATTTTCTAGAATGGAAGAACGATTATAGATGATCCAGATTTTTAAAGGATAATGAGTGATTATGAACAACTTCACGACAATAACTTCAATGCTTAGATAAAATGAGAAAATTCTTTGGATACATTTTATCAATCTAACACTAAAATAAATGGGAACTTTAAACAGAGTTATATGTCAGAAGAACAAATCATTCACTGAATCTCTTTTCCAGGTCCAGGTAACCTTGTTAGTGAAGTCTCTACCTATCATTTAAAGAAAAAAAAAAAATCACAATAAACATTTACAGAGATAGAAGTGGAAATACTTTTTATCTGTGAGACCAAAATAACTCTGACACTAAAACCTAAGTAGAATATATAAGAAAAGAACATTACAGGTCAACAACCTATGATCATAGATGCAAAAATTCCTTAAAAATCCAGCAACATATAAAAAGGATATTGCTTTATGAACAAGTGAAATTTATTCCATCCATGAATGATTTTTTTTGTTTTGTTTTTTTGCAGGATACTTCTTTTTTTTTTTTAAGATTTTATTTATTCCTTTGACAGACAGAGATGACAAGTAGGCAGAGAGGCAGGCAGAGAGAGAGGAAGGGAAGCAGGCTCTCTGCTGAGCAGAGAGCCCGATGTGAGGCTCGATCCCAGGAGCCTGGGATCATGACCTGAGCCGAAGGCAGAGGCTTTAACCCACTGAGCCACCCAGGCGCCCCAAGATACTTCTTTTTAACGTTCCCAAATCATTTGGTTCAAATCACAATACACACAAACTCCCACACACACCAGAATAAATGAGGATAAATGTTCAGTTTAATAAATGCAAAAGATATTTGACAAATTTTAACAGCCATTTATGATGAAAAATTCCCAGTACAGTGTAAATACATGGGAACACCCTTGCTCTGATAAGCTGTACCTATAAAACCTACAGCTAGTATCACACTTAATATGGAAATACTGAAAATGTTTTTCCCTAAAATCTAGAACAAGTCAAATGTTTCTACTTTCACTGGCTGTGTTAGAATTGGGCTAGTGGTATAAGCCAGTTTGATAAAGAAAGAAAAGACATAACAGGTAGAGAAATTAAAGAGGATGAAATGAAATTGTATTTATTTGCAGACTACGTAGTTGTTTATGTATAAAATTGTCAAAAGTAATCCTCTAACAAAACACTATAATAAGTGAACTTCACAAGGTTCTAGGCTACAAGTTCAATAGAAAACATGTGTTTCTATATGTCATCAATAACCAACTGGAAAATGAAAGTTTGAATACAAAAATATTTATTATAGAAAAAAAATCAGATTCTAGGAAAAATACAATGAGAAATGTTACATTTTTACACTGGAAACGATAAAATATTACTGAGAGAAATTAATGCAGAGCTAAATATTGTGACAGTGTCAGTTTGATTCAACATAATTCCAAAAAAAAAATTTCAGCAGCCCTTGTAGAAATTAATATATTGATTTTTAAAACTTGTATATAATTCCAAAGGATCTACATAGGCAAGAAAACCTTAAAGATAAAGAACAAAGTTGGATTTGTTCCACCAGACCTACTGTATGATTCCATTTCAAAATGGGGAAAAAAAAGCAAGAAAGAAGAATCATTGCTTAGAGGGAGAATTTTCTGGAAAGTAAAAGAAAGAATATTGTGGGATGAACCATATCAATTTTCAGTCTAGTCCAACTGAAATCAACATTTTTATTCCTGTCTTGGATTAATCCAGTAATTTAAAATAAACTAAGGAAATAATGAAGAACAACCACAAAGCATTAATCAATAGGCAGGTTTTGAATGGAATCCTTGTTTAAAACATATTCCTTGATTATTTTCTCTCTGCACTGACTTGACCCTTTTGAACCTTCTTTCAGTTCCAGAAGAAGGAGAAACATTTCTCTAACTTTCTGATCCCCTCCTTTTCTGACAGCTTCTAAAGCAAAAAAAAGGCTTTTGTGAATTTTCCTGATGAAAGCTCAACTGGAGATGAGTTTCATATATAGCCAACTGCTGCGAGCGACCAATTGCCACTGAATGTAGCATTTAGAATAGTTACTATTTAGTATCCCCTCAAAGGTCAAATTAACTTACTAGACATTCACAAATAGCTCCATGTACTTCCTCAGCAAATAGTGGGGCTGAACATGAAGACTTCCTGAAAGAGAATGTGGTTTTAAGGTTGAGAGGGTCCTGGCAGATCACAGGTGGAACCATTAGACTTAAGAATAAGGGCATTTATTTTGAGCAAAATTATATTTGATATTAACGGCTAACCAAAACTTGTGGAGTATCATGAAGGACCTTTATAAATGTTTTGTTTTTAGAAAAGAGTTTAACAGAGTTCAAGTTTTATATTGGCCTACGGAGACAGAAAACTTCCTTGGTAACCTTCCATTATTTGATATATCTCATTGGTGGTGGTCAGATGCTATACATCACCACTGACACTTATGCCTGGCCTGAACCTATTTGTAGCGACATCTCTAAATCATAACAATTGGATTCTTTGTGCTTTCCATCACAAATCTCGTATGAGAGGAACAGAATTCCCTTATTTTCCACTCATATTTTCCTTTTGGCCTATCTTCTTTCACATTAGACTAGATAACTGCCTCAAGATATTGTTTGGAAATTATATATGTTTTTTGGTCAGGGAATATTTCCTTGGGTCATAGGCAATCAGCTCCTCTATCCCTTCCCTGTCACTTTTCTTTTTAAAAGCTATCCAAGCCTATGTTTTAAAATTAAGGATCACATCTAAATATCATGATCAGCTCTCTGTTTCATTTTTTTTCACATTGAGTTAACATTGCTGATATGAATTCTAGGGATCAAGTTAAAAGAACTAAATGAGAAGCCTCAAACACTCCTTATCTTGGATTCTGAATAATAAAATCATTTGACAAATCCCATCTAATAAATTCATGTCCAGATTATGTGCTCAGTGAATTCCAAGAAGTATAATCCATTATAATAGATGCCAAATGAATGTTAGAGATGGCATGTGCAGTAGAGTGATTTCAATTTTGCATTTAAAATGTCTCCCTGTTTGTGTTCCTGAGTACTTTTCTCTGTCAGTACCCTGTCTATAATTAAGAGTAGGAAAAGTCCCTGTCAGACGAGAGGCAAGATGGGGAAAATCCAACCCTTTTCTTGGACATCATGTAAGAAGAGGGCCAGAGGAAGGGCAGAAGAATCTAACAATAAAATAATGCCTCCAGGAAAAGCCCCTAATGGCCATGTACAATATGGAACAGGAACTAATTCAGAGTTGGTGGCAGGAAGTGGTTGCCTCTGAGCCTGAGACAGGGCTGCTGATTTCTTTCTGGCCTATGCAGAGAAGTCATGGAACTTAGAATTTACTGACTCCCTGGTGAGAAGGTGCAGAGAGCTATAGACTGCAGACCAGTAAGAGCCTAGGTTAAGGACAAAGAAGTTTCCACTTCTAAGAATTTGCAAGTGGACAATCAATTGGCCAGGACCACAGAATCCATCAGTGGCCACCAAAAAAGATCTCAAAGGCCAGTCCTGACCAGTTACTTCCCAGTGCTCACCATTCCAGAGAATAAGCTAGACCAGCAGCTGCACAATACCCTTCAGAAAAGATCTAGAGAAGGTCAATGGGAGCAAGATCTAGTTCTACCCATCACTCCCTACCACATATAGCCTTTACTCTACCTCCCCCACAAGCCAGACATCACCTGGAGAGGACTGGGGAAAAGACCGAAAGAGAGACACACATTAGCCAGAGGACATTGAAATACTACACAGTGGCAAGACTAAATTTTTTTATTGTTCAGTGGGCTGGGGAGTACTGAAAGAGATCAGCACAGTTCTATGAAATAAACAAAAATACTTTTTCTCTGCACAGCTAAGTGTAGCATGGGGGAATTTAATGGCCTGCCTGTATATAAAGAGAAAACAAAAAACATATCCAAACTGGAAAGCAATTGTCTGCATTATTAAGACTACGAGTGTTTGGCCTATAGGTCAGTAGGGTTTCTCTTAAATTTTCTTCTAGTGAAAGGCAGTGCAGCGTGTACTTAACGACAGCATATGGACTGTGGAGCTTCCTAATCTGTAAAGTCAGGGTGAAAATGGTGTCAGCTTCATAGTAGTGGTGTTTTGAAAATTAGAGAAGGTAAGGTGTATGGAATACAAAATGCAGCAGCTCATTGTAGGCACTCAAAAAATATTAGCTATTGTCACTTAGACACATAAACTAAATAAGTGTTCTAGGAGTTTAGGTGAACATGGGATCACTATAGAGCAGAATGATCCAGGAGGAAGACTTCCTCAGGAATTAGAGCCGAAGTTACACTTTACAGAGAAGATCCATGCAGTAGAGTGAACATGAGAGGAGGTGCTTTCACTCAGTTGAGAGCTAACACATGAGCTATAGTAAAAAAAATGGTCTTTAAAAAAAAAAGTGCCATACTTGTCTAGGTCTTCAGCTACTTGGGTACACATTAGCTTCTGGAAGAATGTCCTGTTTTGTTTTGTTTTGTTTTTTCTACCCATTTGTTCCCAGAGGCTCCCAAAGTATAATTCCAGTGATATTCCACCCAATCAACAGGGAGTCTGGGAAACTATACCTCTGAATGGTCAGAATCAGGCTGGATTTGTCCTGTGTCATCTTAGGCCTTATAGTAACAGCTGGTTTCCCCATCCCTGGATTTTGTGGTTTTCACTGTACCCCTCAACCTGGAATCCTATCCTCATGCGTAGGCCAGCAGGGCATGTCCACAAGCAACCACAAGATCATCTTTTCTGACAATTCAAGGCATGCATAAAAAGATTAGGAACAAAAATGGAATTAATACATTAAAAATAAGGTTAGGAAGAAAGGGATCTCTGTTGTCTGTTTTTTCTGCATCACTTTTAGTCCTTCAAATTATATGCTGGCACATCATAATGAATGTTTGTTGAAGGAGTGGATGAAGGGGTAGAGAAAAAGGAAACAGAGTTCTTGTGAATCCAGTGTATTAAGTAGTCTTTACATTTTGTGCAGTTCACCTTCGTGAATACATACAGTGGGCAAGGTTAATAAGGTACACGGAGTTCTGACCTTCAAAGGTCTTTCAGTTTGCTCTACTTTGATCTTGCCCCTTTAAATGGAGGTCAACTGCACTTGCAGTGAGCTCTCTTTCTCTGGGATTCAAGCAGATGACCTTGCCATTAACTCTCTTGTCCTGCTGCTCCTTGAGTTCATCATCCCATCTGTCCAGGAATCTTTGGGGAATACTCTGGCTCCTGATTCACACCTGTTTCATGATCTTTTTGGAACTATTTTTCTCAAATACTGACCTTACTTCCCCTGCGCTCAATTGCCAACTTTCAATAAACACCTCCGTTGAACTAATGAGGAGAGAGTGAAGGTAGTCATGAAAGAAAATTCTACGTCAGTGCAGCCTTTTGGAGCCTTACTGACAAGAGGATTTGGGGAAAAACAGAGAAAAGTGTTTAGAGGCAGGAAGGGATGGTGGGTTACAAAGAGAGAGAAAAAAATAATGGCATGAATTATCTCTCCCCTCCTGTCATAT
The DNA here is from genome assembly GCF_963455335.1 of Martes martes. Lineage (NCBI taxonomy): Eukaryota > Metazoa > Chordata > Mammalia > Carnivora > Mustelidae > Martes > Martes martes. The sequence continues at coordinate 159,386,110 of NC_137890.1, forward strand.
TTCAGTGAATCTTCTGATATGCATTAACTCATTTCACCATATTTGTGTGAATTAAGCACTGTCATAACTACTTTGTAAAGGAAGACACTTAGGTTCAGTGAGCTTAAATGATTGTCTAGGATTCCAAGATAACCACGTAGTAGATACAGATTTTATTTCACCTGATTGAGTTGACCAGTTGGCTCTAAGTCAACTACTCCACCAGGAATATGAAGGGAGTGAGCAGATTATAACCCTATTCCAGTCTTAATGTACACTCTCTGCCAATTCAGAGATGCATGGGGATATATTGGAAAGAGTTAGGGAATCTGGTTTCCTCTTTAGGCTCCCCGCCTCTAGCATACTTAATCCGCAGTCAAATGCTCTACCACTGAGCTATACCCTCTCTAGCATACTTAATCTTATCACTTCACTTCTTCCTTTTCGTAGAAGAATTCTGTAGTCTGTGACATGACTGTCCTGTACTTTCTTATCTCCAAAACCTCTTCCTGTTCTAACAATCCAGCATTCATTAAACATGGTGTCCAATAAAAGTTGTATGTGAAAGAGCCAATACACAAAGCAGGGGAAGGGCTCCTCTCCAGGACTGTGAAAGACTTCCTTGTAGTTCTAACATCGTCAAGATGCTAATAAACATCAGAAATCTTTAAATAATAATGAAACCCATGAGAGGTGAGTGACTTGCCCCAGATGACACTCCAGATCAAAGGAATGACTTGGCATATAACCCAAGTCGGAATTCAGAATCCTGCTGTAACCGTTGGAACTTACTACCACTGATATATTAGCCATCAAAATAAAGCAGCTGGAATCTATTGATATTTGGACTCTGTTTAGAATTCCTCTGCTTCTAATGTATTCTAAAAGTATTTTTTGAAAGCTCTCTTAATAATGCAGGACATAGAAAAGGTTTTCTGTGGGCTGTTTGTAAATGTGGGTTATGTGATACACATCTGTAAGCTACATGATAAAGTATTTTGTATTGTATCCTCCATATTTATCATCTTTTCAATCTGATGTTTTGGAAAAAAGGACCATGCACTAGGGTCTCGTGTGTTTGCTGTGGTGTTCAGCTTGTTTAAATTATCAGATGTTTTTACTAAATTATAATTATCTCTTATTAAGGCCAAAGCAAAATTTGGCTTACAGCAATTGTCATCTGGCTGGTGAATCATGAGGACATGATTTTGATTCAACAGATTACAGAGAAGGCATTCATTTATGGTCATCATAACTAACACTTTAGGTATTTCATAATCACATTGATAAGATTTGCAACAACTAATGAGGTGTTGATTTAATCAAACTTTATGTAAAAGACTTACTCTAATTCCAAGTTATACTTGCTTTAAAAATCTAATGGTTTTAGAAATTCTAGCAGGGGAATGAATTCACTCACACCCTCAAGTGAGGAACACTTCTTCAACTGAGGAGTCTTTTTTTTTTTTTTCAAATGAAAAGCAGGCTTCCGGTATATAAATAGTATAGTGAGGAAGAGAGACAAAATCCCCTCAGGTCAGCTCAACTAGCCAAATCAGTCCTGGCAGTGAGTGGAGACTTGATTCTCTACCTTTGAGTCAAGTCTTGTACAAATATGTGTACATGGAGAAGGACTTTGGTCTTGTTATGTTGTCTTATCTCATGCACTCAGAAGATACAGCCTAGAAACAAACTCTAGGTAAGGCATGGCAATAGAGACACGAGGTGAAGCAAGATCATGCCCTGTTTCCAGGAAGGAAGATGGCCGAGACTCCAGGGAGAAGCAAGAATGAAAAGGGCCAAATGGGGTGGAGGAGAAGTCTCAGGACCACGGTCATCACAAGTCAGAAGTGTTGAGCAATATGTTTTTCTTTTTTCTTTTTTTTTTTTTAAAGATTGTATTTATTTATTTGACAGACAGAGAACAAAAGTAGGCGGAGAGGCAGGCAGAGAGAGAGAGGGGGAAGCAGGCTCCCTGCTGAGCAGAGAGCCTGATGCGGGGCTCGATCCCAGGACACTGAGATCATGACCTGAGCTGAAGGCAGAGGCTTTAACCCACTGAGCCACCCAGGCGTCCCTCAATATGTTTTTCAATTAGCTCACAGATCTCCATTTGTTTACACCTATTCTAACTCAGCAATAAAACACTGATGGGACATAATTTCAAGAAAAAATTCAGTTTCAAGATCCTGTTTTTCCCAGTCTGAAATCAGTCCACTCACTGCTCGATTCCCAGCTCTCTCAGACCTGTGCTGTATTTCGCAGGTGCCTGCGTGCATTGTAGTCCCTCTTGCACAGCTCAGAAGGCCCTTGATTTTCACCTTTGGCACAGGGCCTGTTAATCACCTTCTGGCACTCAGCCAGGCTCCTATCAGCCTCCTGGGTGAATGCCGCCTCACAGGATGAATTGCTTCCATTTCTCATCCGCAGCAGAATCAACGTGAAATGGGTCCTCTTACCCTTCTAATGCAGTCCTTTTCCACATCGGTAGTGGGGGTGGGGCACTCAGCTTCCCCACACCGCCCTGGGGTTTAGCCTTTTCACAAGGGTGTCTCCTTAATGGAAAGTTGCAAGTTGGGTTTAGGAGGGGAACTGAAGTTGGAAATGACCTGTGAAGCTCTCCTCAAGGCATCACCTTAATGTAGGTTCAGATAATTTGAGCCTTTGGCCCATGATTTTGCATCAGAATCCAGTGAACAAAACACATAAATCTGGGGAAGCAGCAGCTGTAGTAACATTTGTAGCCCAGAGCCGCTGTGGCAGTGGTGCCCATGGCGGGGGGGCGTGCTCAGTGCCTGCAGCATGGTGAGATTCAGGGGGGTGGCCATGGGGACCAAGTAGACTGGTTGTGTAGAGTGAGCGAGGCTGTGCTTTGTCTGCCGGCTCGCTCTTTGCTTTTGTTCCTTTGCCAAACCCATTTCCTCAGCTTAGACCAGTGATTCTAGGTTTTCGCAGGTCTTATTGCTTCAGTTGACCAGTTATTTCCTATTACTTGCAAAAAATGGTCAGTAAATTTCTCTACTCATGCTTCTGAGATTTGTACTGATATTTTATTCCATTATTTTTATGATTTATTTTCTTACTTTTTAAACTTTTAAATCTTAGAATGACTTGCAGTTTATTTGGAAATGACAAATAAGGTACGGAATCTAGCTTCTTTTTCTCCTTTTTAAAATCCTAAATAGCTAGACATTGTCCCAGCTCCCCTTACCAAACATTCTATTTTTTCCCATTGATTTTAAATACAAATTCAAACATATAAAATCCCAGCTGTGCTTCTGTATTCAATTCTGTTTTGCTGATTGCTCTGTGTATTCTTGTAAAAATATCTAAATTTTACGGGGCACCTGGGTGGCTCAGTGGGTTAAGCCTCTGCTTTCGGCCTGGGTCATGATCTCAGGGTTCTGGGATCAAGCCCCACATCAGGCTCCCTGCTCAGTGGGAAGCCTGCTTCTCCCTCTGCCCCTGCTCCTGCTCTCTCTTTCACCATCTCTCTCTCTCTCTCTCTCTCAAATAAATAAACAAAATCTTTAAAAAATCTAAATTTTAATTTCTGTAGCTTTCTAATTCATTTTAATGAAGATTAGTACCAGGTACCCCCTTACTCTCTCAGTTTTTGGATTTCTTCAAGGTATTCTTGTCAGCTTAGTTTTCTCAATAAACCTCACTATCATGTTCCTAAATCCTTTATGAATTCATGTAGCTATTTGTATTGAATCCCATTCTTTTCATAGATTAAAATAATGAAGATTTGCAGAGTTGACATCTTTATAAATGCTGAGTCTTCCTATGTAAGAGCAAGACAGGCCTTTTCATATTCTTTTGTAAAGAAAAACATTCTTCTCCCTTTCTCTCTCTACCCTCTCTCTTTCAGATTATAACAATGGACTCATGGATTTTTAAAAATTTCATGTGTTGTAATCCATCACTGTCATTCTTTTTGATGCTCATCTATTCCTCCATTTGGCCAGTGAGAGCCCCTGCCAGCCAATTCCTGTGTCCTTTTGACATGGTTCCATTAATCTCTGAACACTGACCCCATTAATCCTTCAAGCTGCACTCTTACTGTGGGTGGGATGTTGAATTATGTATGATTAAATTGTAGAATGGGATAAAATGAAGTTGGCTCCTTATGTCACCTTACCTTATATAATACTACATCTAAGACCGATGCACGTCTCTCAAGATTATTTTATTCTATTCTGCCCCTAGAGCTCTACCCTATTATGAGCTCGGGTTTAGTTCTGTCTTACTATGATTCACTATAACTAAAACATTCCACCATAATATTCACTGTCCATTTTAAAGAGCTTAAAATGACTTAAGACCCTGAAATGACTACTGTTTTTTATTTGTTTTAAAAATTAAATGCATGCCATGATTTTCATGTAGAAAGACTTTTGATGAAAAGCAATCATACCCTGCCCCGTTCTTTCCCACCCCCAGTTCTGTCTCCAAAGCAAATTAACAGAGTCTGTCTCTAATAATTGAGAAAGTTACTCCCATCTCTCTATATGTGTTTAATGCTGTTTCTTTATCAAATTTAGAAGTTTGCTCTTTGCTTTTTGCTTTGAGAAAAAGGATGAAGTGAGTGTGAAGCACTCTCTCCTCCTTCCTTTCCCCAGTGTAAGGATGGGATTTTTCCCAGTCTCTGTTGGATGATTGTATAACTTTAAGCAGTACAGTTGCATTAATTTACTAGGACTGCCATAGTGAAGTACTACAAACTGTATGACTTAAGCAACAGCAATGTATTGTCTGGAGTTCTAGAGACTAGAAGTCCAAAACCAAGATGTTGGCAGGGCTGGTTCCTCCTGAAGACTGTGAAGGAAGGGTCTCTTCCAGGCATGACTCTTCGACTTAGAGACGGCCTTCTTCTCCCTGGGTTTTTCACATTATCTTTCCTCTATGCATATCTGTCTTTGTGTTGAAATAACCCCTTTTTTTTTTTTTTTTTTTTTTTTAAAGATTTTATTTATTTATTTGACAGAGAGAGAGATCACAAGTAGGCAGAGAGGCAGGCAGAGAGAGAGGAGGAAGCAGGCTCCCCGCTGAGCAGAGAGCCTGATGCAGGGCTCGATCCCAGGACTGAGATCCTGACCTGAGCCGACAGCAGAGGCTTTAACCCACTGAGCCACCCAGGCGCCCTGAAATAACCCCTTTTTATAAGGACACTGGTCATATTGGATTAGGCCCACCCCAATGGTCTCATTTTAATTTAATTATCTCTGTAAAAACCCTACCTCCAAATAAGGTCACATTCTAAGGTCCTGAGGGTGGTGAGGGGAGACATGATTCAACTCTTAACAATGATCATATCTTTATTTCCCATTCCATCAAGATTAGAAATCTCTCTGGACATTCCAGTCCAAGATGACATTATTAACATCCCTGCCTTTCTCTTAAACTGATCTAAACCTTCCATATCTCACCATCTGTGCTCTGTATGCTGCTTTTAAATTGCCAAGGGTGATCAAATTTATGCCCTGTTCTATAAACATATTTAATCCTTTCATGTATGTCTATAACTTCACTCCAAAATTTGAAATTCCATAAACAGTATTTTTATTATGATGATCATATACATGTTACTCACTGTGGAACTAGAAAATGTACTATGATTATGTTTTTGGGGGAAGCTTTCTTTTGGGAGGATTTTCTAATTGATTTTGTATTATCTTCCTTTACTACATTCTGATATGTTTGAGAGGTCTTTCAGTATAACAGCATTAAGAACACACAGGGATCAAGATCCCTGGGTTAAACTCTCAGCTTTACCAGATACTCGCTATGTAACTTTGGGCTATTTGTTTAACTTTTTATTTCTCAATTATTTGTAAAATGAATATAGTAATGACAGTAGTCACTGACTTCATAGGAATGAATGTGTTAATGTTTATATAGCTATTAGTTCAGTATCTGGCATGCATGATACTTTTAATATGTTTTAGTTGGTATTATTATTAAAACCTTGCTCAGAGAGTATCAAATCTTAAAAATCTCTCTATTCTGGGCTAAATTGTGTACCCCTGCACCCAAAATCATTTATTGAAGCCCTAACTTCCAATATGATGTATTTTGAGATAGGGCCTATAAAGAAGTAATGAAAGTTAAATTAGATCATAAGGGTGGGGCCATTATTCCTTATAAGAAGAGGAAGCGATACCAGAGATTTCCCTCTCCATGCACCCACAGAGAAGAGACCATATGAGGTCTACAGTAAAAAGGCAGTTATCTACAAGTCATAAAGAGTGCCCTCACCAGAGACCAAATTTGCTGGCAGCTTGATCAAGTTTACCTAGACTCCAGAGCATGAGAAAATAAATTTATGTTAAGGAATGAAGTCTGTGGCATTTTGTTAGGGCAGCCCCAGTTGACTGATACATTCTCTTTCCCTAGATTTCTGCCCATGGGAAGCCTCTAGCTCCCAGCCCCATGCTGGACAACACTGTCCCCCCTGCTGGAGGCACAAGTGACATGGTGATATTTCTTGTCTTTGCTGCATTGGAACTATTGTTTCCCAGATCCCGTCTTCTTTCTTTTTGGCTTTCTCTGTAATTGTGCTGGCATGTGACCCCATAGAGCTTCTTGAAAAAAGGTGTTTTCAGGAAAAATTTTTTGAATCTTGGATGCTGCATATCTATTTTTTCCCTTATATTTTATTCATAGTTGGATAGATAATTTGAGTGAAAATCATCTTTCCCTGAGAAACTTTCCTCAAATATTGTTGATAAAATGTCTATTTCCCATTATTTGATGGAAAATTTGGTTTCTTGTTCATTGATTTATTTGTTTTTGTTTCTTAGTCTGGAAGCATTTAGACTCTCTTTTCAGTGTTCTTTTCTCATAATAATGTACATAGATTTCTGTATTTTCATTTATTTTTATAGCCATTTAATATTTTCTATTAACCTAGTGGCATATCATTCATAGGAGTCAGCTTGTAGGGGCTCCTAGAGATCAGATTTAGGAAAAAATAAGTATATAAAGTAATAATAATAATAATGTAGAGGCCCCTCGATGGCTTAGTTGGTTAAGCATCTGACTCTTGATTTGGTTCAGGTCATGATCTCAGGGTTGTAAGCTAGAGCCCCATGTCAGGCTCTGGGCTCAGTGTGGAGTCTGCTTATCTCTCACCCTCACTCTCTTCACCTTCTCCCACTTGCACTGCTTTCTGTCTCTCTCTATCTCTCTCTTTCTCTAAAATAAATAAATCTTTAAACAGTAATAATGGATAACAATGTGACTAAAAATAAAAAAATCCAGGAGTCCTTAATGATACCTAAAGAGAGAGAGAGAGAGAGAGTGAGAAAATGCCAGACTATAAATGTAAAAGAAATGACAGGACTTGAAAACAATATTTTGCTGCTCTCCATATGATGATTGATTCAGGCAAACATTGTCAATGGATGCTGAAACCACTCACTGGATGGAAGGTGATTGTGAAACAGGATATTCATAGTCTCAAAATGCTACCCCATTCATAATTATATCTATATAGATAGATAGATAGATAGATATCTTCCCAATAGATATATCCAGTGCTCACCATCTTCATCAAGTAATCAGAATCAGCATCACCAATATTGGGAACAATATTTTGGATTTCTGAGATTTTGTCTGATTGTCTTTCCAAATTGTCTTTGTCGGGTTGTCAATTCCGAGAAATTGTCTGATTTTTCTTTTTCCTTGACACTGTTTTTTTTTTTAATTTATTTTATTTTTTTAAAATATTTTATTTATTTGACAGAGAGAGAGGGATCACAGGTAGGTAGAGAGGCAGGCAGAGAGAGAGAGAGGGGTAAGCAGGTTCCCTGCTGAGCGGAGAGCCCAATGCGGGGTTCGATCCCAGGACCCTGAGATCACAACCAGAGCCGAAGGCAGAGGCTTAACCCACTGAGCCACCCAGGCACCCCTTGACACTGTTTTTAAATTTTCATAAATGTAACCTTTTTTCCAATATCTCTGTGAATACTAATTAGAGTTATATTACATTTCTCTTCTCTACATGAATAATCTTTTTCTCCAAGGGTATGCCTTATCCATGATAACATTAGTCTTTTTCTTGTATCTCTTGTAGGTTTTATTCTAGTATCTCTTGGTAGCCAAGAATGTACTGATAGCTAACCTTGAGCATTGTGTACTAAAAGAGGCTTCTTGAGCAAGTGAGCTTAAGTTTAGTGTGAGTACTGGAAGGGGAGGTTAGTAGCTCATAGACTTTGAGAAACTTCCATATCTTGGGTCCAAGTTTTCTATAAGGCAGGCTGTTTTCCAACCTAGTTATAACATCCCTGCATATTTTTAAGCTATGGTTCCACCTAAACCTTGCAAGTCAATACTCTTTCAGCAACTTCCCACCCTCCAGAAAGTTTTGAGTCTTTTCATCTGCAGATGGCCTCTCTCTGGTGCTTTTTATTGTTAGGGACTTATTATAGCTTTTGTTCCTCCTCCACTGTTATTTTTCTGTCAGTTTTTGTTGCTGTAACCACCAACCATATTAACTAAGTGGCTTGTAACACAGATTTATTTTCCAGTTAGATTGTCTGAGTGCTCTGGGTCAGCCACTGTTCTGCTTGACCATGCTGGTTTGGTTGGGCCCCCATGTCTTCTCATTGTGGCACCAAGGGTGAACGAGGAGCTTGTACCTAGGCCTTATTGTTCTTATAAAGAATAGGAACACAAGAGGCACATTGTCAAGCCACATATGTCCACTGAAAGTCTCTGTTTGGACTGTGGCATTAAAACTTTGACTCATGTACAATTGGCCAAAGGCAATCACATGGCCAAGCTGAAAGTCACAAGGGCAGTTAAACATATACCATCTGGAGGGGAGCATGGCCACAGTGGGGCAGAGATAAATAATTGTGAACATATAAAATATAGCTTTTTACCATTGTGCTAATGGAGGGAGGTAAAGAGTACTCTACCCATGATCCATATGAAATTAGTCAAGTTACTTAATCTCTCTATGCCTCAGTTTCTTCATATGTAGTATGAGGGTGAAAATATCATTTATATTAAAGAGTGGTTGTGAAGCTCAAATGGGTAATGTAGGTGAAGTGCTTGGTTTGGTGCCAAGTGCACAGTAAGCAATTAAGAAGTGTTAGGGTTCATGATTTAGACGGTGACCATGATTGTCATGAACAGGAAAGTCTTTTGGGGACCTTTAAATATTTCTTTGTAAGAGATCTTCTGCCAAAAGAACATGAATACATTTCAGTAGTGAAAAGCTATACCATTTGAAATATATATAAGGCATGTAGGTATTCCCACACTTACAAAACCACCCCACTTTTCATCACCTCTGGAATGACAGTGGGGAACACTCAAAAGATCTGGGAAATATGGAGATTTATGTCTATTTTCAGAACATATAATGATCAACTTAAAATGATTAAAATTCAGAACCTCCAGCACTAGCAATATTTTTGCTTTTTTTGTTGATGTTGTATGGAACTTAAATATTAAACAAACTTGACAGTTTGGCAGGGAAGCAAAGCTTCATTCTGCATCTGGTTTCTCTGAACAAAAGTATGTAAAGGAAAAGGAATGTGATTATTTTTGCTCCATTGTTCTTGGAAAGATGATATCAAATAAATATTTGAGAGCTTAAAATGATTTTTCCCAGCTTGAGGATATATTTGTTCCTTTTCGTTTCGTGCTTGCTTTTGTCAAGTAAAATTTATTTATTGTATCCTAACAAGTTTACCATTTTTAGCATTTTTTAAATGTTATATACCCAGATTATCTGAGTTTGAGATAAGTGTTTAAAAAAAGGTATGTTCTTACCAATGCCTACGGCAAAATTGAAAAAAATCATGAACTTTACAAACTAAAACTTTCTCTAATTCCTGCCACAAAAGGAACAATGTGTTAATATTTTAAAATACTTTAAATATTTTATTGATTTTATATTTTGCATACAAAAATACTTTTATGTAATAATAGTAAGAAATTTAAATGTGGTGTCACCCCAGGTTTGCTCATTCTTGACAAATGATATTTTCACTTGGGAAAGAATGGTAAATTATTTGTAAATATTTTAAGATAATAATGAAACCAAATATTATTAGTCCTTAGCTTTGGAAGTCATCGTATACAGGGCTAAAGTTGACATTCTTGGTATTTAAAACCCAGTAGACATTTCCCTAGGTTTGGAGAAAAGAGGATCTGAATAAACATGCTCATTTCTAACATAGGGGGAAAGAGAGTATATGATTTGAAGGAAACAAAAACCATAACCTAATTTTGAAATTCCACAAGTCCAGAAATTGTTTCTTTCACTAAATATCCTGGGGAAATAGCTATGAATATTTAATAATAGCAGAAACTTCTCACACTATGCGAGTCATTAGGTCAGATCACAAATCCTGTGAACTTTGAATTTTCCCTGCAAATGATCAAGGGACTGGAAGCTCAATGGCAAAAAGCACCAGAACTTTCTGTCCATAAACACAAAAGTGGAGGAATTGTCAAGGATTATGCTTGGCCAGGGGCAACCCAACCATTTCTGGTCTTCGTTGTGAACTCTCTTACTACATGACTTTCACACATCATACCTCAGCTCTTGTGTCAAAGATGACGATTGGTGATGTTTTAAGTAATTGTAATGGTGTTTTCAAATGTCCTGTGTGCCATTTAGTTTAATTTTTCTTGGCAGATTTGAGTTTTGTTTTAGAAGAAAAATATGTTTCTCAAGAGTTTTACTGCATTCATAGGATTAGCTAGTATGTGTCATCTGTGTCATCCCACATGGCCCACCGATATCTCTAGTATGTACTTCTTCTTTTTTTTTTTTTTAAGATTTTATTTATTTATCTGAGGGAGAGAGGCAGGGATAGTGAGAGAGAGCATGAATGGAAAAAAGAGGAAGAAGAGGAAGGGGCAGACTCCCAGCTAAGCAGGGAGCCCGACATGGGACTCAACCCCAGGACCCTGAGATCATGACCTTAACTGAAGGTGGATGCTTAACCAACTGAGCCACGCAGGCACCATCTAGCATGTACTTCTTGACATAAAATGGTTGGTTGCAGGCTTAGTCTGTCAAAGGTATTTAAGCCAAGCTGGGTTACAACCGTGCTCTCATCACATTTTCTCATACATATATCCACGACTTGCCTCAAATGAGAAGATCTAGAGTTAAAGTAACCACGATTAAGGAGAAAACCAATTTTTGCATTTCCCCTTAGCGTATGGGGACAGAGAAACACATTGGAGTTGGTTGTCAACATCTGGTAATTTGTAAGATCTTGAAACAATCACATTAGGTCTGCAGCAGTATAATTGAATACAGACAGTGGCCTCTCACTGCATCACCATGTAGCCTACTGCAAAGTTTGCTTTGCAGAAGAGGATTCTGACAGCTTTTGCCCAGGCTGACGCATTTCAGCTGCACTTGTCTCAGTGCCTTGGTAATGGGGACCTCAAAGACAGGAGGGCTGCTCTGGCTAAGGATGTGGGCTAAGAGGACAGAGCTACTGTACTTAAAGAATGTGAAATACAAAGTATTCTTGGAACAGAAGAAAACAAAGGAAACTTCTGGGTTTGTTTTATAACCTGCCAAGTCTACTTGAGAAATAGCCTTCTAGTCCATTACATGGGTCCTGGAGGGCAAGGAAAGAGGCAGTGTGCTATGCTTGTAAAATACTTTCACATCCAATAGCCCAAGTCTCAGATTAGTGCTGCTTCAGGTCATAGGCATTCATTAAGGTTCACTCTACTCTTAACACAGGGCTAGGCTCAGAAGAGCGCAATAAAGCATAGACAGAACTTGACAATATCAAATATGAAGCAAAGGCACTCTCATACTCTGGAGGTGGAAACATGCATAGGTATGCACTGTTTAGAGTGACTACAACTGGCACAACAGAAAAGGGCCAGATATCCCATTTTTAAGAGTTTAATCTAGAACAGTTACTGCACAAATAACTGAGGAAACATGAACACGGATACTTACTTTAGCATTACTGGAAATGTGTGTCCACTTGGGAATAGTTTAAACATCCACCACTGGAAAATGGAAAAAAAAAAAAAAAAAAAGCATTGCTAGGTTTATAGGAAGCAGAGTGGATAGATCTCAAAAAGAGAAATCTGAGTTAAAAAGGAGCAAGATGTATAAAACAATATTTATGTAAAGAAAACTCAGACAATCAACATTAAATATATATTTGAGTGAAAGTATAAAAGCTTACTCTAAAAATGTCTATATTCATTATTTTGGTTGTCTCTGAGGGTGGAAAGAAGTTGAATGAGACAAAATTTAAAAGCTTAGATTATTTTGGAATGTTGTATTTATCTAAAAAAATAATAGAACTTTAACACTTGATAAACCAGTATCATAGTTCTATGGTTGTATTTATAGCACGCTTTACACTCTTCTGTATTTTATAAGCATTCATTGTTCCTGCCCTCACAGTACTTACAGTTTAGGTTCAAACGGTAAACTCTGCCACAGAATTTCCCTACGCCAAAACATTTCAGAGAAAAAAGAAGAGGACCATGAGAGTCCCCATGATCCTTTCAGGGGTGCACAAATTCAATTTCCATAATAACACTAAGATGGTATTTTCTGTTTTTACTCTTATATCCTCACAAGTATACAGTGGAGATCTTTGGAAAATATATGATGAGGGATATTGCAACAAATTGAATGCAGAATCAGATAAGAAAATCTAGCTGTCTTCTATTAAGCCAGACATTGAAGAGATTTGTGACAATGTAAAACAAGGCTGTTCTCAGTAAAAATGGTTTTGATTTGAAAAATATAGGTCTACTTTAATAAAAAAATATAATGTTTACATTCACATGTAGTGGATTTATTATTGTTATTTTAAAGGAATGCATAAATACATATTTTAAAATTTTCCCAGTTTTTATTTTCATAAACAATAAATGTAAATAAACATAACCTATGTAAATGAAACCTCTTTGGATTGTCAACAATTTTTAAGGGTGTGAAGTGTACCTGAGATCACAAGGTTTGCGAACTGCTTGGGCCAGATTATGGCTAGAAGTGATTCCAGATGAAATGGTATTAAATTTGTCAGAGGAAATAAAAAGTGCATTCAAATGGTGAGGACAGCATCAGTAAAACATTGTACATTAAGGAATCTAAGAATGAAATCAAATCAAATTATAAAGTTAAGGAAAATCTCAATAAAAGGAATTTTTCCCCTTTAGGAGTAGCCTAAAATGAGAATTTTTGTAGTAATTATTCAGTAAAATTTGTTTTTTTTTTTTTTAAGTCTTTTTGATAGGCACTGGGACATCTGCAAAGAAGAAGTCTCATTCCCTGTCCTGCAAAAACTCATAGTTTAATACATATATACAAAGTGCTTTAAAAAAAAAAAAGATTTATTTATTTATTTGAAAGAGAGAGAGTGTGGGTATGTGCTTGTAGGGGGAGAGGCAGAAAGAGAGAATCCTCAAGGTGAGTCCTGGGGAGCAAGGAGCCCAACATGGGGCTCCATAGGCTCCCCTCTTGGCCTATCCCACAACCCATGAGATCATGATCTGAGCTGAAACCAAGAGTCAGTGGCTCAACTGACTTAGCCACCCAAGAGCCCCTAATTACAAAGTGCTTTAATAGAGATAGCTACATTGTGAATTGAATGAATCAAACACGTTATAGACTGGTCCTTGATTTCTCTAGTAGTATTTTGCTACTTAAGAAAGATTTATAGAAAAATAAAACCCTGTGCTATAGCCTTGGTAGAATAAATGAATATAAAATTACAAGTTTCTTGCATTCTGTTTGTTTTAATGCTTTAATCAGGTCTGTTGAACTCATACCAGTGGATATGAGCGTTGTATCAGTCAGGATAGACCAGGTTGGCAGCAGTAACAAACAACCTCCAAATTTCAGCAGCTTAAGACAACAAATGTTTATTTTCCCATTATGCGCTGTGTCTATACTATGTGTCTGTCCATCGCAGGTTGGTGGGAGACTCTGCTCTATTTAATTATTAGACACCAATTTGTGGCACCACAGTCTCATATGCATCTTAAGGATTCCTTGTCATGGGGGAGACAGGTTAGGAAGTCAAGTTCTATCAATTATAATTATACAAAGCCTTCCTGAAAGAGACATGTAGCTTCTGCTCATATTTCATTGGCCAAAGCTAGCTTCATGGCCTTGCCTAACTACTGAGAGCAAGGGGCAGGAATAGTTGTGGAGAAGGAATATTTTGTTAAACTGGAGATAGAATTGGACCAGGTATCAGGGAAGTCTAGAAATGCCCACTGCAAGCACTGCTTGAGAAAAATAAATTACAGGGGCACCTGGGTGGCTCAGTGGGTTAAAGCCTCTGCCTTCGGCTCAGGTCATGATCTCGGGGTCCTGGGATCGAGCCCCGCATCGGGCTCTCTGCTCAGCGGGGAGCCTGCTCCTCTCTCTCCGCCTGACTCTCTGCCTACTTGTGATCTCTCTGTCAAATAAATAAATAAAATCTTTTAAAAAAAAAAAAAAAAAAAAAGAAAAATAAATTACAGCAAATGTCTAGTTCTAGACTAGGGAATTTCTCCAGCTGAATCAAATTCAAGAAGGGTATTTCTCCAGCTGAATTAAATTTCTTCAAGCTGAATCAAACTTCCCGTGGTGTCAGTTTCCCCTCCTTCCTAACCCCTCTAGTTTCATTTCTTGGCTCCTTTTTAAAGGTAGAGATCTCAAGGTTTGTCGTAAATAGGGGTTAGTACCTATTTTCAGAGTTGAGTTGACAGGCTGAGAAATCTTATTTCCATTGCTGAACCTTAGCCAGACTTACATGGCAGTGGACAAATATATCTGGAAAGTTCCGCAAAGTCAGATTTGGATTTGGCACTTGGATCTTCTTGTCAAAAGTAAGACAGCCACATAATACTGACCATCTCTGATGAACTTATTTAGGTTGGCAGGAGACCAGAGCTGCATTCTTTTGGATCATCCAAATTCATAGACTGTGCCTACCAGGAGGGTTGCCTCATAACCTTTTTCGGGCATTTGGGCAGAAAGTACAAGTTGCTGTTGTTTTCATGTTTTATTCATTCTAGGGAAGAAGATGAAATAAAATCTTCATCCAGGAAGGGGGTATGAGACATGAAATAACAGGCCAACATTGTAGAATTTAAAAAGAGATCTTGAAAGTCAGTTGGTTCAACCACCCATCTGATGTCTGGATCTTTTCTGCAACATTCCATCCAAATGATCATAAGCTTTAAACCCTGCAGTGGCAGCAACCACAACTGCCCAGTGTCATTCATTCTACCTTGGAAACCTCTGGCTACTAAAATTACATTTTAAATTATGCCAATGTCTATGATTTAGTAATAGAGGTATGCTTGCATAGTTGAAAGAAACTATGTATGCTATTATGATTCCTGGAAAGATGTGTTTTATCCCATTTGCTTCTCACACCAACTCCAGGAAGCAGGTATTATTATTATTAGACAGATACGAAACTGAGGCTCAGTGAGTCTAAGTGACCTGGTGAAGGCAGCAGTATTGAGTTGTAAACTGGGGATGGGTGAATGATTGTGCTTTCCAATGTCATTGTGACAGAAGGAAAGAAAACAATCGTCCATCTACTCTGCTTGAATACAAACACATATATAAGTGATATTGAGTTCATTGGTGACATAGTATTTCTTCAAGAATGTGTGACAATGATCTCAAGGAGACCACCTATAGTTGCCATCCCTGTCTCATTTTCCAGGCTGGCCTTCAGATTTTCTATGGATAGTTATTGTCTTTTCAGTCTTTTAGGAAAGCTCAGTGCTGGCCACATAAGTGCTCAAAGCAGAACTGATGAATGGGTATATGCATCAAATATTCTTCCAATAAACCCTAACACATAAACTATGATTTTTGCAGCAGAATTTTTGGTTTTAACTAAAATCAGAGCCTGCACTTTATCTGGGGACTATGTCTAGCAAAGCAGCCATTTTCAACTATGCAGAAGATCACCAAAACAGACAGCCAACTCACCTCTCAAGGGTTATTTGCTGAACACAACATGTTCAACAAACCAATCAACGAACTAGCCAAATAACAACAATGACAACAACAACAACAACAAATCAAGCTCTGAATCACAAGTAATGCATTAGTAATTCAATCTATGGACATAATAATGAACTTTCCTATGCTGCCTACGTAGAATGGTAGCCTTTTGCTTTCCCTGAGCCACTATACTAAATCAATATTCCCATATCAAAGATATTTTGAAAAAAGAAGAATGATGGAAAATATGAACCTTGGCTTCCTGTTCCTGAGGCAGAATACTTTCTCCCCACTAAACCTTAGAAATTGGATCGCTTTGGCTAATTCCCCAGGAAAGCAACAACAGGTGTGGAAGGGACCCACAAAAGGAAAGAATGTAACACACGTCTACTTTATTCTGGCATGCAAGGAAGGCTCTGGGATTCTCACTTCATTTCTTCTTGTTTTTATTACTTCTAACATTCCTCTTCCGCAAATTCAAGTTTCTGTCATGAATTACACACTCCTAGATGCTTATATTCAGAGAAGGTTGGGTTTGCATTCAATTGTAACCCAATGTTTCAATTTTATCCAGCACAGTCTCAGCCTGGTGAATACTTACATTGTCTGGAGCCTTCTGAGTCCAAGAACTTCTAAGTAGAAACAGTTAAGTTTTTCCATTGTTCTGGAACAGAAGCACTGTATCCAGTAAGTATATGAGGCCACAACTAACCTCTTTAAACATGTCCTTTTGGCCTTTGAATGACTCCAATTCAATATCCTCAAAGTCCTAGGGCTGTAGGGGCTGAATAAATGCCAAGTGAATTAGGAAAGTACACAACATTCTAGTTCTTATCAGACTAACATGGCTTTTAAAAGAGGATTTGTGGGGGTGCAGAAAGCTGTAATCAATAATGATAAATTCCATTTAAATACTCATTCAAGCAGAATTAGAAGACAAAATGGGGGGCACCTGGGTGGCTCAGTGTGTTAAAGCCTCTGCCTTCAGGTCAGGTCATGATCCCAGGGTCCTGGGATCGAGCCCCACATCAGGCTTTCTGCTCAGCAGGGAGCCTGCTTCCTACTCTCTCTCTCTGTCTGCCTCTCTGCCTACTTGTGATCTCTGTCTGTTAAGTAAATCAATAAAATCTTAAAAAAAAAAAAAAAGAAGACAAAATGGATTCCAGCACTCATTTAATCTATGTGTAAATTAGTGTTTTTCCTTTTTTCCATTATTTTAATGAATATTTTTAAAAAGTGATATAAACAATTGTTTTCTTTCTTAAGATGACAATCTTTAAATAGCAACTAGGCATTTACTACTTTTACATTCTTCTGTTTCTCTAATTCTTACTGTCAGATCACTTTGGAATGCAGTCCTTGATTCCTCCTCTGAACGCATATGCAATTTATTTGCCTCTATTTTTATTCTTTGGAGATTTTTCTCATTTTCCCCCTTTCTCTATCATTATGCGCCAGAAAAATTCTGTGAGACCTCCAGGATTCATCGATATGTCCATTTGAGAAAAGAATGCAGTTCAAATGCAGAAATTTGTTTTTGCATAGGCAAATTACTTCTCCTTTTTATGCTTTGATTCCTAGTCTGTAATTAGACTAATAATAGTCTCTATCTCAAGGGGTTGTGATGCTTACATGATTAATATCAAGTGCTTTCCACAATGCGGGCTGCATAGTAAATTCAATAAATATCAGTCTTATTACTAACATTATTTTTGTCTTTGTTACTCAATAAATGCTGTACAAAGTATTGAGCTAGGTGCATTAAGGATACAAAAGAAGAATAAAACGTGGTCCTTGTCTTTCAAGAAAAGACAGTATTAATAAAGGGAAGACCTACATGCACAGTCAGGATGAACAGTACAAAATGCTGCCAGAGTGGTATCAGTTGAGGGGGTTTTGTTTGGGGGATTTGGTTTGGGGGCTTGGGAAAAGGGTTAGGGTTCCTTCCCTTCAAAGGAATCATTGAAATTTCTAATGAAGTGATGGCATTATTTAACTGAAACTTGACAGAGCATTAAAAAAAAAAAACAAACTCAGAACAAAGCTCTGCTGTAACATTATATATTATTTCTTTTTTACTTTTTTTTTTAATATTTTGTTTATTTGACAGAGAGAAAGAGAGATCACAAGTAGGCAGAGAGGCAGGCAGAGAGAGGGGGAAAGCAGGCTCCCCGCTGAGCAGGGAGCCCGACGTGGGGCTCGATCCCAGGACTCTGAGACCATGACCTGAGCTGAAGGCAGAGGCCTAACACGTTGAGCCACCCAGGTGCCCCTATTATTTATTTTTTAAAAAAAATTATTTTATTTCATTTTTTTTCTGTGTTCCAAAATTCATTGTTTATGCACCACACCCAGTGCTCTGTGCAATCCTGCCCTCCATAATACCTACCACCAGACTGACCCCATCCCCCACCCCCCAAAACAAGTTAAGAATAGTACTTGTTTTAATTTGCATAATCTTTATTTATCAAATGAGGTTATACCTTTATTCATTGCTTATTTGTATTTGTGAGTCTGTGTGACTTGTCACTTTATGTCCTTAGACTGTTCCTCATGAGATTCTGTGCTTTTTTTCTGTTGTGTAAAAGCACTCTCTAGTTTATGAGTCACAAATATTATGTTAATAGATTTTTAAATATCAATCCTTGCATTTCTAAAATTAACTCCACTAAATTTGGCTGTATTCTTTTGTGATGTCGGAGTCTACTTTCTAAATGAGATGCTTGTATGAAACTGTCCCCATTCCAGCAGTCTGTCCCCTGGAAAGGGGTGAAAAAAATTACATATCCTCAAACTTCCAGGTGCCAGGCCCTTTCTATAGCATTTGCAAATAAAGACCTGTTTCACCTCCTCACCCAGATCTCACCTTGAAGGTGGAAAAGGAATGCACTGGAAGTGAAAGGGAAGAGGGATTTTTTTTTTTTTTTTTTTTGGACAGTGTTGTTAGCATTTGTACCATTTCTTTTTTTTTCTTCTTTTTCTTTTTTTTCCCCTCTACTCCCCACATGGAAGAGAAGATTGGAAGTGCTCTTCTTTACCTCAAGCTATGTAAGGACTTCGGTATGTGACATGTGTCCCTCTCAGGCTGGGGAGAGAAAAGAACATTCCGGCATATTGTATTTTCCAAAAAAAGCCAGAGTAATATGCTCTTCCAGAACATGACCAGTTGCAGGAAAAGGAGGAGTCTCTTTGCCTCCCATTGAACCTGGGTGGGAAGGGACTGCTCCATCAAGAGCACAGAATGATGCTGTGTGACTTCCAAGGCTAGATCATAAAATGATAGAACTTTATCTGACTCCTTTTCCTTGGCCTGTCTGTTCTGGACAAAGCTGGCCCCCTAGCTGTGAGGAAACCCCAGTTAGTCCACATAGGGAGGCTGTCTGGAGAGGAACTAAGATCCCAGCCAACAGCCCACATTATCTACTGACATATAAGTGAACTACATTTAGACTCTTGCAGACTGGCAGCAAGCCAAGGATGTGGGATCTCTTCAATGGGAGGAGGTGAATAGGCCAGCCTAGAAGAGATTCCACTGGAGAGAGGCCTGGAGAAGTAAAGTGACCCAGTTGAGAGGGGACTGACATATACAGAGGTTGAGGGAGATGACTAGAGTAAGGAGAGATATTATTAGATCACTCAAGGCAGAATATCGAAGAAGCTTTAGTAAACACTGTGGGGAAGAAACCTCTTTTCTCTGTCTTTGAAATCTTAAGGCACCAGTGCCAAATTCCAAGTGTAGTCTTCCAGTTTTACTGCATTTTTTACCACCTTGTTCATAATCCCAAGCCATCAACTGTAGCTAGCAAGAAAAAAGGCTATGAGCTTTATCAGGAGCTGGTTTTGCACAGAGAGTGAAGAAAAAAAATGAAGTGTCATTTACTTTACTATTTACTTCACGCTACCAAATCTGTCTCATTTATTTAAAAGGTCTATAATTTTTATCTTCTTTTTTGACAGTGTCATGGGGTATTGATGTGAATATTTTAACTTGTTTCTTAAAAAAACTTGGAAGTCTTAAACAGCGTTGTGTTGACATCATTGATGTTTTGATGAATTCACCTGTAAAACTGACTCATCTTGATATTTTCTTTGGGAGAGGAAGCAGAGGCATTGTTTGTCAAATTTATCCATAATAATTGGTGTCTGTAGATTTTCTGTATTTTTCTGAGGTCAGTTTTGATAGACTCTATTTTCCTAGAATATTGCCATTTTTATCTACATTTTAGTTGAGTCCAACCGATTATGGTCTTAGACATAGAATTTGTTAAGGAGGGTTTTCATCTCCATCTATTTTTCTTAAATTTTGCTCATGATGATCATTTATTCTTAGCTGGGTTCCTAAAAACCATGGGTATCTGGCTGACTATAACTCTTTTCCTTGTTTGCAGTCAATTTTTTCACCATACCCATATTGTTAGGTTTTTGATAGTCCTTTTTTGCTAGTTTTCAGCCATAACCTAAAACTTTCACATCTGCATGCAAATGAGTGTGTGCCTTCATGTGTGTGTGTGTGCATGCGTGTACATGGGGTCCTGTTAGAGCTCTGTTCCTGGCTTGCAGATAGATGCTTTCTTTCTTTGTCTTCCCAGGGTGGATGGAAAGAAAATGAGCTCTCTGGTGTCTCTTAGAGGCATGAATCCCATGTCATGTCTCTAATTCATGATGAGCACGAATCCCATCAGACCAAAGCCCCAACTTCATGACTTCCTCTAATCTCAGTTAACACCGCAAAAGCTCCGTCTACAAGTACCATCCCTTTGGGGGTTGGGTCTTCAACATATGAATTCTGGTGTCACACAATCAGTCTATAACGTGTTGTCAAGCACACACACACACACACGAAAGGTGGCTTTCAGATAAAGTGTTTGATTGGAGAGCTGAAAGAAGAGGTAGTGAGCCACATGGTTATCTAGAGGAAGAGCATTCCAAGGAGAAGAGAGAGACAGGCTCAAAGGCCCTGAAGCTGGAGGAATGTACCTGGTACGTTCAAAGACCAGTGTGGAGGCCCATGTGGCTGGGTGGAGGGAGAGAACAAAGGAGAGAAGAACACCAGGCGATGAGATTAAACAGAAAATTAGGGCCTAGATCATGGTAAGATGCCAGGTAGGAAAGGGAGTGTGAGAACCTCTGAAGCCAAGGAGTGATAGAGCAGAAAAGGTAATCTTTGTACAAAGTGATGTTATGCTTCAGGAGCATATGGTATTATGATACACTGGTATTTCTGAAGCATTTTAAAACAGAGTTGCGTGGGAATAGAAAAGTGTATGGAGTCACAGCTCATTGATGCTGAGTGTCCATGCTGATGTTTAGTCATTGTTCTCTTTGTTAGAAAAAATGCATCCCACAATAACAATCCCTCTCCCTCTCCATTTTTGTGAAACACCATTATTTAAATGTAATTTGTCAGATGTTTAATTTTTTAAGATGTTCATTTTTTAACTAAAGTGAATGAGTAACATTTTGATATTAATATTATATAGTGATTCAAGTGTAAAGATGTAACTATTTAACTTGATAATGGATTGCCTGTGTATTATTATAAGGAAAAACAGAAGAATATTACCTGTAAGAACCTGTGGACCTTGACTATGCTCTGACTATGCATCATAGTGCTACCCTTGCAATATCCACCTCCCAAATATTTCAAAAGGGAGAAGTTAAGGAGTCAGACTAACAAAACGAACTTCTGTGATCAGATACAATTCTGCATTTTAGTTGAGTCCAGCTGATTATGGTCTCAGTCATAGAATTTGTTAAGGAGGATTTTCATCTCCATTTATTTTTCTAAGAGGTAGAGGAATGGTGGCTGGGGCTAACATGCCAGATAGCACTAGTTTACTCCCCCTTTCTATCCAGGATCCACATGCATCACCAGTGATGCACTTTTTTGGGTTATTTTTTGGTCATATGAAGCAAGGAGACTCTGAAGGAAATTGTTGACATAAAAGGAAATAAAAAGGAAGGATGAGTTCCTCAATTATGTAACGAGAAATAAGAGATATATCAGGGTGCCTGGGTGGCTCAGTCGGTTGAGTGCCTGACTCTTGGTTTCAGCTCAGGTCATGATCTCAGGGTTGTGGAATTGAGTCCTGCGTTAGCTTCATGCTCAGCAGGGAGTCTGCTGGAGATTCTCTCTCCCTCTGCCCCTCTGCTAAAACAAATAAATAAATCTTTAAAAATAGAAATAAGAGATATATCAGTAATCATATTATGCTTTTTGATGTGTATATTGCATTTCACCAGTTTGTAGTAAGTTACAACAATGTCTGATATCTGTGTTTTGTTTTCTTGAATAACAGTTTAAATGGTATCATTCTAAGAAAAGGATTGTAAAATTTAGGATCATTCCTCCACTAAAACAGCACTGACTAGATTAACCAAATGATTCCAATAGCCAAGCAGTTACAAATCAGACAGACGATCATTCCATAGTCTATCATTTTTTATGAAAGAAAAACTTGTGGTAGGGTTTTAGAAATAATATAGGTTAAAGAAGAAATCCGAAATAAAATAATCTTTGTCCTCGGTCAGGAGTTGGCATCATCCCTCGAGACAGTGGTTTCCAAATGTACTCATATCCTACTTCTCTGCTAATGACATCTTCACTGTTCTGTGGAGAAATGGGTTAACAACAATGTGGTTTGTTTTCTTTTTCAAAGTAGTAAATATAATCAACTTAAAAATCTGTCCTTTGGGACGCCTGGTTGGCTCAGTGGGTTAAAGCCTCTGCCTTTGGCTCAGATCATGATCTCAGGGTCCTGGGATCGAGCCCAGCATTGGGCTCTCTGCTAGGCGGGGAGCCTGCTTCCCTCTCTCTCTCTCACTGCCTGTCTCTCTGCTTACTTGTGATCTCTGTCCAATAAATAAATAAATAAGTCTTAAAAAAAAATCTGTCCTTTATTTTCATATTATATCTTTCTTACATTTTTGGTGTTAAAATGCTTGCTCCTTTAAAAAATAGGGGTGCCTGTGTGGTTCAGTGGGTCAAGGGTCCAACTCCTGATTTTGGCTCAGGTCATGATCTCAGGGTTGTGAGATCGAGGCCACATGGGGCTCTGCACTGGGTATGGAGCCTGCTCGAGATTCTGTCTCCCTCTTTCTCTGCCACCCCCGGCTCCCCCACTCCCTCTCTAAAAAAACTTCCAAAAAACAAAAAAGAACAACAAAAAAGAAAATAGTTAATAATACTTTTTTTCCTGGAAATTTCTCTTGGCTGACTTTCTCCAAGTTCTCAACATGGCTAAGATTGTTAATGAAGACAGTGTCATTAGTAAGGTGTCATTTGGGCTTCCATTTTTATTTCCAATCTCCTTTGCTTTGCTTCTCAGCTGCCCCTGTTTCAGATCAGTTGCCTGCAAAAGCTAAGAAAAGGTAACATTCTCATGTCTTGTCACTCTAGATTTCTCTTTGGAAGATTCTATTTCTCTTGGCAAAATATCACCTTTTCTCTCCTTGCATTACTCCTTCTGCAGGAAGGTTAAACATTCTTACCCTGTTGATTTCAGAAAAGGCCATGTAATTTACTTGCATCAATAAAATGTGAGTGGAAGTCACGTTTATCATTAGGAGCCATTTTTTGGTTCATGATCTCTCATCACAGTCTAGTGTATCATATTCTCTTCTCTCCCACTTAAGAAGACCACCTGAGTTAAAGTGGCAGAAATGTTATCTTATGCTTCCTTCTAGAAATATTAATTGTATGCTTAGGTGTATGAGATACCTCAAAAATTTAAATTTAAATTTAATTTAATGTTGTATATGGTGTGATGTCAATATCAAGGCTCTTTTTTTTTTAATGGGGATATTTACTTATCCTAACACCATTGTTTGGATATCATTCAGGCTTTGAGTTTCCTTGCTTGAGCAGACAAGAAAACTATAAAAATTCTGACATGTTTTGGAGTAATAGCATTTTCCTATGGTTGAATAAATTAACACTACACAACTCAGCATTATTGGATCTCTCTTCAATATGATGGCAGTCTGCAGGGGAGAAAGAATTTCAGAGGAAAACTTTTAGAAATCGTATCCAAATAAGTTGGTTAATTAGCTAAGTATGGGGGGAAGGGTTGAAGAAAATGTTTGGAAAGGGAATTGTATGAGGGAGGTAAGTGTTCATCTTAATAATGAGAAGTTGGTAGTAATATCTAAGTTGAATAAATAAAAATAGCTGTATAAATGTATGATTTAGAAAAGAAGACTTAAATGGCAGGAAGTGTTCATTTAAAAAAATTTTTTTAGAGATTTTATTTATTTATTTGTTAGAGAGAGCCCAAGTGAGCACAAGCAGTGGGAGCAGCAGAGGGAGAAGCAAGCCTCTCACTGAGCAAGGAGTCTGATGTGGGACTCAGTCACAGGACCCCTGAGATCATGACCTGAGCCAAAGGCAGACACTTAACCAACTAAGCCACCCAGGTGCCCCATAACTAAAACTTTAAAGATCTTCCTGTCGCTTAGGGAAATTTGAGGGAAAGCTTTACTGTTTTGCAATGGAAGTCTTACAATTCATTCATTTCTCCAGGTATTTGCATATATTAGTTAAATTATTTTTCAAATGTTTTCAAAAACAGGGAAAAATGATCTTCAGAGATGCACCCCATGTGATTTTCTGTAGGAAGAGAGGTTGAGAGACTATACTTCGACCCTGTTTTATGTGTGGTGGTAGGGATTGAGTGAATTGAGTTTCCCCCCAGATTTGTATATTGGAGTTCAAACCCCAGTGTGTGACTATAGATAGGTCCTGTAAGGAGGTGACAATGGTCGTATGAGATCATAAGGATGAGGTCCTAATCCAATAGAGTTGATGTCCTTAGAAGGAAGGAGAGGAAGAGACACCAGAGTTTCTCTCCACCCTGTCAGGGCACAGTGAGAAGATGGCTGTCTACAAACCAGGGAGAGAGCTCTCCCCAGAAATTAACCCTGCTGGACCTTGATGTGAGGCATCTATTTCACAGAGCTGAGAGAAAATAAAGTTCCTATCGTTTAAGACACCCAGTCTGTGGTATTTTGTTATGCAGCCCAAGCCAATTGGTATACATGTTGTAATTTTACATTTTTCTCATAATAAGCACATATCATTTCATGATGAAAATATTTAACTGTAGGGAAAAGAATTATGTTATAAAAGTAGCATCTCCATATTTCAGGAAATTTGAAGAATTGTAAAAATGGAGAAGAAATCCTGTATTTGTTTTTAGCCTTTTGTCTTGCAAATTTGTATCTGTACACATTTTATGGCTGTAATTATATTCTGTTTAAGTTTGATCTAATATTCTGCATTTCCTGTGATAAGGTAAATACTAATATACTTACTAATGTTTATAACTATAATTTAAAGGACTACAAAATATTTATTTGAATGGATATATTTTATCAATATTTTATTTAACCAATTTGTTTATGGCTGAACATTTTTGTTGTTTATACTTTTTGGCTATTATGAAAAACAGTGTACTAGATATAGCCAGGCATATGGCTTTTTAAAGTTGGACTTCTTTCCTTAGGATAGATTCCCAGAACTGCAATTACTGAGTCAAAAAGTACAAACATTTTTAAAATTCTTGATATATTTTGCCAAATTGCAAATTTGACAGTATTTACAATTCTAACAGCAAATTATGGAGAAGTTGATTGTACTTTACTTTGGGCAGCATTAGGCAGTATTTATTTAACTTTATCCCTATTTTTAGAGAAGAAATCAGATTTCATTTTTAAAATGTGCATTTCTTTTGTTGCTATTCCAGACTATTGAAGGTTGAGGGGGGATTAAGAGGGTTGAAGCCTTGAGGTGTGGTTGAGCCCTTTGGTGCCCCTCAGACAGGCAGCTACTAGCTCTGAGTAGACACAAAGTCACATCCGCCACACACCTTTGCTTTGAAGGAGTCTCTGCCATGAAATCTATGTTCCTACTGAGGGAACTGAGCTCAAAGACATGAAGGTGAACTCAAGGGCAAGATCTAACACTAAATTTCACCAGCAGTGGAATGGGACCCAGTCAGTCATTTATAGAGTGCCCATATGCCACCAGAGTGTTGTGACACTGGAAGAATATTTTTGTGGTGCCCTGAAGCAGTTCAAGGACTGCTAGTCCTCAGTATCCAATGCATGAGAAAATGAGGTGACCTAGTCCTCAGGTATCCAGCACATCCTGGTTTGGCTGGACTTTCTTAGTATTAGCACTGAAAATCCTATGTCTTGGGAAATCCTTCAATCCCTGGAAAACGAGGAGGGCTGGCCATCCTACCTGGGCCATTGTCCTACCTGTCACTTGCCAGTCGTGAATCCTGCACTCATGGGCTCAGCTGTCTGAGCCTCCCCTCTTCCTCTGTGAATCTAGCAACTTCAAAAAGCTGGTCCCTAGATCCACTTCCAATTCTGAGATCCTGTTCTTTCTTCAATGCTTACTTCATCTATTAGATTTGGTAGATCTAGACTCATCACAATCCCTTCATTCTAAGCATCTTATTTTACAGGCAAAGAGACTGAGGCTTGGGAAGTTAAATACCTTTCTCGAAGTTATTTGATCAACATAGTGACTGAGCCTCGGTTTCCCCACCCTCAAGCTAGTATTGTCTTGACTCCAAGCTCTTGTGTCCTCACATGATATGAAAGTTCAAAGAGTTGAATGACTATTCCTGTAACAAAAACCTATGAACATGATAAGTTGTTCAGCTGAGTAAACACCTATGCCTTTATCCTTCACTCCTCAAGACACATCTCCTCCCTAAGCTGTTCTGCGTGTGCTCACAGATCACCGCTCACTACCTTCTATAGGACACTATCTTGACTCCATATGTGGGCACAAACCAACTGGGTCTTTTGTCTCTGCCAAGAACTATTTCCCTCTCTCTCCAGGCCTCCTGTAGTTGTCCTTTTGTGATAATAGCAGCAAAATCACCTCCTATAATATTACAGTGTACACCTCCTCTGAATCCCGACAGGAAGCACGTACTTCTGAAAGGTTTGCTGGGCTGATGCTTTGATATACTTCATGATTTCCTATGTCCTTGGATAAATATCACAAATACAATGCACTGTATTAGTGCATTTTGCATTAAAAAGAATTCCTAATCATGATTTACCTTAGAAATGGAAAAAGAAATTTCTGTGTTAGCTGTTGTCATTTTAACGTCAGAGGAAAAGATAATTTTATTTGCTCTTAAACATTCTTACTATGAATCTGACACTTAATGAGACCACATTTATAATTACAGCACATTTCCTCCTGTTTCTTTGCTTTTTGTGTGTTATGTATTTTCCACAGCAAGCTTTGTCTATGGGCAGTGACATTCTGGGGGGTGCAAGGCTTTATTCTGTCAGGTGAATCTCCCAGCCATGTAGTCTTGCTTTATATTTAATTTGAACTCCAACAAGTTGGAGAACAAATGAATCACATGAAACTTCAATTTCCATGTATTCTATATCTTAAAATAAAATTGATACAACTTTAGATTTTTTTCCCTCTTATGATCACATAGAGTTTTGGCAATGGCCTGTGAATATTTATTCTTTATTTACTGTATCAGCAAAACACATTTGGCTGTGGGGAACAGAGTACCTGACAGGCATGGCTTAAATACCAGTATTCAATGCCATGTAACAAGTTGTGGGGAGGTCAGCCGCTTCAGGCATCCATGGCCCAGGCCACTCCTTGTCATCCTGTTCTGCCACCTTCAGGAGTTTATCACCTTCATGACCTCGGGATGGGAGTACTACGTTCTTTTGGACAGTGTCACAAGCAGATAGGAAGGTAGCAGCAATAAAAGAGGTTTTTTCTCTTCTTGTTTTCTTTTGTGTCAGGAGCAGAACATACCCTAGCAACCTCAAGCAGAATTTCTCTTACATCTTTGCCAAAACTTGGTCCCTTATCCAAACCTGCACCAAAGGGAAACCAACTCTCCACAAGTGGGCTTGGCTACATGCAATTATGGTGAATATTCCTGCTGATAGAGAATTGGGGTCTATAGCAATGAAGACTTATGCCCCTTCGGTTTCCGTTATTCAACCTAGAATTGGCTTTCTGATCTTAAGCCTTCCCATGTGACCTAAGGAGATGAGCAGCAGTTAGATTATTATTATTTTTTTAATGTGTTTACTTTTTTAAGAGTTTATTTATTTATTTGAGAAGGAGAGAGAGAGAGCGTGCACAAGCAGCGGGGAGGGACAGAGGAAGAGGGAGAAGCAGACTCCCAGCTGAGCAGGAAGCCACCCACTGGATCCCAGGACCCTGAGATCAATTATGACCTGAGCCAAAGGCCGATGCTTAACCAACTGAGCCATCCAGGTGCCCCTTAAATGTGTGTAATAAAAATAAAATGTTTAAACTTTTTCTTTTCATGACTGAATCAACCAAGTATTTGATGTGCGAAGGGTGTTGTGGTTCAGGAGTGGAGACGGTAAACGAAGAAGTTAAGAGCTCCCAAATCAGCACTGCCTGGAGCTGTCAGCAGCTTCAGAAACATGTCACTTGACTGGGATTCATTACCAGGAAAATAGGATGGGCAATTCTTTTTATCATCACACTAAACAATGCTAAGGGAGGCCTAATGGCTTAGAAGTGCCGTGTCCACATATATAAATACATGTATAAATATATATACACATATAAATACATATATATACATATATATAAAGATATATGAAGTTACTTGGCTTGTGCTATTTTCTACATCTGCTTGTAGAGTTTTAGAGGAAACTTGGATACATATAGACTCTCCTTATTCTCTCTCTTCAATAATTTGGTTCTTTACAATAATAAATCTGTCCATCGTAAAAAAAAAAAAAAAAAAAAAAAAGAAGTGCCGTGTCCACGTTAATAGGATGGGCAACAGGGGCGAAGGTGCCCGCACATTTGAGTCAAGAAAACACGGGGATGGTTCAAATGTTTTACGTGGCCTGTAGAGCAAAGCTGGTCGCCTCACGGGAACGGCTTTCTCCCCCACACCATCCCTCTTCAAGTGTGTCTCTCATCTGTCTTGTTTGCATTTGAGCACCAGGGCCAGATGGATTTCCAAACCCATGTTCAGAATAATGCTCAGTATTCTTGCGATTATTCATAAGTGATCAATAACAACAATAATAAAAAACACAGCAGGATACTCTTTTTTGGCAGTGGTTCCTTACAATTTCAGGATGAGAGCTCAGCTGTTGATGATGCAAGGCTGTTCTGTTTGGGGAAAATGCAACCCAGGTAAAATACGATCTCAAAATGGAGGAACTGAGGCTCTTGAGCGTTTCTTAAATGAATAACTTCAGGCTTGGCTTCTTTGGACTTACTAGTGCCAAATTCTTATCAGCCTTGTTTTAAAGGCTAGCCAAACCAGACGTGTTTTACAAATGCATCTAGCAGGAATTATAACTTATTAAAAACACTTCACTCGAAAATCCCTGCCTCTGGCAGGATATCACTTCCCGAGATGTTCTGGCAATTACTGAATCTTAATACCAGATTTCCTTATGCAAAGCGTTCCTCAGCTATACATGTTAATTAATTCCCAAATTCCCACAACAAAGGTAAATCAGCACTCCCCCACCTTTATTCCCTTGGAGATGGCATTATTTTTCTGACAGCCTGCTCTAATCTGGAAGACAGAAAAGTCTCAGGAGATATAACACAACAGTTTCGTACCTCTAAGTTCTCTTCGCTTCCTAAATGCTGGTGCGTATCACCTGGAGACCGTGTTTCCCCCCAGATTCTGCTTTAGTAGGACTGGCATGAGGTCCGAGACTCTGAATTCCCAATAGATCCTCACTGATGCTGATATGACCTGTCCATGAACCCCAGCAATGGAGGACAGGAAACTCTATCTTGGACCTACAGTGATAGGAGAAGAATGAACCCTTAACCTGAGGGTAGGTGAAAGCTCTTCCAAGTAGTATGCCCTGGCACCTGGACCAGTATTGCTGCACTGTTCTTTCTATAATATTCTGTACTCTGGGAGGCAGGAGTCTGCAGTGTTAGCATATATCTAGTTGCCCGTGACCTTGGTCAGGTAAGTCCCAAACTTACAGTGAATCATGGAACCCTCTGAGCTCATACTGGGAATCAAGGTTACATTTTTGTTTCATTGGTTGGTAAGTCAAGCCAATAGCCAAGTATAGGAATAGGATGGGAGACAGTTGGTGCATGAATTAAAAAATGAAATTGTTTATTATAGATACAAACATATGCAAACATATATAAAGTATATATACACATACATATATAATCATGTATGAATACATAAACGTGTCATTATATGTATGCATATGCAATCACATATAAAATGTGTATCATATAAAATCATGTAATCATATATAATTATATATACATATACATATACATGATCCTACATATATGCAGATACAATTATATGTGTGTGTGCATGAAAGTATACTAATGGGTTGATTGTGTATGTGTTGTGTGTACACACGTACACATACATATAAATGTGTATACACACCGAACACAAAATATACAATTCTGTGTGTGTATACATGTACTCAGCACACACACACAATCAACCCATTGGTACACCTTCATACACCTACATCTTTGAGGGGATGGACATTACTCTTTTTCTTCTCGTATTTCTCAGAATGCTCATTTGCTTCTTAATTTCCTCTTCAAGGTTGCCTTGGTAATTCATCCTTAAAAATATTTCTCAAATATAAAGATGGCGAAGAGCTGGGGGATAACGGTGTCACAGAAATGATTTTTCTGGCTGGACTTTCGCTTTGGGGACACTTAACACTGTCTGGGGATGGCTGCCTCGATCCCTCTCCAAGCGAGAGGAAGCTGAAAAGAAGAATCTGTTCTCTGAGTTCCAAATGTTGCCTCTCTGCCTGGACCTCCAGGAAACATTATCTCCATCAGAGCGAGAATTCTGGTTAGAGAAGAGATGCCCTTCTCTCTAGAATCACCTCACAGGCAGCACAAGAAACCCTTACTTATCCGTTGCTCAGGAATATGTACAAAAGGACATTTTTCCTGAGGGCCTCCGTCAGAGCTACGGCTTTTCTCGACAGCACTGTTCTCAACAATTTTCTCAGAGTGTACAAAGGGTCATTTTTATTGGTTCTCCGTGAACGCCAGCGCCATAAGGCCAAAGTGGAATTTAGTGAAAGCAGTTCTACAGAGGAAAGAATTAAATAGAGATATTCTGAGATTACTATTCTTCTGTCCGTTTCCCCCTTCTTTGTGAAAGGTTCATTTCATCAACAAAAATGAAACCATGGGTGGGTTAGCCCTCAGTTTTTTTCTCAGCATTTATGAAGTCGGGCTGCTTTGTGCAGAGGTCAGACGGCCTCCGATTCGGATTTATATATTCTCAGCTTTTATGAGAGGATGTCAAACCAAGGCTTAGCCCCGTGATTTTCCAGAAGTTTCTCCTGTTGGAAGACCCCAAAGACCTGATTCTCGAAGCTCAGTTCTGGGAATCTTATTTGAGGAGACTTTCTGAAGAATATGTTTTTGTCTTTTTCTCTTGCCTCTTGAAAAATAATCTTTGATTCAGTTACACCACCAAAGAGCTGTTATTCTTAGAGCAGGATGCTGATAGGATTGTTTTAACAAAATAACACTTGTCATTTACCAGGTATTATTGTCATCTAATTTGGGGTAGTGTATCAAAAAGGACAGAAGGGATCTATTGATCCCATGAGTTGTATCAGCATCAACAAGAATAAAGTTCTGAATGGCATCCTGGGAACTCAGCAATCCAATGTGTTCTCAGGATTCCCTCCTTTTGAGGGAATCCTTGACTTAATGAGGTTTCATTTGTGACTTGAATTTCTAAGTCCCTCAAATAAAACTGAAGGCAAATAAAACTATGATGATGAAATAGGAACTGAACCAATTAACATTTTTATTTTGTAACTCATATGAAACCCAGGGTGCTGCATTTCCTTGTCCTGTTATGGAATTTTGTTCACTGAAACTGTAATGTGGTATAATATCTATAGTCATAGCAATGCAAATCCTTAAGTTTCAGGGGAAAAATGCTAAAAGGACAGTTTATTTTTTGTGCATATTAGACTTTCTTCCTATCTCCTTTTTGTCTCTACTTTCCCAGTCTCTTGGAGGAAACCACAATAGCAACACCAGCTCTCTCCATTGTCATCCTCTGTTGGCGTCCCCAAATCTCTGCCTCTGAGCCATGAGGCTCC
Source organism: Martes martes (assembly GCF_963455335.1). Taxonomy (NCBI): domain Eukaryota; kingdom Metazoa; phylum Chordata; class Mammalia; order Carnivora; family Mustelidae; genus Martes; species Martes martes. The sequence goes on from NC_137890.1 coordinate 159,418,211, forward strand.
TTCCCTCTCTTTCCCATGAAGTCTCCTTCCCATCACACTGCTCCCCATTCTCCTTCTCAATATGGGCCTCATGACCTTTTCCACTGGGCACAGCCATCTGGAAATTGTAGTTCGTCCCTGCAATGATGTTTCAGAAGAGAAACCCAGTCTGGAATTCTGGAATAACATTTCCCTATGTAATGCTTTGCACTTCTGGGGGGCTTCAGGAGGGTGCCACTGTGTAAGTACACAAATGCACAGGCCCAGGCACTCGGAGGACATGACACCTGGTTTAAGATTCTGTTGTCACCATCTTGAAATTCTTAAAAATTGTGAAGAAAATATCCTGCAAATTCATTTTTCATTGTGCCTGGCAAACTATATAGTTGGCTCTGCCAGCATGGCATCCCTGGATCCTGATGTGTATGAACAAGGAGTCAGCAACCCTGTGTTTCTGAATGAGGGAAGAGAGTTGGGCTGAAATGTCACCAGGTCCAGGTCAGGTCCAAGGGGGAGAAGGGAGGGTGGACAGGAGGGATTTAAAAGCCTCTCCTCCATGGGCTGCCTGAGTTTATTTTGTGGGGCTGCAGGGCTTCTCCTTCTGCATCTGAGGCTGAACATTTAGACTTCTATCAAGAATTATTTAGGATGTAAGGGGGACTTAAGAGACTTTGAAGCTCTGATGAAAGGCCTGAGGAAGTGCTGGTTTGAATTCGTACTGAAAAGGCCACAAAAATCTTGCCACCTTCAGTACTTATCCTTCGGCTCACATTTCAAAGCACTTATAGATCATCATAAATTCTCTGGAAGGTTTCTTTGCAGGAGAAATGTTCCTTTGCAGAGGGGAAAAAAAACAAAACAAAACCAAAAACCAAAAACAACAAGGATTTTCTTCCTCTCCAAATTAACTTACAGTTTATCTGTGAGTTGAAATTTTTGTTCTTTTTTTTTTTAAAGGAAGTCTATACACATACACACATATATCTTTTTATATTCTTTGTCTTTCATTTTTATGGAAATGATTGGAAATCTTGTGTGGAACTGCTGGACTTAAGCTAATGTCTTTAGTTATTATTTCTAGATCATTGCCCTGGATTGATGTTGAAGGAGACTCTGTTACTTGAGCAGAGCTCCCTCAAGATCAATATTCCTTGGGAACAGGCCCTTGTTTATTCCTCCTATGGTTCCACTATAACACAAGAGTTGGCACATAAAACCCCTCAATAAGAATTTACTGAAGGCATGATATTTAAATTTTTTTCTAAATTCCCCCAAAATATACATTTAAAAAAAATTTTAAGTTCCACTTCTGAGAACTTACCCAAAGAAAATGATAACACTAATTTGGAAAGATACATGCACTCCTGTTTACTACAGCATTATTTACAATAGCCAAGACGTGGAAGCAACCTAAGTGTCCATTGATAGAAGAATAGAGAATGTGGGAGATATATAGGTACATAGGTATAGTGGAATATTAGCCATAAAAAATGAAATCTTGAATTCATGACAACATGGATAGGTTTAGAAGTTATTATGCTAAATGAAAAGAGTCAGGCAAACGCAAATCTCATACAATCTCTTTTACATGTGGAATCTCAAAAGACAATGAAAAACAAATAAACAAAACCCAGAAAAAGACTCATTAATACAGAGAACTGGTGGTTGTCAGACAGAAGGGGCAGGAAGGGATGAGTGCAATAGGTAAAGGGGATTAAGAGGCACAAATTTCTAGTTAAAAAATAAAGAAGTCACAGGGATGAAAAGTATAGCATTGGGAATAAAGTCAGTAATACTGCAATAATTTTGTATGGTGACAGACGGTAACTGCACTTACGATGGTGGACAATGTGTAACGCATAGACTTATCAAATTGCTATATTGTACTTCTGAAACAAATATAAGATTGTATGTCAAGTGTATTGCAATAAAAAATTGTTTTATAGTAATATGTGCTACTTATTGGTATGAATCCAGCACTTTAAATAAATCACTCATACTAATCTCCCCATATAGCACAATACATACATACATACATATATATACATATATATATATAAAATATACTATAATAATTTATTAGTATTAACTCTATTTCATAGATGAAGAAACTGAGGCCAAGAGAGTTCAAGAATCTTTTCTGGATCCACTTAGATTAGGGAAAAAAAAAAAAAGTTTCTTAACAGACTTTGTTTAGTAAGTACACAGCCTAACTGCGAAAAGTGTGTTTTTCAATCTGATTCAGCCTGTGGGCTAATAAAAAATTTTGTACTCAACAATAGAAAATTGAAAACCTTGTAAACAGAAAGAAAACTACAATAGCCTAAGACAAGCTCCTCACTGACTCACTATCCAAAGAAGAGCAAATGGAAAAAGAATAAAATAGAGAGAACATATTCTCCCAAGGTGTTCAAGGAATTCAAAGTCAATTCAGACCCACAGGAATACTGCTGTGGCCTCAATCTTCCAGGAATGTAAGGAATTAAATAATTTTATACCCAAAATGGTAATAAATGGCAGCTTGAGATGTATAATGACTTCAAAGTGAAGTCATTTCCATTTTAAATATTAAGTGAGAGATACAGATTAAAACAAAAGTCAATCTCCCTGGAGAGATGAATCCCAAATAACCTATGTAGATACCCCATTCTCAGGAAGGTGAACCCAAACTCTCCACACAGTATGGGTGCAGGTAGTGGCTTTTTCCCAAAGAGAACAGTATGGAAACTGCAGGAACAGTGGAGAAACCAGACACACACCACCTCAGACAAGCAATCATGGCCAGCATCAAAAGCGATAGGTCATGTTGACAGTATGCACTCTTGACATGATGTGTGAAGAATGGGACTTTATATCTCTGGTTTTCCTTCCCAAATGCCACAGTCTTGCTCTGACCATGATACTAACATCTGAGAAACCCCAGTTTCTACAAGACACCTAAGAGTACTCCTCAAAACTGTCAAAATAAGGATGTTGTCATCAAATGTAAGGCCTGTGAGAAACTGTCACAGCCAAGAGGAATCTAAGGAAACATGACAACCAAATGTGATGTGATATTCTGGATGGAATCCTGAAACAGAAAAAGGACATAAGGTAAAAACTAAGGAGACCTAAAAAAGTTAATAATAATATATCAGCATTTTTCACTAACTGTGACAAATGCAAAATGTTTAAAGGGATCCCTGAGTAAGTGATATGTAGGAACTTTCTGTACCATCTTTACAGTGTTTTTTCCTGTGGATCTAAAACTATTCAAAAATAAAAAGCTTGTTTTTAAACAACAAAAAAGTAAAAGTAAGCTTTACCATATACTTAGTCATATTAAAATACTGGAAAGCTCTCTTGATTGAGACATTTTTGCTGAGAAACAGAAAGACATGCTTGGTGAACGTTTCATAACCAATTTAATGATGATTACCTTCTATCAAATGGGAGAAACCATGCTGTCCTTAATGAACCTGCTTCCCTCTAGCACACGTTCACTTTGGATTGGAGGCAGGGAGCCAAAGGCTGTTGGAACGAGCAGATGGTGTCTGATGGCCAGACTGTGACTTCAAACCTCTGGAGCACCCAGCTAGTTCCCTCCTACGTGTCTACCCTTCCTGAAGCAAGGCCTGAAGGACCCAGTGGCGTCTGATTCTGCATGTTCTGAATGTGTTAACAGGTGACAGATATCAGCGAGTATATTTTCTCCTCTCAGTTTTAATGTATTCTTTATGTCTGATGTGAAAGATACAAAATGACCTCCCAGTGTTCCTTATTAGTGTTCTCAGTACAATGTTTGATCATTTCTTAGAAGCAGCTTATGTTTCCAATTTTAGCAAACATTACAATTCATAATTTTTACATGTATAATTGGGGACTTGAACAAAGAGCTATCTAGGTGGAATCATCATAAGTGAAGTAGTCCATTGAGGTAATATAGTGTGAGAAAAGTTTCATCTGACTTTCTGGAATACATGTGAGCCACAAATCTGTGACAGATGCATAGGTACATATGTTACTGGTCAGTGATTGAGAGCTCTGTGTAAAATACAAGACAAGAAAGCTACCCATGTTTTTAACATCAAAATGCAAAATTAATTGTGGGTATAATTGATAATGTGAATCCTGAAATCAAGTCCAAGATTACATTTTTATCTGATATTTAAACATTATTAAAAATTTGCCAGTGACATCTTAATTCTCATAGTAGCATACATTGGATTTCTTTCCAAACTGTTAAATTGGTTTTTACTACATTTCTTGTGGCTGAAAGAACAGTTTCCAAAAATCTGCATTTGGTTGTTAAGATCAGCAAAAATTCATGGTGTGGTGGTAATTCAGCTCTTAGAAAACTGGCCTGATATTTTCCATTTTTTTTCATATTTTTAATAACAGTAAAGTATATAGAGAAAATTCCCAAATGTTGTGTACTTCAACACCTTGATAGTGATTTCATGTAGGTTACACTGTTAAAATTATTTTAATTTTATTTTTTATATATCTCTTTTCTTTAAAGTCACCTTAATATTTTTTTACCTTAAATACACATTACTTTAATAATTAGAAAAATGGTGTTATTTCCACAAATCATAAAGCAAATCACAACTAAAATTTTTTCAATTAAACATTTATATTTTAGTATATTTGTAATGAGATATACTGTGAAATTATTAGTTTAATCATAGTAACTTACATCACTGATACAATAATTATTATTATGATACAATACAACCTTATTAATTCTGAGTCCAATAAGTTTCATGTTAGCAAGAATATTATCTTTGCCTTATTTTTAATAAAAGAAGGATTTTCTAAGCAATCTCATAGGATTCCCAAGCTTATCAGAGTACATTAACATGCTTATAAGATGCTTTTGAGGAGCATATTGGGCTTGTTGAAATCCTTAATAATCCTCATTTGCATACAATTATTTTACATACATTTAAGTACTGAAGACTATGTCAAAACACTAACCCAAATCTCATTTTTCTCCTAAAGTGCTTGTGACTAGGGAAATGTGACAGATTATTTGCCGATTCTGCACATTTGTAATTGAAGAGTAAAATGTCACGCTTCCTCTATGTATATGCCAGGGGGTGATTTTTCGGTATCCAGAAAATTCCCCTTGCCTTCAGCATTATCCTCCACCTCTGTCTGATGTCTAAGATTTGTCTTTCATCTAGAACTAGAACTGAAGTGTCAAATATAAATATCTCAGGGACAGGAACCCATTGAATTAATCACATTAAAACAGAACTTAAACTTACCAATGGAAGATATTGTGAAAATAGTATTTGCTTGTTTGTTTCTTGGTTTATTTGGATCAGGAGTGTATTAGGAGTGGGTAGGGGTGTAGTAGCTGAGGTAGATGAATAGGAAGCACAGCAGGAAAAATACAGTTAGAGGGAAACACAAAAGAAAATTGGCAATTAGCATTAAGATTTCTGCACAAATTTACTTGGGCCTTGTTGATCAACTTGCTCAAGAATTCAAAGCAACATCTAATTAAAGATGGTGGAGTAAATGCATGCTTATTCACTTTTTCTTAAGCTAACCCCATATAACAAATAATGGAAAGTAGAAAAACACCATCCTCAATGAAATAAGGAAATGGCCATAACCCAACATCATACCCTCTTTGAAGGCTATCTTTTAAGAAATGGGAATTCTATCCTAAAACAGATAAAGAAACTCATGGCTACACATAATATCCTCATATCTTGAGCAGGGAACAGATTTAAATTCAGCAGTCATTACTGCCCCATCTCAGAACCTTGGTTTAGACCTTTGAGCTCTAAAGCATCATCATCCTTTGGAAGAATTGAGAAGTATCCTTCTAGAAACCACAAAATTACAGGAAGGTACAACACCGATAATGACATTTCTACTTGATTACTTGATTATGACCCAAATACCCAGTGTAGGGAGAATGATGGGGGAAGTGGGAAGAACAGGGAAAAAGCAGAATCTGTCACTTTAAAGAATTTCCTGGCTCTTAGAAGTCACAAATTGAGGGAACATGTGCTCCTAGAGCAAAGGAAGAAAAGTGAGGAAAGGTGTGTTAACCATGTCTGATTTAAGATGTTTGGGACAACCAAGTCTAGGAGGAGTACAGTCTTCCAGTTTAATCCCCCTCTCCATGACATGGAAGTAATCAGTACGGGATGCATGCACAGATACTGGGAGTAAAAATACAAAGGAAATAAACATAAGAAAATAGAATAAAAGCTGGAATATGCATTAATAAGGAGACTTACTCATTTAAAATATCCAAGGAAGACTTTTCAAATGGCGTTTTATAGTCTCAAAATAATCATAGGCAATGTGATTTATTACTCTATTTTCTTTTTTAAGGAAAGCTCAACAAAGAAGCTCAAGGATTCAAAGAGATTACAGGACAACACCAGGAGACAAAAAGCAAGCTGGCTGTGCACAAGAAAGCCAAGGGAGCACAAAGGAAAAAAAAATCAGGGAGAAGAAAAAGCTCACTAGAAGCAATAGAAATAGAGCAAGTATAACTAAAACGTCTCCTCTGGGCCTCTCAGTGCAAATTCCCAATCCTTATGGAGAATATGTAGGCATATGAGCCAGGGATCCAGCATATAAACAGAGCAATGAACCTGAAAAAAGAGGCTGAAAGATGTAATAGGAGAAAACTTACCCTAAATAAATTTGTTAAAATGAAAATTGAAAGTGAACAGTGTTTGGGAGAAAAATAATTGAAATGATAAACAATGAGACATATCCTGAAATGCAAGAATAAAGGAAAGAATTAGATAGGTATGCAGGTTGAAAAAAAAATCACCTACAAAGAGTTTAAAAAAAAAAATTGGATTGATTTCAGAATTCTTCACAACTACACTCCCTGCTGGAAAGCCATGACTTGATATTTATTAAAATAAACAAACAAATAACCAAAAAAAAAAAACCAAACAAAAATCCCAACTCTGACAGTTGGAGGGGAGCAGGGTAGCCAGAAAAGTATAACCTAGAATTTTATACCCAGCAAAGCATTCCTTTGTATAAATGCAAAGGACCAGTTCTCAAGCACTGAAGACTTCAGGGTTCAGGACTAGAACAACAAAAGGTCTTTTGAAAAGGAGTTCTGGTAGATACATTCCAGTTAGAAGAGATATAGCAAAGTAAGTTATTCAAGAATAGAAAAGAGAAAGTAAACAGAATGAGCATTCACTGCTCCTTCAACACAGCATTACATTCAAATCACTTTGGGAATTATAATTGCAAAACAGAATTTAAATGCTATTAATAGTAATAATAGTAGAAGTAATAATAATATAAGCCTGAAAATAAGGAAGAGAAGGGAAAGAAGCCATGTATGTCTATATACTTCATAACTGGGAGTCAACTGATACATACTAAAATAATAAATACTTTTTTTTAATCTTTTAATCTTTAATCTTTAATCTTTAATCTTTTAATATTATATGAACTCCTTTTTACTTAAATTTCAGGTATACTTTCAGGAACCCTTTTCTGTTCTGATGGAGAAAGATGAATCACATTTTAACAATTCCTTCAGTTTTACTACCCTTCATTTTTCTTCTGTTAAATTCAAACAAATTGGTGTGCCTGGGTGACTCCCTAGGGTCCCAGAGTCCTGGGGTCCTGGGATTGAGCCCTGTGTCTTGGCTTCCTGCTCAACAAGGAGCATGTTTCTCCCTCTCTCTCTGCCCCTGCCACCACTTGTGTGTGTGTGCACACTCTCTCTCTGTCTCTCTCAAGTAATAAAGAAAATCTTAAAAAAAAATTCAGGCACAATTACAAGTGAACTTGGAAAAGTAAAAATAGCAGAGATGGTTTGATCTGATTTTCTGACTAGTCTTTGTATCTTTAGACAAGAGGCTGTGGAGTGTAGTGGTTAATGGCACAGCCTCTGGAGACAGGTTTCAAATTGTGAACTCACCTACCATTTATTCTATTGTACACAGGCTGTTTTACTTTGTTGTGTTTCCATTTATTCCTTAGAAGAGTGAGAATAAACATAATATCTACTTCACAAGATTCTTCAAAAGATGAAAAGGTCCAAGTGTTATCATAGTGCCTGGTATATTGTACATGCTAAATATGTCATTTTCATGTGCCATTTTATCCTTATCACTTTTAGGTTAGCTAATATGCTCTAGCATATTAATATTTAGCAAATGATATATTTATATATATAAATTTTATATATATGTATATAATTGTTCATAAAAAGTAAATATTTTAAAGCCAGTGAGAGGTAAAACTAGGACATAACCAAATTTCCTGGCACTCAGTCTCCTGCTCTATTTATTGAACCATGTCATCATGACCCTTCAAGAAAATTTTCTTCACTATTCATTGGTATATAGCAGTTCAGTGTGGTTGAGAGGTTAAAAATCCATCAGTTCCATAAATATTTCCTTTGGTCAATTATGTTTTTTCCATCCACCTGCATGGTTGGAAATTTAATGGCAAATTGATGCTGACTTTGGAGTAGTTTACCCTTGTATTTGATATTTTATTTTATATATTCCTCCTCATGTCACCCACTGAACTGATCCCTAGTGTCTTTCAAATATGAGACATAACCTTTTAGACAACAAAGTTAACGGGAACATTAACTACCTTAAACTACATGGTGGTGTTTTCAAAGAAAATAATTCAAAAATAACTTAAAAACCATGCATAACACAAGTAATGCATTTTGTTAAATGACCATCTGAGATCAATTCTAACATTGAGAAACTTCCCTCTGTTCCTCTAAATTAATAAATTTATGACTATTGCATTTCAAGAGCAGTTCTTGAAATTAATCTGGTGCCATCATTATGTTGCTAATTAGATATGAAACAACCCCAAAATGTTTGGCATCTGCAGGTATCTGCCCATCTCATGGGAAATTCTAGAACTCATAATTGGTTAAGCTTGGAACAATGTATACACACAGGCTAATGGTAAAAACACATGATGTTATGGGGATATAAGCTTGTTAGCTCGCAATGAAACTATGAAGTTCTAAATAAATTGAATTTTTAAAAGATTTTATTTATTTATTTATTTATTTATTTATTTAAAAGAAAACGCCAATGTAGGGAGAGGAAAGGGAGACAATCTCAAGCAGATTCCATGCTGATAGAGGAGTCAGACATGAGGGTCGATCTCATGACCCTGAGATCATAATCTGAGCTGAAACCAAGAGTTGGACACCTAACTGACTGAGCCACCCAGGTTTCCCTGAAATAAACTAAACTTGAATGAACATGCTAAGAACTGGAACATGGAATGAACATCCCCAAGAATTTACTACTCCACCCCCTTCAACTTTGTGTGCTCTGAAGTACAATGTCTTGGCTACATTGATATAGTCCAGTCATACAAAGGGACGAAACTTGAAGATGTAGAATTAATGAAAGGAGAGGGTGTAGTAGTAGGAAAGAAGATGGAAAACAAATAAAAGAAGCAGTTTGGGGAACTACAACTGCTTCTCATCTCCTCCACTTTCCCACCTTGATAGAAATGTAGGCGGGAAGATCAGAATGCAGGGTACACAAGGGCCTCTGTTTTACAAGGAATCGACAGTGGAGAAAGCTGGCCTTGAAACAAACAGTGGGGGGCTCATACAAAAAAAAGAAAAAAAAACCCAAAACCTTGGATGTTTGAGCGTTTCACAGAACGTATATAGAATTCTGAATTGGTTTTATTACTTATGATTTAAAAAAAAATTGAAATGTATGAACTTATTTTTACTTTCTGGAGCTCTTAAAACCTGAGTGCTTTACCTAACAGGAATCGAGACCCATACCTTTCGGTATCATTTCTAAGAAGGCCTGTTAAGTATTGAGAAAATAGCCCATGTTCATTTAACTTGGCATAGTTCATGAAGGAGTCAAACTATTGTCTGCCTAGATTTGGAGGTTTTCACTTCTCTCAGACTGTCTGGAAATGTCTATATTTAGCTTTCCATCAGGTAGCTTCCTCTAATATCTTTCATGACCATATGGTATAATAACAACAAAATAAACCAGCCACCATTGCCGTGGAAACAAGAACAGATGTTATGAAATATGTCTATAAAAAGTGCCCACCAATGAACAACTCTGTATTTCTTTAATTAATTCAAATATTTTGCTGTCAGCTCTTTCTCTTTGAAGCCACAGATTGTTTTTCATCCTCAGATTCATTTTCTTCCTAATAATAGAAACAGATATGTCTGTTTGGTCCCACTGTCTCAAGATCCAGAAATAAGATTCCTTTTGAAAATCCCAAGCTATGGAATAATTCATCTGTAATCACCATTTCGTGCCTTTTATCCTCTCAATAAAGGTCACGTCATAGTCATATGAATGCCATAGGTCTTTTTTTTTCTATAGCAAGCATGTTCTGGAAGCCTTTCTCCTGAATGGGCCAAATATATATTTCCATTTAATAACTGTGAAGAATCTTATGCAGCTCTGTTGTATCAATTATGCAAACACCACCTAACATTTTTCTTACATTCATCCAATATGCGTGTTTTTCCCCAAATATTACTGTGAACCAGAAGACTGCAGACTTTTTCCCCCCTCTCTTTATTTTCGTGTTGGTGTGGATATGGTGTCCAAACTGTGATATGGGAAATAGATTTTACCTGCCTGGATTCTAGTTTGCGAACCGATTGCATTTTCTTTCCCAACCCTTAGCCTGGCTAAAGGAATATCAATCAAGACATAAGACATAAGGCAGAAGCTTAACCCTGAAAGAAACTACCATGTGGATTTACTTGATGGCATAAGGAAATTATTTTAGAGGAAGTATAGTTTTATTAATAATGTATTAGAAATATTAATACACATGGATTAATTTTTTAAAATCACTGATAAAATTCACATGAACTTGAATGAACTTGAGTCTCAAAAGTCCCATGACTGGGAAGGAAAGAGGCTCAAAGACAATGTGAATTAAGGCAACAGCTGAGAATGAAGATTTTTTTTTTTTTTTTTTTTTTAGATTCTATTTATTTATTTGAGAGAGAGAGAGTGAGAGAGAGAGGATGAGAGGGGGGAGAGTCAGAGGGAGAAGCAGACTCCCCACTGAGCAGGGAGCCCGATGCATAGTTAGATCCTAGGACTCTGGGATTATGATCTGAGCTGAAGGCAGATGCTTAACCAACTGAGTCACCCAGGTGCCAGAGAATGATGCTTTAATAGTGCTCTTCTCTTGGCCAAATGGCAGCTTTCTGGAGAGCTCAGAAGACAAACTACTCAGACACAGGTGCTGAGAACAACTTATCACCCCCTGGATGCCCCCAGTTGAGCTGAGCTCCAAATAAGAGAAGATAAAATTGTTACTGTATTCCCCCTGTGTGGCTGCTTTCTGTGCTCTGGAAAGAAAAACCAAATCATGAAGCAGAAGACACAATTCTAGGCTTTATGGAATTCATCATGTGGTTGGGAATTTGAAATCTAATCACATGAATCAGGATCATAATGCTGTTAAAGCTCTATATCAACAAATGCTGATTTTGACCATTAGTGGGGCTAAAGTGAGATTAGAGAAACTTGTTATAAATTATAACCCATTAACCATATAATAATTCTTAACATGCTTAGAATTTAGTGCTACAGTTACTAAATTCTTCTTATGAGATGCTAATTCACAGTTCTTTAGGAAATTTATAGCATAAATTATTTCACTAGGAGAAATCTTATTTTCAAAGTATGTAAACAATGGTTTCAGTTTAAGTAGGACAAAATGCTGATGTTTGTTTATGGAGTTTTATTAGTGTATCTTGTGTATAACTCAGAAACCAGAGTCAGTGTTATTTAGGAAAGATGAGACATAATGTGTTCTTTATGGAAATTTTGTCCCAGAATTTCAGTGCTGTCATGATCAAGGAATTCACAAGTTTCTGTCTTCTGGGACATCTGGAGCTACAAATCATGCCTCTGGATTTGATTTCTTAACAAATGTCAGAAGCTCATAAAGGTCATTGTATGACAACCTCTTAGATCTTAAATATCTTATTCCCCAAATTTCTATATACTAATACTACACTGAATCAATGGCAAATGAAGCAGACCCTGGGAATTCTATGAGATCAGGCAAAGATGAAACACTTCTGTTATAATTTTAAACTTTTGGACTCTTCTCATTTATAGAGAAAAGGACATTGATCATGTTTAATGTCAAAAGGATCATTTCACAATGCTGATGCAACTCATAATTAAGAGTTAACATTAGGAGATTCTATATGGTCACATGATCTATTGAGACAATAGCAATCACCACTCTGGGTTTGGGGACTGAACTGAGAAGAGAAAAATGGATCATTGCTAGCTAATAACATGTGAGCTGATGGAAAGCAGTGCAACCACGGGCATCGTAAAGACAACTAGATCAGGTTGCCTGGGTGAGGAAATGTAAAACTGGGTTTCTTGGGGGAGAAAAAACTCATCTAGTCTGGCCAGTGTGGTCTGTCATGGTGGGGGGTGGATCCTAACAGACAGAGCTTCTCTATGACCTATCAGTCAAGGAGCAGGAATCCAGTTTGTGGGCTCCCTCAGAGAAGGTTGTGGCCCACAGACACGCTGGGGCTGGTGTCATCCACCAGACCAAACAGAAATTTGAGGGTATTCAAGAAAAGAAAGTCTGAGGACCATACCAATTCATAACACCATCCTCAATGATTTCTACAGTGGAAGCTCTTGAAAGCCACAGGATCCCTACCCTGGGGGAGAAACAAAACCATACCCAGTGACCACCTGCCATGTCCTGGGCTAAATAAGGAATTTGTCTTGAAGAGCTTATCTACCTCTCCTCTTGCCTGTACTCTCCAGTCTATTCACTGCAGCAAGAGAGATTCTTTCAAAACCTAAATTGACCAGGTCTGGTCAATCCTCTGCTCAAAACCTACAATGACTCCCTTTCACTCAGAGTGAACATCAAAGTCCTCACACTGGCTCCAAGGCCTCTGTGGCCTGGCTGTTGTGTCCTCCTGCCCAGCTCAGTCAGCTTCTGCCACTCTTGCTTTGCCATGGGTTACCTATGCAGAACTTTTGCAAGGTCTTTTCTCTCTGAACAGACTGTTCTTCCAGATGTCCATTGGCTACGTCTGTCAACCTTCCATGTCTCTGCCCAGCGGGAACCTTCTTAATCATGTCTAACCTACTCTGCATGCCCTTTTCCCCTTGCTTCTGTTACCTACTACCTACTCTGGTTTTTCCTTTATTCTCCAGCTCCTACCATCTTCTTACAAACCATGTCATCTACATACTATGTTTCTTGTTCCTCTCTGCTCCCCTAAAATATAAGCTCCATGAAAAGAGAAATCTCTGCTTGTTTTATTCAATGATGTATCTCAAGTACCTGGTGCTTAGTAACAAAGGAACATAGTACAAGTTAGATACATACATGGAACGTATGGATGAATGAATGCGTTGATGCTCACACAATAGATGAGTGGTGGAGAGAGGATTTGCATTCAAGTTGCTTTCCAAATAAATAAATAAATAAATAAATAAATAAATAAATGTTGCTTTCCACCATTCACTCATCACATGTGGCCCCAGCTGGAATACTGGGTTATGGAGAGAAAAAATAGCTAGTGCCTGAGCCACTTCTCCTGCCCCTGACTACATCCCTGGCTGCAAAATAGCCTTGAATACTAGACTATTAGGTTAAAAGTGAAACAATTTGAAGAGTGAGACTTTTGTTCTTGTCAAAGAGGACTGTCTGATTCCCTGTAGATTGCTTGCAGTCCTGTTCTTTACCAGCATGGACTGTACATGCACCTTATCAGTCAGAGCAACTTCTCCCCTGCAACTCCATGAGCTAATTACATTAGTGCAATATGCAATCATAAAACTGTCATCAACTGAAAAATCCAAGCTGCTTTTCTGTGAGTACCTTTCTTCCAGTGTCAGCTGTTAACTGTGTCAACCTCCATGTTCTCCAGCAGAGACAGTGTGGGTGTGGGGGTGGACAGTGGACCTAATTAAATCATTAACCTTCATCACCAGTTCTTTTTAAACCAAGGGAAAAAAACACTACCCAGAATGTAATATGGTATTAGTATGAAATATGGATCTTTTAAGACTTTCTCATATTCCATTTTTAGAACACAGACATAATTATCATGCCTAGCCGAGCATGCTATGGAAGGTGAACTAAATGATGGCATGCATAATTGGGATTAGGCCCTCGGAGGAACGTGATGATGATTTTTATAATTCTGCCCAAATGTGAGGCTCTCCTTATTGAGCCAGTGAGCCCAGTCTTGCATGGCATAAATGAGATGACTGGGTCTTGATGGCCCAGGTTTGCTTGCCAATAACATTGAAATCACTTAAGTCATTTTGACACACATCAGCCAAGGTCATAACTAGAGATGGACTTTCCCCTAATAGGGAGGTCTAGAGCCTGGACGAGAGAGTGGAAAACAAAGTTCATGGTCACTCACCAAAAGCAGCTCTGCAGAGTTCAGGCTGCGTAACTGGCAAAGACTCCCAGCTGGGATCCTTCACCCTATTAACAAGAGGGGTCTTCAGTACTAGGTTTTCCTTCCCAAGTACTTATTCCCAGAATCTATGCTGAAGGTGGTTCATTTTTCAAAAGTGTTCTGTGCCACTTTCAATCAAAATGATACTAGGAAAACTGTTGGATAAAACAGAGAAAGGTTATTCCTGTCTTCAAACCTCATTTAACAGTTATCACCATACACACAGTCACCTACCAATGAGGGTTTAAATGAGGAAGTCCTCTCCCATGTACTTTTTCTACTGAGAGCTGGAGTTGCAAGGGCAGAAGGGAAACCAGCTTGGATAGAATACATGTTATGGCATTTAGTCCTAATAAGAACCTGGTGAGGCATCTGTTGGGATTTATATCTAAGTGTGTCCGGGATCAAAGGGTTCACAGGGGAGTTAGGAAAGTGGCCCTGAGTCACATGTCTAGAAAAGAGATCTGGATGCTAGCCTTCACCTGTAAATCCCACTTCTCTGTCTTCCTAGGGAAGACCCAAGGAGCCCTATACTCAATTCTAGCTTTAATTCTTCCTTGAATTGTTCCTTTCCTCCTTGGCTTAGTTTTTCTAGATACATACCTCAGGCGCAAGTCAGAGAAGTATTGCCTAAACTCAGTGTTGAGAACCAATCTCTAATTTGTGATGAACTAAATCACAAAAAGTGAAATGACCAGATTTCTCTGCCATGGAACAATTGTGCAGGAAACTTTTATTTTTTTAATCTGTGAAATCAGGATAGAGGTTAACTCTGAAGAAATGAAAGCTGTTGGCAATGAACGAGAAAAGGGCCTACCTGACTGCCTTCCTCATCTGCACAGCCTTTACTCCCAAATTCTTTGCCCAAGCTGACAGTTTTCTCAAATCATTTCTTCTATCCTTTGGAGTTCATGAAACTGGAATTCATTTAGGTTGATAAGCATCCCCATTGGAGAATGCAAGTCGCCTCTGGGTGTTTTAGTGGGCTGTCAATCACTAACCCATCATGAACTAATTTTAGGGGATTGCTCCCAGTGTCCTGTGTGAGTTCAACTGGGGGAACTGGAGTCAGGTTTGGATGGAGAGGTACTTGAAACATGAAATGCATTGAGTTTAAGCACAACTGAGTGGAATAAGTGTTCCCTATCTCAAGAAGGCTCTGCCTGCCAGTGGGAGAGGTACACTATGCCATCAGGAGACTTGAGGTCAGAAGAAAGAGAGTCAATGCATATTTAGACTGCTGGTGGCCAATAATCAAGCTCGAGAAAAATGTGAACAGTCTTCTCCAAAAAATGCAATAGAGTGCATATCCTGTCCCGTCCATAGAGGAGCAGTCCTGTCCATGCATTGGGGAGATGATCCCTAGGTATACAAGAACCCTTCGCCAAGAAGCCCTGATCCCTGGCACTGGCCCAGAGTGTCCTCTTGTTATCGCCCAGCCTTCTGCTCCTTCATTATATAAATTTTGCTTTTCTCTTTCAACCTTCAGTTCTGTGCCTTCGGGTTTAGATCCCTGAAGCCTACTTCCCTTCTACAAAGCTCACCTAAAGTTTCTACTCTGGTTTATGGATTTGGTTCAGCTCGTCTCAGATCTTGAGTTTGCGTTTCCCTAAATTGCCATGTACTCACTGTGCTGGGAGACAGCCCTGAGGGCAAACATTCAGCTCTTGTCTTTCCCACCCCTCATGCCACAAGAGCTTCCCTCCTCTACCCAAGCCCCAGCCTTTTCCATGTAGGTGGAGAAAACACATATACCTACACTGCACATTTTCTTTACCAGTGTTTCCCCTTCTTCTTGCAGGATTTGTCACCTGGCTGCTTTGTCTAGTTCCATAAGTACATTTCAGGTGTGAATGTACCTTGTGGCTCACCTAGGAATCACACGTCCATGGCTAATAATGTTTCAATGGGAAACTGTTTTTTGAATAGAACAAGTTGACTTAGAAATACTTTTTCTACACAACTTTATTGTAAAGTGGTTGTAAACTGTATTCATTTCCTAGGGCTACTATAACCAAGTACCACAAACTGCATAGCTTAAAAAATATAGCTTCTCATAGTTTTCAAGACTAGAAGTCCAAAATCAAGATGTTGGTAGGATTGGTTTCTTCTCAAGTATCAGAGACAAGGATCTATTTCAGGCCTCTGTCCTTAACTTGGAAATGGCTGTTACCTGTTCATGCAGCATTCTCCTTGTGTTTGTGTCTCTATGTCAAAAGTTCCCCTTTTTTAAGAATGCCTGTCATATTGAAATAGAGCTCCATCCAAATGACCTCATTTTACCTTGGTTGCCTCTGTAAAGACTCTGTCTTCAAATAAGGTCACATTCTGAAGGTACTGTGGAGTATGAATTTGGGGAGGACACAATTCAACTCATAACATAGTCTGTTGATCTGATGATACAGGTATCTTCACTAAAAATCAGTTATTTATTGATGAAAAAGAACAAAGATTTGTAGATGACAGCTGTAGAAACATCTTAATAATAAATCAGAGTTTCTCTGATGTCCATTTATAAGGATGAATTTGACTCTGCATTTTTGTAGAAGCAAAGACCATGTAATTATCAATGAATATCCACAATGAATCAATGAGTATCCTATTAATAGGATGGCTTCTTCACCTTATTTGATATTTTCTTTTTCCCTCCAAAGTCTCAAAGGGGATAGAAAAATTCCTTTTAGCTTAAAATCTCTCAACCTGGCTGCACGTTAGAATCACCTGAGGGAAAGTTTAATGAAACATGGACCTCTGTGGAAACCCAGAGATTCTGATGTAACTGGTTGGTGGTGGGGTCCATGTAGCAGTAATTTTTTAAAAAGCTCCCCAGGTGATTTTATTGTGTGACCAGCTCTGGGAGTCACTTAAAGCTCAGCTTAAAACCGTGTAACACTAAACACTGGTTACTGAGTCGAGGATCAAAAATGTTTTTAATCCACTCCCAGCGTGTGGACATAAATAGTGAAACACATTTCCTTCGCAGAGGTTGGAAATACCACTGATTGTGCAGCCTGGGTAGGAGGAAAGGGTTGGTGCTTTCTGAATGCAAGAGGTGGCACTCAGTGCTAACAAATTATAATGGAGGATGTTGGGGCAGATGTGCTTTAGATTGGACTGAGTTTTCTAATCATTGGGTGGAAATTGTGTTCAACAGACTGTGTCTGACTATATCAGAGGATGGAGGAGTGTGTGGAATGAATATGGGAGAAGCCTGCCTTTAGGAAAGCCAGAAAAGCTTGAGAGTTAATTCCAACACCTGGGTAAACTGAATATACATGTTATAAATACATATTTTTACCTATATATTTATATAAATATTTATTTATATGTTTATATATTCTATATTTATATACATTTTATTTATGCATGTATTTATATTTATATATTTATATGATTTTATGTATCTATTTATGTATTATATTTCTATATATTTGTACTTATTATATATAAATAATTCATATATAATAATTATATATGTTTATATATAGTAATTAAATATTTCATATATATGTATATTTATTATAACTTTAGTTATAATTTCTACACATACACACATAGTTACTAAGGGCTTTCCATGGTCCAAACAATGCCCTGGACCTTCCAGATATAAAAATGATTAAGGCACAGGCCATGTTCTGGGGGAATCCTCCCATTACTGACAATTACACAACTAAAACATAAGGTAGAAGTAAAGGGATCATGTGAAGACATTCAGGGAGAGGTGAAGGAAAGAGTAGAATGCTAAGAGAGAAAAAAGACAGAGAAGTTTTCGGAGCCAGACCCACCAATGCTTTATCTTACAGTTTCAGCCACTTGGTATGTATGTGGCCTTTATTAAGGCAACTAACCTTGTCTTGAACCTCAGTTTTCACAGAGAGATAGGGAAACCAAGCTTAATGTATTGTTGTAAGGATTAACAATTATGGATGTGATTATGGATGTGATATGCCTAGTGTTGCAAGTAGGCACTTTGGAAATGGTAGCTTTTGGGTGAATACAGGAAAAAGGGACTACAAAGTTAGTGTGATCATGTAATTTATCACCTAAACTGAGGCATTTCTTATTATAAAAAGCAGATGTTTTAATAAGTATGCTACAATGACAGGTTAAACTTGAACGGTCCTAGGCAGCCAGGATACATAGTCACCCTATAAAGTGATCCTGATAAAGACTGCTGGTGTCATTGATGAGGGATTCAGGGCATAGGGTTTGGGTCAGAGTGCCTGGGTGCAAATCTTGTGTACATCACTCAATAGCTATGTAACCTAGCATCAGTTCATTAACCAGTTTGAATCCTCAGTTCCCTCAATTACAAAATGGGGATAATAATAGTACTTCATAAATAGTACTTCATAAATAAGTATGCATATTAAATACTTAATATTTAGCATGTCCTTAAGATGAATCTATAAGACAAAATGAGTACTCAGAAAGTTTTTTTAAAAGATTTTATTTATTTATTTGAGAAAAAGAGAGGATTCACGAGCAGGGGGGGAAGGGCAGATGGAGAGAGAGAAGCAGACTCCCTGCTGAGCATGCAGCCAGAGGACAACAGAGGACATGATCCCAGTACCCTGACAACATGACCTGAGCTGAAGGCAGGCACTTAAACAACTGAGCCACCCATGTGCCCCAGGAAGTTTTAATCAATATTATTACTACCTGGAATGGTGAAAGATTTATAATCAGAAATAGGAGAAGCTGAAGAAAATGGAAGTCAATTGTTGCAAAAGAAGTAAAGGACTCAATTCACCAGATGTGGAAACCAGGAGAGCAATGGGGCTTTTGAGAGAATATACTAGTGCAATGGAATTGAAAGACTGATTGTAAGCATTTGCAGAATGAGTGAGCAGGAAAGAAATGAACTCTTTGCCTTTAGACCAGTCTTCCTAACAGCTTGGCAGTGAAAAACAGAAACCAGACAGTTAGAAACTGGAAGGGAAAGTAGAATTGAGGAAAGGGAGTAAGGTTTTTTGGGGCCTTCTTAGAGACCAAGCTGAAAGTGTTAATGGAGAGAGTGGGCTGAAAGTACAGAGGGTGGTAAGGGCACTACCCTCTCCACCTTCTCCCATGGGATCTTCATCCTTTGCTGCTCTCCTGGGGTGGGAAGGGAGGGGTTCCTTCATAACCACCCACACTGTCTTCTTCCTCTCCCTCTACACAGAC
Organism: Martes martes; assembly: GCF_963455335.1. Lineage (NCBI taxonomy): Eukaryota > Metazoa > Chordata > Mammalia > Carnivora > Mustelidae > Martes > Martes martes. The sequence goes on from NC_137890.1 coordinate 159,437,802, forward strand.
AATTTTGCAATAACTTACTTAATTTTCTATCACCCGAAATAGGTCCACAGATGAATAACAAAAAGAAATACTCTCATTTGATTCTACATCTTTACCTGTCATTTAATCACTCTCCTCTTCTTATCTATATTTTTGGGAAATTAACTTAAATTTGACGTACTACTTGGCTACCTCCCATTTGTTTCCAAGACTATGGCCTCCTGGCTTCTGCCCTTTTCTACTCTCCCATGTTTTGGTTAGTTATTACCAAAATGACCCATCCAACGACTTTTATTTTGAGAAGTGAGTGGAGGTTCTCAGCATTTATCTTTACTAGACTCTCCAGTAGCATGGACCCTCAACTTCCCTCTTGAACATTCCTGGAATATTCTCTTGGTTCTGCTTCTACATCCCTGATTGTTGCTTCCTTCTTATTATCAGGCACTCTTATTCTACCCATATCTTCAATGTTGCTGTTCCTTGACATTCTGTCTTCAGAACTCAGAACAGTTATACAGTGCCCTGGATAATGTCATCCACATCAATATTTCCAATCCCTCCTCTGTTAAGTTAATGCTTCTCAAATCTCTGAATGTATCCAGAGTTTCAGATTCTTAGATCCAATTCCTTTCTTAAGGAAGCCTGTGGGATCTCATACAAGATACCTGAAAGCCAGTGTCCATAAAACAGAACTAATTATCAGACCCCTCTTTACCTCTCCACATCCCCATAAGCCCTACTTAGTAAAAATCTGAGTACAGTCTGAAGTCAAATTGCCCCAGTTTGAATTTTGGTTCCATCACTCCCTATCTGTTTGATTTTATGCAAGCTATTTAACATTTATGCATTTTATAAATGAAAATAAATTTTAATCTAAGGATGGAAGGGAAAAAGGTGAAATTCATGTTTAAGAACACCTCAAGTAACTCCTCAATTAATTATAGCTATTATTACTATTTCAGTATTATCCTCTTTTTTGTTGGGGCACTACTGCCTACCCATTAACTCAAGCTAGAAGCCCCGGGGAATACCTTTGATTCTGCCTTCCTCACTCATGGTATCTAATCAATGACTAACACCCACTGACATTACCATAAGCACTTCTTCTTCTTCTTCTTCTTCTTTTTTTTTAAGATTTTACTTATTTATTTGACAGAGAGAAAGAGAGACAGCGAGACAGGGAACACAAGCAGGGGGAGTGGGAGAAGGAAGAGGCTTCTTGCTGAGCAGGAGCCCGATGTGGGGCTCAATCCCAGGACCCTGGAATCATGACCTGAGCTGAAGGCAGAAGCTTAATAACTGAGCTACCCAGGCAGCCCACCATAAGCATTTCTTAAATTTGTATTCCTTTTTCATTTCTAATTCTGTTCCCTTAACTGAAACCTCTGAGATATTTTTTGGGTTATGGACACAGTCTCTCAAAGGGAGTGTTGGATTCCAGTTGTGTCTGCCTTCAATCCATCTTGAACCCAGCTTCCAGAGTGACTAACTTAAAAGTCAAATATGATGCTGTCACACTCAGCTTAAAACCTTCAGATGACTACCATGTCCAACCACCTAAGTTAGTTAGATCTTCAGCATGGTGTGTGAACTAGAACTTGACACCAAACCCCTGAAGTACATGTGTGGGTGTCAGGGAATCCTGCACATAAAACATAAAGAAACTGAGTCAGCTGGACCTTCGAGAGAAACGAGGTTGATGGTTGATGTGGAGGGTATCAAGGGAAACAGTTGCTTCTTTCCTCATTCTCTTTCTTAAAGTGTCATGCCCCCTACCTTACGCAGGGATGCACACCTGTACACACATACATGCACATGCACACCCACACATACACACACTACATGAAATAAGAACAGTAGAAGATGATCACTCTCCAACAATAGTACAAGTGAGAGTAGTGGTGTTTTGGGGTAAAGGAGACAGGTTTTGCCTTAGAAGAAAAACCTAAAAAACAAACAGAAACAAAAAAAACAAGGTTGGCATAAACAAAAAACAGTACAGGAAATGTAGGAAAGTTCACATTAGAAATAAAAAAAGATGGATGAGTATTTAAAAAATAAATAATGGTAATTTTGACTTCAGGAGAACTTTAAAATATAAGATAAACATGTATCTTACCTGTAAAAGGTACAATTTATATGTATTACATGTATATTATATATTATACATATATTACATATAATATTAAAAAATCTAAGGAAAAATAATGTAAATAATTTTATTTTAAATAATTTTTAAATAGAGTTTGAAAACACAAGAATAAGTTATTTAATCATTTTATTTTATTATTTTTAAATTATTGATTTTAAAATGTTATTGGAACAGAGTAAGACTTAAGACACTCTAATGTCGATTAAGAGAACATGTGGGAGGCTGAGATGAAACAGGAAGGAAAAAGTTGGCTGACAGTTTTAATTGGATAATTAATGAGAATCTGAAACAAGACAGTCTCAATATTCATAGTGTAAGATTAGTATAATGCCTAGTTTGAAAAACTCATTTCAGTCAGGTTATGGTTGCAGGTTTCTGTTCTTTAGACACCATTCAGAGATCTAGGGTGGAAGCCAAGGACACACAGAACACTGCTGAGTATTGCCAAAGTTATGAGTCAAGCTCATGATTGAGAACATGTCTTGTTGGCGTGTGGATGGCAGTAGAATGAGACCACATGGCAGAGGTTGATATTGGGTGGGAAACTAGACAAACAGGATCTATCAAGGGTGATGCAGAGGTTTCAGCAATGAATGGCCTTGCTCAGGAAGGTCTATAGAAGCAGCAAAGAGGCAGAGGTGTTGTTCCTGACTCAACGCATGCAGAGGTTGATAGCACTGATAAAGCAAATAGAGTGAATGAAATTCTGATTCTAGGACTATTGCCTAGAATAATACAATATACATTAGTACAATAATACAATAATACATTGTATTATACTACATGTACTATTATAATACAATAGTACATTGCCATTTTTTTTCCTATTTACACTATTTTCTACCTCTATGAAGTGAACCTGTGGGTATTAATTCTAGCAGGAAGGTAATGGAAGGCCTGCCAATGAATCCTGTCTTGATGGAAACAAAAGGTTAAAATCATCTCATGAAAAATTAATTAAGGGTGGAGTAAGGTGCTTTTGGCTGCAAATAATAATGAGCCTAGAGGCGGCTGGTTACAGAATTTGTCTGCTAAGCAACATGACAACATCAAGGACTCAGTTCCTTTTTAAATTTCCATTCTGCTATCTGCACCACCTTGGCCATCATTGTACAGCTGGATCACAAAATGGCAGCCTTGCCCTCAGAAATCCTGCATCTAGGCAACTGTCCACACACAACTCACCAAGGGACAAGAGAATACTGGAGCCTCTTCTTACACCATTTTGTACTAATGAATAAGACCTTTCCCAGAAGGATTTGAGCAGATTTTTACCAATATTTGTTGACCAGAATTTTTACCACATGCCGATGCCTGTACTGATTATTGGCTGAGGGCATAGCATCATGACAACTAGACTATGCTCACTTCATTCACTAACTGGAGATATGGAGTAAGTCCAACCCCTGAGCTCATGAGAGGGGAAGGTGAGGCAAGAGGTGGAAGGGAAATGGCCATATGTTACTTGTGTCTGTCTTTGGAGAGTTTCAGTGTCATTTAAAATTACATTAGGGAAGAGGATCACATCTGAATTGAACTTCTCAGAATAACTACTCTCCCTCATTATTGTAAGGTTCAACCCTTTCATTATTTGGTATTTCATTCAGGTAGGAATTGGAGAAAGTTGGCCTGACCTCCCCTGCTGTCCTCATAGGACTTTACAATAAAGGACTGGGGGAGAAGCGTATTGTTGGACTCTGTTTCCATTGCTAAACACATCAACAGTCTTTTTCTAAATTGCAAAAGCAGAGATTCAAAATGAATGCATTTCCAGTCATATCTCTGCAAACAAAGGCTGGAAATATCCTCACTTGCAACTATCAGAAGGGCCCACTTAGGAGGAAAGATACTCCTGGAAGAGTGAGATGATTGCAAGATGATTGCAAAATTGAGACCTAAGAATTCGTCACTCCTATAAACAAATGTAAGTAGATTAGCTTGAGCAGAGTCAAATGTCTAATGATGGCCTAAAGTAAAATTGTAATTTCTTGAACTACTTGAATAATGGCATTATATTTTTGGTAATCTCAAAATTAATGGGGGGGAAACTGTAACTTAGTTATAAACTTCTAAACTGTCCCTGCCTTGTGAAATATATTGTAATAGAAATTACTGAACCTGAAGTGATTTAAAGTTTGCCGTGCATAAATCTCTGATACTGTTGATGTAGATATTTAATTATTTTTTTATTCTAAGATATATCCTAGGAATTTGTGGTAGGGTGTGGAGGGAGTTGGGGTGGAAATGGAGTGCCTTTCTCTTAAACATTAAACACAACACACACACACACACACACACACACACACACACCCTTAATTGATTACTTAATGGTGTTGGTTAGTTGAATTCTGTTGTTTGAAAATTGACTTTAGATTGTTCTTTATATTTTCTACTCTATCATTCTACCCTCTTACATCAAGATGAGACCACTTTGAAGAACCCAGATGGATCTCATTGTACACAGAGATGACCCAGCCACTTCTTTGGGTTTTATTATAACTTGTGTTTGATTAGGTGTGCTTTCATATTCACTGCCTGATCCAATTTTCACGGAAGCTGTGTGCATTCAATGGAGCAGACCTCAACATCATCATTTTATGGATGAGCAAACAGAGGCGTGGGTTTAAATAAGTTTTGTAAAATCGTACAACTGCTAAGTGATAAATTGAGATTTAACGTCAGTACTTTCTCTCTAAATAAAGACTTCTTTCTCATCATGGTATAAAAGTCTGATCTATATTACCTGGCCCTAGTTTTACATGTTAGGTTAGAATGACCATAACTACTCTCAAACTTGGAAGAACATGAGCATAATTCCTTTAGAATGCTGAAGTTCTATGATAATACACCATTGTTCTCCTCTTTCTTAATGTGTAGAAGAATTTCTAAGGGAGAAGTCAGGAAGACACTTAATTGAAGGGTTGTCCCCTGCACTTTGAAACCAAGGGCTAGAAGTTGGACAAGTCTGTTGTTTAATGTCTGTGGAAATGGAAAGACAGTGACAGACTGTATAGGATTCAGAACTCAGGCTTTGTTATCACAGAACTTCCCCCAAAATTCTTGCCTGCACCCAAATTACCCTCACCCCCACCTATCACTGACTCTAGATGCTGAGACTAAACTGAAATAGCTAGTTCTTAGTCTCATCCTTACAAAATTCAGCTAATACAAGCTAACCCACTGTGCTTTGATTCACAATACTTAACAACTGTAGTTTGTATATTACAACAAAGGAATCCAAGCAAATAAACTAGCCTCTGATTTTGCAGAGAAGGAAGTCATCTGATAGAAATTCCCAACATACCTATAGGCTTATATTTATTGGATGGTGCATCTTTCTTCCGTCTCTCTGGATGTGATGGAAGAGCTACCATTTAACTTTCCAATGCTCATCCTTTAGCGTTTCCAACTCTGTCTTCTCCTGACTTCTAAGAATTGAATACTCCAAGTCTCTTTCCTTTGAAGCACTCTTTTTTCTCCTTCCTGTGACAACACACCCTCTGGTTTCTCCACATCCTTCTGGTTGTTCTTGACCATTACTCCTACACTTCCAAGCCATTAAGTTTTGTGTTCCTTGGGGTGTATGTTCCAGGTCAACTCCCTAGCTGCCCCGGGAAATGTCGGTCATTTTCATCATTTAAATTATCATCTACTGATCTGATTCACAAATTCCCAAATGAAACTCAAGCATCTCTTGATATTCAGGTCCCAGTATCCAACTGTGTACTATGGTTACCTTTTCTTTCAGCTTTCCCAACAGTATGGGAATATTAACATGTCACGGTGTGAAATCATCTTTCATCTTATAATCATTCCCTCTCCTATGTGCTCTCTAGGGTACTCCCAGTTCATTCATTGCCCAGCTCACAAGACTAGGCACCATGCTCCATCACTCCCTCCCTCCAGCACACCCTTACAGCCAGTCCTTCAGCAAAGCCTGCATTCCATGATTAAGTTCCTGGAACCTTACCTTCTTAGTTCCCTCTCTCTCCTGCCACTTCTAGAGTTCAGGCCAGCATCTTTTTGCATTTGGATTTCTGTAAGAGCTTCTGTTTCCAAGTTTGCCTTACTTTAATCAGATTTCCTTATCACAGCCAAAGCTGTTATTCTCACAAGCTAAACCAGTACATCCAATCTTCTTCTGAAAATATGTCAAGAGCTCCCTGTTTCTTTCAGGATAGAGTGCCTGCATGATATGGTGTTTGCTTAGTTTCCAAGTGGCCAATTTTGCTTTAACTTTTTTCAGCAACTATTTTTTTCCCCTTCAATTCAGTGTTATTACACATAATTAGAGATTGTTGTGATTTTTATTCAATTTGATATCCTCATTAGAGTAAGAGGAGTAAGTTATGCTTTACAAACACCATATTATTTCTCCACCATTGTGATATGGTTTTGTGTTGAATATATATAGGGGGAAAATAACACTGGAATTACGGCAATAACCACATGTGCAAGCCAAGCACTATACCCTGACACAGTACTGAGCTTGCCATTACAAGGTGTTTTAGTTTCTTACAAGTGCTATAGCTTTCTCATATGTGCTTTTCCCTTTGTTTGGATCATTTTCCTTTCTTCCCTACTGTCTTCCATGTATCTCAGTTTTAGCCTGTTAATTATTCTTTTTTTTTTTTTTTAAGATTTTATTTATTTATTTGACAGAGGGAAAGATCAAGGCAGGCAGAGAGAGAAGACGGGAAGCAGGCTCCCTGCTGAGCAGAGAGCTTGATGCAAGACTTGATCCCAGGACACTGAGATCATGACCTGAGCCGAAAGCTGAGGTTGAACCCACTGAGCCACCCACGTGCCCGCCTGTTAATTATTCTAAAGCCTTCCTTAATTCCAGTAAACTGATTCTAAATGTTTCTTTTATGGAAACTCAGAAAACTCTACTCTTTCCCTATGATGATAGCCATCACATTGTAAATGCTATTGCCTGTTTACTGCCCCTCCCTCCCCAACTAGACTGTAAGTACCATGAAAGTTAGGAATATGTAACAATAATGATAGATATTTTATATATATTTGTATATACCCTGGGATCTAATAGAGAGGCTGACATATAACAAATATACAATAAGCACATATTGCTGAATGAATAAATCATTGAATGAATAATAACATTTCAGTTGATCCCTGAAGGATTGGTAAATTTCAACACTCCAAGTTAGGAAAAACATTCCGACAGGAAGTATAGCATAGAATGACACACAGAATTAGAAAATTTGGGATATGAATAAGAAACTGAGAAGTGAATATTTTGAAAAGAATGGTTAGTAGGCTAAACAGCAGGAGGATAAATCTGGAGGAGAAAGAAGCCATTCAGAAAGTTAATGTAGTAATAGAAGTAAGAAGGAAGAACATTTTTTGATTGAAGTAGAGTTGACACACAATGTTACATTAGTTTTAGGTGTGCAACATAGTGATTCAACAACTTTGTATGTTAAGTGTGCTCACCAGAAGTGAAGCTACACATCTATCGCTACTGTCACTAAGTAACACTATTATGATACCATTGACAATATTCCTTATGCTGTATCTCTTATCTCTTATCTCTGTGACTTAGTCATTTCGTAACTGGGAGCCTATATCTCCCACTTCCTTTCACTCTGTTTGCCCATCTACCACCCCTACCCCTCTAGTAACCATCAGATTTTTCTCTGTATTTCAGGGTCTGCTTTTTGTTTATTCCTTTGTTGTATTTTTTAGACTCCACAGGTAAGTGAAATCATATAGTATTTGTCTTTCTATGAGTAACTTATTTCGCTAGCATAATATTCTCTAGGTCCATCCATGTTGTTGTAAATGGCAGGATCTTTTGATGACTGAGTAATAGTCCATTGTATACATATACCACACTTCTTTATCCATTCATCAGTTGATAAATAGAGACTTGGGTTGCTTCCATATCTTGGCTATTATAAATAATGCAGGAAGGAAGACCATTTTTTAAAAAAATAGTTATTTATTTGAGAGATAGGGAGGATTGGGGAGGGGCAGAGGAAGATGGAGAGAGAGAATCCCAAGCAGACTCCCTGTTGAGCACAGAGCCCAACACAGGGCATGATTTTATTACCCTGAGATTATGACCTCAGTCGAAAACAGGAGTTGGACGTTTAACCGATTGAGACACCCAGGGACCCCAGGAAGAACATTTTTGATGAGAGTCCAAATATTATATAGAACCTTGTAAAACATCAGGCCATTGTAATAGGTAAGCTAAGCCATTCAGACTGATTTTCTGAATATACAAATAAAAATAAATCAAGAGACAAAAGAACCAAACAATTTTAAGTGATTCTGTTCTGAATGATGGCTTACCATTCTATTAGAAATTGAGAAAGGACAGGCTTCTATTAGTAACAACTGTCCAGTGATTATTGGCACCTTTTCCTTTCCATTGGCAAAAGGTCAATGAAGAACTGAGAGGATAAGACAGACTTACCATAACTCTCAGAAAATTTCCTATAACATGTTTTTTAAATAAATGATCATACCCAATGTAGTTTGTCATCATCATATCACACAAAAATGAAATAGAATAGAATGGAAAATGCAGGCCTGAATCACATTTTGTAAGGCTAAGTATGTATTAACTTTGTTTCAGTTACGTGTGTATATTTGTATCTGTGTGTGCACACGTGTGTGTGTGTGTGTGTGTGTGTGTGTATTTGTTTTACTGAGTCATAATGCAGAATACAATGTCTAATACATTTCTTTCAGTCAGTCATGGTCAAGAAGGTTTGAAAGATCCTGCCCATCTTGAGCCAGCTCCCTTGTTCTGCTCCACATCCAGCAGTGTGTTACTGCCAGAAATTTCCAGCTCCATGGAAACACTCTTGCCTGGTGTCTCCTGCCTTCAGCACTAGAGATGAACACCAGCTGACTTAATAGCTTTGTCTGTCTCTATGTTGACGAACTGATAGGGGCTAGTGTGCTTTCTGTTTGTCCCTCCTGTGTCCTAATCCAACCATTTCCAGCCACCAAACCATTACAGTGAAAATGTGTGTAGAGGGCCAGTGTCTCTTCTCAATGTACAATATAAACTTGCATTAGAGAGTTAGTTGTCAAAGAATTTTATCATTTGAAAAAATTTAAACTTAAATAGACCCTCATGCTATATTTCTATTCATAGTCTGCCTATTCACATCCTTGTTCCCCCATTCACCTTTGGATAGCTTTGGATCATCTTTGTCATACCGTGTCCAAAGACAACTTAGACTTGAAAGTTGGTGCAACAACCCAAGCTTTCAAGGTCATAACGAAGAGACATATACAAATTACTAATGGGGAAGCATTTTTAAACTTAAAGAATGTGAAGTTAAGGTAGAAATTGCTTTAAGGGTGGCACAATGGTGACTCACAGTCCCAGGCCTGATTTCTGGAGAATTCAGCAAGCTCCTTAATGAACAAAGAAGTTCGATTTTTTTTACTTGGAAGTACAACCCTGAGCTGAGAGGCCACCCTTCTTTTTGTTACCCTGAGGTTATCCTTTAGGAAGGGAGACTGTGATTAGGTTGTTTCGGGTAGACTGGGAGCACAGTAACTAGTAAGTACTGACTTACTAGAGGCCGGCTGAGAGGTGCCTCCACCATGCCCTTTAGGGCCATCTTTGAGAAGCAGCCTCTGAGCCTGCCTGCTGTGGTGACGATCCCTCCGCCTGGCTATTTCCCTCTGTCTTAAGTCAATTCAAGCTACTGTAATGAAATACCACAGACTAGGTAGCCTAAAAATCACAGAAATTGATTTCTCCCCATTCTAGAAGTTACAAGTCTGAGTTCAGGTGCCACCATGGTCCCTCTTCCACATTTCAGACTTTTTGCTGTGTCCGTATATGGCAGGAGGGGCAAGGGAGCTCTCCCGGGTCTATTTTCTATGGGTACTAAACCCATTCATGAGGGCCTGACCCTCATGAGCTAATCACCTCCTAAAGGCCCCACCTTCTAATACCATCATCTTAGGGGATAGTTTTCAACATAGGAATTTGGGGACACATTTGACCACAGTGCCTACCCTCACAGGTGCTCTGCAGAGGGATTAGCCATGAAAGCAGAAGGAAACCGGCTGGCTCACCAGACAGCAGCAGACATGAAGGAGTTACTAACCCTTCCTTCAGTCAGTCCAGTTCAAGAGCTCAGTTTGCACATGGGAATGAACAATGCAAACCATGGAAATAGTAAAAGCAAGAGATACAGAAGCTGGACTGATGAAAGGTTGAATGAGGCGACTCACTGAAGACCTAGGGGATGAACCTGGGTCTTCAACCAGAGCCACAGCAGGTTTTCCCTTGGCATTCTAACAATAACATCAAAAGAGTGCTTCATAGTTTGCAAACAGTGCTTACATACGTTACTTATTCCACCTTCTTAACAACACTGTGAAGTCACTAGAGGACTTTTATCCAGATTTTACAGACCAGAGAGCAGAGAATCTGAGAGGTTAAGTGATTTATTCCAGTGTCACAAAATCCTGAATTTCAAAACTGAAATGCAAATGAGAAGCTACATAAATTGGAGTACCTTGCAAAATTCTGAGGAGCAAAAATACCAGAGTGTTCTTTGGGATGGCATTCAAACAGAGGAGGGGTTGAAAACTTAAGGACAGTAGAAATGGACTAGAAAAAGAGGGTTCCTAAATTACCAGTGATCTAGGGGTGGGAGAAGCAGGTTGAAGAACAAGTCGAGGTTGTGTGAGAGAGTAAGGAAAGTGACAAACTGGCCCCATGCTAGACAGAAAAAATGCCAGGCTAGCAATCACTCAGGTCATAAAACGCTTCCATTATTCAATGTCACTTGGGATTCCCTCTCCTTTTCACAGCCACCTGAGAACAGCAATCTTTCAAAACAACCAAAATCTCCTAAAAATAAATAAATAAATAAAATCACAGTTTCATTACAGATGGTGGAGACCACACTTCTACTACTTCTGGGGACTCAGTGCTGATGAGCTAGTGTCAGCCTTCTCCTGAGGTCACCGTCCTGCAGAAGCTCTTATATGGATAGAATCTCAGGATCCCAAAGAGAAGAAGTTGCCTATTGGGTGATCTGCACCCCACATTTGAGATCTGGAGCTGTGTTTTCAACTACCTGAACAGATAGTCCCCAAAAGTGATGCCAAGAACTAATAGCACAAGTTTACTGTTTATAAACCCATTAGAAGTCAAACTGCTTCCGGGAGTGAATATATAGAAGGAACACGAAGGGGCTGATTATATTTGTGTGTGCAGGCACACGAGCATACAGGCTTTTATGCATGACTTTCGTGCCATCAAACAGTTTTAGCTCTGTGCATATGTTACTTTGAGAAAAGTGTAAAATTAACATTATAAGTTAAAAACAAGAAGAGTAGAGGGCAAATGAAAGGCGAGGGTAGCTGAAGTATGAATCACAGAGCAGTGCCAGACAGAAAACACATTCATGCTGGTCCGAGCATAAATCCAGGGAGCTGTCTTCAGGTCTGCTGCCCTGAGGAGAGAGAAAGAGGGCTGGTGAGACTTTCTTCATTTCCTTGTGGGCAACATGGGGGAAAGGGAACCCTATTAGGATGCAGAAAACCTGCATCTTTGATTCTCTATTTATTAATTCCCTCCATTCACTCATTTACTCAACCAGTATTTACTGAATGCCTCCTATGCAGGCACATCTATCTGTACAGAGAAAATAGGACAGAGGCCCAGCCCCATTGAAGCCGACATTCTAATGGGAGAGATAATTAAATAAATAAGTGAATAAATTAAAAAAATACTCTATGAGACAATATTTGTAAGTGCTATGAAAAATATAAAGCAGAATAAGGAGGAGTTTTGTCTGGAGAAGACCTCTGTAGTTGGGTCAGAATGATGTAGGAGGCAGATCTGATCCCAAGATCTCCTCCTTTTGATATACACACCCTGGATAACCCTCTCTCCTGAGTGCTGGTGGGATTTGTGAACATGATAGGATTTCATTACTAAGATTATATTACATGGCAAATGGATCTTATAGATACAATTGAGATCCTTAATCAGTTGACTGAATAAATGAAAAGGGAGATTTTTTTCTGGGTGAACATGACCTAACCAGAGAAACCCTTTAAAAGGGTCCAGACCATCCTAGAAGTCAGAATTTCGCTCCTGCTAATGTGGAAGAAAGGAAACAGTCATGTTATGAACCATCTGTGGAGGGAGTCAATTAGCTAGGAGCTGAGAAGTAGTCTCTGGTTGTTAAAGGCTATCCTGGTTGAGTTTAAAAAGGGGGCTTTTATTCTACATCCATTAGGACTTGACAAATTTGGGGAAAGAACACCAAGCCAACACCTTGATTTTAATCCTACGAGATCCTGAACAGAGAACGGTTATGTTGTGTCTAGATTTTAGACATAAAGAAAATGAGATTATAAATAAGTGATGTTCTAAACCACAGAGTTTGTGGCAATTTGCTATGAAGTGATAGGAAATCAATACAGCAGGATCTTAGCAGGTACCAATTTTGCCTTCCAAAAGGCAAGCCAAACAATTTGCTAACATTCCTCACCAAATCCCATCTCTCAAGCTTCCAGAATTTCACTTTCAAGGAAAAAGACAACGAAGAGAGAGCAACCATAAGATCACATGGGATATTTTTCCATAATTGCACTGGAGTATACCCGGCAGCCAGAACAAGGTCCTTCATTGACACAGTGCCCTCCCCTTGCTAAACAAGGCCTGGCCTACCACTTCTAGGGGACTGGGCTGATTATCAAACATACGGAGCACTATAGACACTAATTCCTGACTTGAGGATAGATGAGGTGAGTTGGCTCGCTTTGTCTCAAAGCTTCTTAGAGTAATGATGTTTTATGGCCCTTTACGACAACCCATTACCCCCCCCCCAAAAAAGGAGGACAGCAGAAAATGAATATTTTATTGGCTCCCATACAGTGGGCATGGCCTGAAGTAAAAATAAATGTTCTATGACATTCATCTTTATAAAATGCATTTTCTATAACCATAAAAGGATTTAATGATTCATCTTTTTACATGTCTCTCTGCAGTAATGATAGTAAATAATTGTAGTCATATTCTTAGATGGTCCTTATGCTGGGAAAAGTTTTGTTCAGGTAGTAACAATTTTCTATTATACAAAGAAAAATTATGAACACTCTGGTTGGGGATGGACTTCCTTTCAGTATTGCTGTTAGATATTTCTCAGTCCGACAAGGACTAATTTGGGGGGTGGAAGGAGCACAAGCTAGGATTTTCTGCAGAATAATGACTTTGAGAGCCGTGATATATCCCAAAACAAACAGAGGCCAGTTAAAAGTCCTAAACATGAAAAGTTCACTTTGATACAAATAAATTGTAAACGGCATTGAAAGGGTGCAAGTGACATTGTAGGGGTACCACTGACTATCTGGCAATGACTATGAGATGAGTCTCCAGGAAGGCAATAAAACAAACAAACAAAATGGAGCAGTCAAGTCAAGGGAGAAAAAGTAATATCTAAAAGACATTCATGTTACAGGAAGGGTTGAAGTTTCAACTGTTGAAGGACAAATTTTGATTGCTCTCCTTTACCTGATCCACTTGCTGAATTCTCCCATGCATTGCATTAATCTTTACTTGTTTATCTTGGCTTTCTGTAGATGGAAAATATTCACTATTTTTATCAATTTCTCAACATCATCTAAAATGATTGACCACTCCTTCCTTGTTGGAAAACTTCTCTTTGCTCAACTTCTCCCCCTGCACACTCTGTCGCTTTTCTTCATCAGCATCTTTGGTTACTCACTCTCATTTTATTCTTCCAACCCTTTATCCTCTAATTAAACATTCAGTTTTGAAGTTGCTGAGGATTTGTCTTTGGACACATTTGCTTCTTGCTCTACATTCTGCCTTTCTGTTTTTCCTACACTTTATCTAGTCCCATCACTTTGATTACCACTTATATTAAGAATGTAGTTGCAATATAGCTGCAGTATCTCTAGGTGTATCGTGGTTCCCTGGGCAGAAAGAAAGGGGAAGGACACATGGGCAAAAGAATTGTGCATATGCCATGAAAGCAAACATCATTCCGGCAGTTCCCAGAAGAGTTCCTTTTATGTCTCATTGAACAAATCTGAGTCATGTGACCAACCTGATTTGTTAATAAGTCTGGAGATGTGTGCATTTTTAGTGGGACATATCATCTCTTTGAACCAAATCAGAGTGCTATTAGCAATAGAGAAATGGAGAATGAATTTTGAATAGACAGTAACTCTCAGATCTGTGTTTTCAGTCCTGATCTGATTTTGGAAATCCAAACCAATATATGAGGTTCTTATTTCACATGCTCACTTGGATACCTTTGAACACCTCAAATGAACTTGTCCAGTGATATTTCCTATTCAACTTGTTTCTGCCTTCCATTTCCCGATGTTGGAAAATGACTGGGTCAATCATCTGGTTAGTTAAAGCCAAAACTTCTGCATCATCTTCCCTTGTCTCTCACCAGTTCCTTCTATCCCCAAATTATCATGTCCTCTCTCACTTTGAATGTATCTGCTTCTCACTAACCTTAATCCTCCCACTCTGGTTCAAGATATCATTCTCTCTTGCCTAAAATATTGAGATACTTTCCTAACTAATCTTTTTGCATCAATGTTTGCTCATTTCAATACATTTTTCACATTTTTACTTTGAGTAACTTTTAAAAGTTTGAATCTGATCTTAACTCTTCCCGGGTAAAAGTCAATTAATATTTCCAAAATTCTTAATATAGTCTAAAACTCCTAACTTGGCTCTTACTTTCTTCTGTGGATTCTATTACACTATGACTTACTTTCTCCACTTGAATCATATGGGATGTTCCTCATTTTATTTGAACATGATGTACACTGCTTTATTAGTCAAGTAGGTATTGGAAGAATTAAGCATAGATATTATTTTATTATTTTACTTTTTTTTTAGATTTTTAAAGAAGATTTTATTTATTTATTTGAGAGAGAAACCATGAGGCGGTGGGGGAGAGGAAGAAGCAAACTCCCTGCTGAGCAGGGAGCCTGATGAGGGACTTGATCCCAGTACCCTGAGATCATGACCTGAGCCAAAAGCAGACATTTAACTGACTGAGGCACACAGGTGCCCAAGCATAGATATTATTATAACCAGTAACTTTAAATGTTGCCATTGATCACTTATGAGTATGCTAGTCCCATCCACCCATTTGTGACTATCCTCTGATGGGCAGCCTTTAGTCCAAAGCTGAAGCAAAACTCAACATTTTGTCATCTTAACCAACCTCTCTGCAACCACCCAAATGTACACACACACACATTTACTCACATTTCTCAAAACAAAAGTGAGCAATGTATATCTTGATGGCTATTTTGTGTGAAATATGAGAAGACTTCCACTCATTTCAACACATGAAACTGCTTTAAAAATACCCCTGGATGCACTGGTAGGGACTGTGTCATCTGGTATGCAGGAGTCCTCTTCTCCCTGACCATGAGATCATGCAGCATTCATCCAGCTTTCTTTCTGTCTCTTTCCTGATTGTGCATGGCTCCTGCCTTATCCCACTTAGGCTTATCAACATCCCAACGAAAGTTCTCTCTATCTTGTTTCTTTATGTTCACAGTCAGGCTCTCTCAGTTTATAGACATAGCTCAAGTAATGTCTAAATTATTGAGGAGTGGACTCCCAACAGCAGGAGTTAAACTTCCTTGATGCTTCTCTGGGCACGTTGCTTTAGATGTCATTGTTCTTCAAACAAGGCAGTGAGAGGGTCCTCTACCTTTAGCACTGGCCACAAATTATGCTGAAAGACCTTTCCAGTTTTGATCTTCTATCTTACTGAGACTTATTAAATGTTATTCAAAAGTAGTAGGCCAATATTTTGACCAATGTCTCTAACTTCAAAACTATTATTAAGCATACTACTGTTACAAATCAAATAATAATTAATAGTTGAAAGTTAAGAGATGAGTTACCACTTTCTGACAATAAAATAGGTCATGGGCTGAATATTCTATTCAGTAGAATCCACTTCTAAAGTAGTTAAAAGAACTGTTCACTCTATTATTTTTATTTTAGGTAGGAGGAACAAGCTTTAAAATAAGGTTATTGTTATTTAACTTGTATATCTTAAATCAAGTGAATAAATTACCTTTTTGAGATATGGAGGAACATTTGGCTGCCAGTATCATACCAAAGGGAAAGTGGGAGACACTTCACTGGCAATAAATTCTAGCTCTAAGCTAAGAGTTTGAGGGAATTGATAAAGAACCATTCAAAAATGTGTAAGCAAGGGACTCAGTTACAAATTCAAGGGTGGCAACAAAGGTATCATAAAACAACTCCTAGAGAAAAGAAATCTCATAAATAAAGATACCAAAAATACTAATGTTGAAATTAATGAGGTTTTGAGATGTTGTTTAAGAAGAACTATTTTGATGAGTTAATTTGTCCTGAAAGAGGCACTGATGTTCATGTTTATAAATCTCCGGAGTTTGAACAGAGATATCATTTGTAGTCCAGGCAGAACATAGCCATTGTCCATGTTTGGAATCCAGATTTCAAGACCCAGAGGACAACACGCTATCAAATTGCAAATTCAACGATCTTCATCTGGAACTAAATTTCAACTGGGAACTCACAATAAATAACATCTTATTTTAGCTATTCGCCTTAGGTTATTTGCATGACTGAGAATGTTTTGCTTTTTCTCCCACTTCTTTTTTTCTCAACTAAAATTCTTCATAAGCAACTACAAGATAATATTTTCAGATACTTTTTTGCCTGTATGCATGGAATAGCTAAAACTAAGTTCCCGATATTCTGCTCCAAAACATATCCTCTGCAGGCTCACCCATAACTTTATTCATCTAGATGCTCAAATTGATGGCCTTCTTTTCTGCACTGACCTTTCTTTTTCTTATACACCACACATTTTTTCCATCATTAAATATTTTTAGTTCTTCTTTCAAAATAGAGCTGAAGTATGATCATTTCCCATCTCCCCCACTGACACCACCCTGAAATAAGCCACCCTTCCTGCAGGTTATTGTAATAGCCTCCTACTGGGGATCCTGGTCTTGCCTCCCCAGAGCAGGCAGAAAGATCCTGTTAAACAAGGATTTCTCTACTCACAACTCTATTTCATCCTCATTTCACTCAAATTAAGTTTCAGTCCTTACCACGACCTGATCCACTGCTGCCTCCTTTGCTTCATCTCCATCCCCATCCCTCTTTTCAAGACTCTAGCCACATGGACTCCTGGGTGAGTATAGTACCTCAAAGAAGCAGACACAAAGATGGGATGAGATGAGCAAAAGATTTGCTTGTAGAAATTGACAAAGAGGGGTGCCTATGTGGTTCAGTTTAGTTAGTGTCTGCCTTTGGCTCAGGTCATGATCCCAGTGTCCTGGATTGAATCCCTCATTGGGAAATCCTTGCTCAGCAGGGAGCCTGCTTCTCCCTCTGCCTGCCATTCCTGCTGCCTTATGTGCTCACTCTGTCTCTCTGACAAATAAATAAATAAAATCTTGAAAAAAAAAAAAGAAATTGACGAAGATAAACACAGCTGGACACTAGTTAAAGCAGTGAAAACAGAATTTATTCAGTAACTGTTGACAGTAGGGGAAAGAGCTGGACTCTATTCCGATGTGTGCAGAGGTGATTTGAATATTTTAAAGTGAGAGTGAGAGAGGAGGGGGGTGGGACTCAACAGAGGTAGAGAAGTGAACAGTCAGAAAGGCTTGGTCACCCAGAGTCCATAGTTTCTCATGGTTCATCTCCCAACAACACGGAGAGTTTTAGAAGGGAGAAACGTGGGGGGATGGGCGAGCCTGGTGATGGGTATTAAGAAGGGCACGGATTGGATGGAGCACTGGGTGTTAGACACAAACAATGAATCATGGAACACCACATCAAAAACTAATGATGTACTATATGGTGACTAACATAACACAATTTTTAAAAAAAAGGGTTGGTCAGTGTAAATGCCGTCAGGCCCCTGTGTTCACTAGCTGGTAGTTACTGAAGTTAGGATTCTATCCTCCAAAGATCCTGGGAGACAGAGGCTTTATCTTTGTTGATGATAACGTTTCAAAAGACTGGCTCTCCTGTCCTTGCAGAAGATGCTTCTGAGTTGTAGGAAATACATATTTACAATTGGAATCCCTTTATAGTAAATGTACTAAGAAAGGGAGAAATGGGCTTATTTTTGGATGTTGCCTAGAACAAATAGTAAATTTCCCTCGCAGCCTCTAGCTTTCTCAGGCAAGCATTTTAATGGAGGACTAGGTTCATCCTAGGGACAAACCTTATGCTGCTAGAAGTCATGCTAGAGTTTGGTCAAGTCTCTTCATGCTGGGGTTTGGACAGAGTTGTTATGTGCCTGCTGAGAGTTCTGTTCTCATAATGCCCATGAACTGGGTGAGGGGTAGCAGGAATATGTAGGCAGTGTTCATACCATGATGCATTCCTGTAAACTAGCTGGGGGAGCAGGAGTGAGTAGGCAGTGTTCACACCATCATCATATCCAGTACAGAGACTTGATGCAGGAGACAAAGAAGGAAAGAGGACAGGATTAGAATAGTGTCAGACTGTGGGATAAATCTAAGAAAGTTTTGGCCAGGATAATGGAGAATACTCAAAAGTCTTCAAAGTCATGATTAGAGAAGTCCCCCACCCCCCAGGAAGGGACCTATACTAATGCCCTCACTGTGGTCAGTCATCAGCTGGGAGCAGCCCAAGGGAAGCATGGCTTCAGTGTGAACACCCTGGGGAATCCAGGGCAATGGCAGCTATGGCTGGATCAACTATTGCCTCCACAGCAGGAATTCCAAGCATTGTATTTCCATGGCCCCCACACCTCTTACTCTCGCTCCAGCACTCCAAGGTCAGTCCTATTTCAGGCCTCTGCACCCACAGTTCCCTTTATGTGGAGCCTGCTTGCACTGACACCCCCAGAGCTCCTTCATACTGGTGACGCCTCAGGCTATACTCAGGTCTCCATCCCCGGGAAGATGCTCATCCACCCTGGTCCAAGTGTTACCCACACATGTTTTGTATACCACTTTCCTGACCTTTTTTCTCTTCCTTAGCACTTATTACTATTTAACATATCATATATTTCATTGTTTAACATCTCTCTCTCCCCCAGTTTTGATTATGACTATATTCCCAGCACCTAGAATGGTATCAGAAACAGAGTAGGTGCTTAATAAATGTTTTGTGATTTCAATAAAAGCAAAAAACAATAAAAGCATTGTTTTTTTTTAATATTTTATTTTTGAATCATCTCTATACCCAACATGGAGCTCAAACTCACAACCTGTGGATCAAGAGTCACATGCTCTACTGACTGAACCAGTCAGACATCTATCTGGTCTTCCTTCCGTAGGTTGGTGAAAGCAAAGACTGGGTACTAGGGTTATTTACAGGGTAAGTACTTCTGGCTGTGTCCATGGTGGGGTTGTTTATTTTTATTTTGTAATCTTCAAAACTACCTCACCAATATAGCAAATGCTAATCTTCCACTTAATGAAACTGCTAAGTATCTGGTAATTTCTGGAATTGAGCCTTTCTTGGGAAACCATCTGAAAATATAAAACCTATTTGTACTACGTATATCGTCCTAGGATAATCCTATAATTTGTCTTCTTACTCTGATATAGGGGGGCAGTTCAAGATAGGGTGGGGAAGGTAATTTCCTCACTGCTTGCTCAGTTTTATAATTAGTTTGTTTTCCTATGTTTGCTAAACTTGGAATGACCTAGTTTGCTAGCTTGCTAAAACAAAAGAAAGCAAACAAAACCTACAGAGATCTGAGCAATTTTTCCGTGATGTTTTATGTTCATTGCAACTTACTACTTTAGGATCCACTAATACTCAGCATCAAGATACAAATTATTGTTCTATTTGGAATTCAGAGAAAAGTCAATAGATGACTTGCTAAGATAATTGATGAGAATGAAAAAAAAAAAATCCCAGGACAGTTGGAAGAATTATTTTTCTTTTTCCTAATTTCTAGAATGAAAGACAGAGAGAAAATGATCTTTGCCAGACAAATGAAGATTAACCAATGACCTCTGGAAAAAAATATTTCTCTTTCAGATTTCATTTTCAACTTCCGAAGCAGAACTGAACCAAGGCAATAAAATAAGTTTGACATGTATATTGCCAGTCTGTTTATGGATCCCAGTTTTATCACAACCCAAATAGATAAATAATAGAAGACCATAATGCTTGTCTCTGAAATAGTAGTTAAACTGAACTCGGTACGCAGGAAACAAAAGATGAATGGTCTTTCATAAACATGTTTTTATAACTTAATCTGCTCGCATAAACAACTGGCAGTACATCCTTTTGGGATTCTTGTTAGCCAGGATTTTCAAAGCTACAATGAATGGATTGAGTTTCAGAATTATTTCCCAATTTTGTGCTGTTTGGAGGAAACATCTGTTTACTGTATGTAAATGAACAAGACATTCTGTTCTTTTAGAGACCCAACAAAGAGCCCTTAAAGTAAGCCAATTTGGCAAATAAAGAAACATAGCCTCTTAAAAGGACGACAAATAAAGTCTAGCAAGAGATTTTATAAAAGATAGCTGTTATTTTTTTTCTTGAAATTTCTATATTTGGATCAAATGAGAAATGGATATTTCCCTTTTTATTAAAAACCTGTCTAGAGCTTTTTGTTCTTCTTGCTTCTTTTTTTTTTTTTTTTTTTTTTGCTGCCTCTCTCCTGGTCATCAGACAGACTGAAGTTAGAAAACAGATTTGCCGCATGGAAGAAGTGTGTGGCAGACAGTGAGGCAGCGAGGCAGTAAATCTTAACTCAGTTAATATTTCCACATGTCTGATGAATAACCCTGGAAGGCCAAGAGTCCAGACAGTTTGAAGCAGGTGCGTCAGCATGTGCTTTCCTCTCATATTCTGTTTGGCCTCTTTGCACCAAACTGATGTGCTCATCTTGTACATACTAATTTTACATGAGCCGAACTTGGCTTGAGGGCAGGGAATAGCCCTGATGTGCTGTTGGCTGGAGACAGTATGAATAACTATGGGAGTCACTCAGATACAACAATTGTGCAAAGACTTTACAAAGAGCTTACGAATGTGGCTTTGTAACTCAAAGGGAACTGGTTGCTCTCTTGAATTTTAACTCTTAGGGAATGGGGTGCCTGAGTGGCACAGTTGGTTAAGTGTCTGCCTTTAGCTCAGGTCATGATCCCAGGGTCTTGGGATCAAATCCTGCGTCAGGCTCCCTACTCAGAGGTGAGTCTGTTTCTCCCTCTGCCCCTTTGTCCCTCTGCCTGCTTGTGCGCGCGCTCTCTCTCTTTCAAATAAATAAAATCTTAAAAAAAAAAAATCTCAACTCTTAGGGAAAAACTAAAAGTTCACATCATTATGATGCTTAAGAATTTGAACCTTTTTTGGTTACACTTAAGTATCTCAATTACTCTAATATTCAATATATGAATACTTATGTGTTATAAGATTATAGCCAGTTTGACAGAATAAATAATACACAGTAATGAGAAATTTATGATACTTTCTTCAGTTAATATGGGAATCTTATTGTTTCTCCTCCATTTTTTTTTTCATTTAAAAAAACGTATCAGGTAACTGTATCCTAGAATAACACTTTACTCGGGGTTTCATTGAAAGTGGAGATTATCTGTGTTATTGCTCCTGACGAGCATTTCTGATAAATTTCTCATGCTCTTCTATTACTGCTCTTCCTGACTGTCCTGACCCTCAGTCATAAATTTATTTAGGGCTGACTCTCTGAAGAGCCCTGATTTTGAGCTTCTGAATCCATCCCATTTTTCAGTGATTTAGGTGTATGTTTCTATAGGGGTAATGGAAACTCTTTCCAAATTATAGTCTCTTCTCAATGCTGATAAAATTGGAGGAGCTTTAATTCTTTGTGGTCGTGGACCAGCACACTTGAACTGAATTTTGGTCCTTCTGTTTATAGTCCTAAGTTTCTCATTCTGTATCTCCTCTGTGAAGGAACTATTATGAATGATTTTTAAATAATACAGATATCAGTGACAAACCCTGTGAAGAAGAGCCTCTAAAATAAGGAGTCCACATGTCTCCCCAAGACTCAGAGAAAAAAAATGAAATTTGGATAGAGAGGGAGAAGGGGGAATAATTGATGCACAGCTGCCCATAAGACTGTCTTTCTTTGTTTGTTTTTTTTTTTTGTTTCAAACTTCTGCTATGAAGTATTGGGAAGTATTGGGAAAAGAATGATCTTTCTTTGTCCTCCAGAAGATATCTGCCAATTCTGATTACACAAGACTAAGAAAAGCAGAATTAAAGGTGGCCCCATGTTTGTGTCAACTGTCATAGTCCTGTCCACAGGAGGCACTCTGTCATATGAGCCTTGCTCTAGGTCATTACCCTTGTCTCTCTACCTGGAATTTGTGTTCCTGATCATCCCATTTAGTTCCACCTGATGCCTTGAATGCAAATTCAGACGTCTTTAGAAAGAGCTAACTGTCTAGATGTTTCTACTTCTTACTTAGAATTTTGCAGTTTGACCTTGAAAACCTTTTCGGAATCTTCTCCCTTCCTGGTGTCACCTGGTCTTTATACCTGATGAGATGTTGATGTCAGTCTACTTATAAATTATTTTCTTTCTACCTCTCCAGTTTCTTCTTCCAGCAGTACAGAACTCTGACTCAGAATCTACTGATCTTTGGATGTTATGAACATACTCTCATCTAAGTCAATGGATCTAACAGCTGAGTCCTCTGCCTGTCTGAATTTATAAACTTGCATACAGAGCACATCATGTTCTGTGACCTGGAAAAAGGTCAAATTGCCTGCTGAAGAGTAATGGTGAATATGGTTTATGTAAACTTCATGAAATCAAATTGAGGTAAGTCTCAAATGCCAGGCTTAAGAGTCTAAATTTTATCTTAGAAGAGAGGAGGGTGGCAGGATGAAACCAGTGTTTTTGGAAAACTGAGCTATCTGTCTGCTACAGGAGAGCAGCATAACAGAGAAATCAGAATAAATACCAGGTACTTTATTCCATAAAATGTGATTTTGGGGAAGTCATTTCTGTGGTTTCAGTGCCCTAATCTCTAAAATTAAATGTGTGAATCAGATTTACTTCTATGATCCTTTTCAGAATCCAGTGACTTTTTTTTATTTTATCCTCAATAAGGTCATGATATAAGTAATCAAACTCATGATTTCACCTGGATAGAAAGAAGTCTGTGTAAGTAAACAATGTGTTTGGAAGGAAGAGGAGAAAGAATCTCAAAAAGTTGAGAAAAACATAAAACCCACTGTGTTGAAACACTGTTGATGGATTTACCTGATGGAATAATTTCTGTCTCCAAAATCATCACTTCTAAGTTGTTCTAACTTCAGTGAAATTTTATAAGCAAAGACCAATACATTCTCGTAGGAACAGGGACTACTCACAATGACATTTTCAGGAATGAGTCACTGTAATAACAGGTCCCATGGGCATTCTGGCTGAATTTAAGCAGCATAAAATAAATGTTCTTACTGATCAAAGATACATTTTGGTGATTGCAAAGCCCTATATAAATTCAAAGATAGTAATAATAATAATAAACAGCATTATTAATAATTATAATTACATCATATTAATTATATTAGTATTCTATAAAATTGCTATTATATTATAGAACATACTAAATTATATATAATTGTTATATAATACATAATTATATATTTATATAATGTATAGTTATTATATTATATTTAATTGTTATATAATTAATATTATTTGATTGTTATATGATAACTGTTATTATATGATATATTATAACTGTTATTATATGATATATTAAGATATATAATTATTATTATATAATTGTTATTATATTACATGTTATAATTTATTATAATAAATATTATTATTATTTTGTTTTTTACCATTAGCAGAGGTTTTAAAAACAAATAGTTAACTATGGGACCTTCAGTGAGTTATGTAAGTTATTTAGTTCCTCATTTAACACAAGATATTTGAGACTAAAATATTTCTTATAAATTCTGAATTGAGACACATATTTTCATATATCATAAAAATGTTCCTTTGTAATGAACAATTTTGATCTTTAATGTTGGATAATTAGCCTTTACTCATCCAGAAGACAGATGTATTGAGAAACTGCTCCGTGTCCTATGAGGCTTCAACACTTGAAAAAAAAGATGTGCAAAGGCTACCTGCTTCCTTCTAATATCAAGAAGTGAGGGCTTTCTCTTTTCTGAACCTTATTTTTAAATGTATGGATGCAATACCATTCTTGTTAGAGGGCACATTCCATTGCTTATTTGCAAAAATATCTGATTTTAAGAGGGAGCATCTGTGGAGTTTCCTTTTTTATCAGATGAAATTATCTTCTAATGACTACCTAAAATATCCCTTAAATTACTTACAAAATACTTATTTCGTACATACAACCCCGGACAGTGATTCTTGTACACTGTGTTTTGAGGACCATTGTGCTAAAGGACAACGCAAATCTATAAATCTGGATGTATTAGTGTTCTGCAGAGAAATAGAACCAAAAGGAAATATTTAATATAGAGAGATGTGTAAGAAGGAATTTATTGTGGGAATTGAATCACCCAATGATGGAGTCTGAGATTTGCCATGATGTGTCAGCTGCAACCAGGAGAACCAGTAAAGCTCATAGTATAATTTAGTTCAAGTCTGAACTGATGGTGTAACACCCAGTATGAGACCAAAGCTTGAGAACCAGGGTTTGGGGGGAAAGGTTGGGTGCTTGGATAAGTCCCATAGTCCAAGGGCCTAGGAACCAGGAGCTCCAAAGTCTAAGAGCAGGAGAATGTGAATGTCTCAGCCCAAGAAGAGAAAACAAGAATTTACACTTTCCTACCTAGTTGGTCTATTTGGGCTTTCAGTGGATTGGATTATGACCACCCACATGGGTGAAGGGGATCTCCTTTATTCATTTACTGACTCAGATGCTACTCTCTTCCAGAAACACCTTCACAGATACACCCAAGAATAGTTCTACCAGCCATCTGAGCATTTCTAAGGCCAGTCAATTTAACACACAAAATTAATTGTCACACTGAGCATTTGACATTGTGCCCTTAAAACTATTGCGAGGTCCCTAAAACAAATGTGAGACAGGAAAGTAAATTTACCACAAAGCTAATATGACACTTCTCCCTTGAATAAGGAGCCCTCCAAAGCCTTGGGGAAATTCATATGATTTTGTTTATGTCATAAATGTTAGGTATATAATTCTGAATGGTCAAGACCGCCTCTTCTTTCCACTATAACTTACCTTTGTCATACCTCCCCTACCACTTAGAAGTACTGGGGTGGTCAAGGAGGTTCAGGGGATCTACAGAAGGGCAAATTAAGTTTGGGTACATATTGTTTGAGTTTGGTACTATGCAATTATTATGATTCTCAGTCATTTCTCGAGTAGAGTCAAATGATTTCCAGCTATTTTTAAATTCAGAATGTCTTCCAGGCACTTTTCTATCATCCACTGTGCCAGCTTACCAAGCATCAAGTTATAAACATGCCAGAACAGAGGTTGTACTGCAGTATGAACACAGATCATATATCTGGAATTACAGAAAAGTAAATAAAGGAGGGGAAACAAGGCTTGAAGTTTCCAGAGCCTGGAGCTAATCTGCATAAAATCCTTCTGGTCATCAGACATGCAAAATTTTATGTGAAAGATTTATTTCCCATTGAGACTTAGTCAAAACATTCTTTTTGTCAAGAATTTCAGCAGTGCAGTGTGTTTAATTATATATATGTGTGTGTGTATATACATACACACACACAGACGTATATATACATATACACATATATGTGTATATACACACATATGTGTACATACACACATATGGAAATTACATGAAATCATCTGTAACAGCTCAATAGGACAGAAACTTGGTAGTGTTTTTCTCAAATTCAACAATACTAATCATTTTCATCACATTGCCAATAATGAGTTGTGAAGCTAAAATACATATTTTCTAAATTATAATAAAAAACAAATTTTGATCATTTTTACTAGATGGATTAATTTCCTAGGGCTGCCACAACCAAGTATCACAAACAGGGTGACTTATAACAACAGAAATGTATTGTTTCACAGTTCTGGGGAAGTTCCAGAAAATCAAAGTCAATGCATTTACAGAGCTATGCTCCCTCTGGAGCCTCCCGGGCAAGATCCTTCCTTGTCTCTTCCAGCATCTGGTGGCTCCAGAGATTCCTTGGCTTGTAGTAGTGTCATTGCAATGACTGCTTGTATCCTCACATGGTCTTCTCTCTGTATCTCTGAGTCTTCACATAGATACTCAACATCTTCGGTTAGGGGTCCACTCTACTCTGGAATGACCTCATCTTAAACTAATTACATCTGTAACAATTCTATCTCCAAGTAAGATCACATTCTGAGAAATTGGAGGTTAGGACTTCAACATATTTTTCTGTTGGGGATACAGTCCAACCCATAAAATTAGAAGAAAGGCTCAAGTATCTCATAATTCTTCCCACTGAGAAAATGTTACTAAATTCTTGTCATATGAATATTTAATCAAGAATATTCAGTCAAAAATATTGCCCACCTCCAACAGCAACAACAACAAAAGTAACAGGTGTTTCAGGTGCTTAATTTTAAAAGTAGTATTTAAAAAAAATTTTTTTTAAACACTTAAGGGCATGTGTGGTGATGGGCACTGGTGTTATACACAACTAATGAATCACTGAACACTACATCAAAAACTAATGATGTACTTCATGGTGGCTAACATAACATAATAAAAAAGATGAGCATAAATTATTCAAGAAAATAAAATAAAAACTACTATTTTAAGAACTTTCTTACTATTTTGTGTTATTTAAATACCTTTTATGTATGAAATTTGTTGTGATTTATTTTCTTATTCTAACAAAATCATTTTTTACCTAATTTTTATTCATACACACATATCCTTTTTTTCTTACAGAAATCCCACACAGCTAGAAATTGTGTAAGTTTCAAAGCAAACAAAACTTGGATCTACCTCTAGGGGTCAGGTAATCTGTTTCTGTTTCATTGTGTTTCCATCGTTCCAACACAGGGGGGTAGGGGTGTTGGATTCTGCCATGTTTCTGCTCACAGCCCTGCCAAGGCTGCCTTCTCCACAGTGAGAAACTGAGCTCCTTACAAAGCTTTGTTATTTACTTCCTCCCCATCCCGCTCGCTTCCCCAGCTGTGGACTTTTCTCACCCCTTGTTCTCTGCTTCCACACACTTACTGTTGAAACAAGATGGCCATCCTGCATCTAGGTCTTTCCCACTGCCACCATGCTCTTTTTGCTGTACTCTCTCACCTGTTACCCCAGAGGCTAATGCTTCCCTTCCTCTAGATTTGTGTTTCAGTGTCCACCCAACCAAGGGAACATAGGAGCTGCCCCACTACTGCCCCCACACCAACTCTCCTGACCTCTACCCAACTTTATTTTGTTGACTTGCCTAGTTGACTTGCCTAGTTGACAATAGTCTCTTACCCCCATAGGACTGTCTGTTCCAAGAGGCAGATCTGTTTCGATCATGGCCCAGAACATGGTCAGATTGTGTTGGGGGCTTGTAAATAGTTGATGACCAAATCACAAATTTAGTTGTTGTCACTGCTGCTCAGAATCAACCTGAAATCGGAACTTCATCTCATGTGGGCCTTAGGTCTAAAGTCAGAAAATGAGTTAAATTGAATTGAGATTGAATCTCATGGGACATAGGATGTAACCCCATTCTCCTAGCTACACCATACTTGATCTTGACTACAACTAAGTGCTTCTTTTGTTTGGGAGGATTTTTTTAGTAGTTTTCAGTAATATTTAGTATTATTTTCACCTATGTGTGCATGGATGAGTTACATCTGAAGAGAATCTGAAGCAGGAGATAGTCTGGTCTTTCCTGGAAGGCAGGAGTTAATTACCAGAATAAATAATTGTCACTGTTTGACCCGCAGACTCACACAGAGAGCGAGATTATAGCTCCTCCATGCTGCTCACACTCCCCAGGAGATCTCAAGTCCAGGATTTGTGGCTGAGCTACTTTAGCAGATACAGTTGTGCGAAACAACAGGGCTTCTCTGGATGTGGCCCCTTGTTATTGTTCTGTGGGTCTGAATCAGCATTAATTGCTTGGAAAATGAGGGTTCGATTTGAAGAGACACCTGCAGGGTCTCTAATGCTCTTTTTGGTATCAATTCAAGCTGTTTTCATCCATGGTTTCCAGAGAATAGTTAGGCTTCCATGCCTGGTCAGGTTTCACCATCATTCATAATTCTTGGGAAGAGATAACAATGTCTATTTTTGCAAGCGCTTTTCATCCTGGTAGAAAGTCATCCATCTTCAAAGCATTATGACATAAAACTGCAATGAAAATGTTTGTATGATGAACATCCAGTCTCCTGGGATTATCTCAGTTTTGTTTTTCTGTTAAGATAGCTTTGTATCAGAGGCATGGATCTTTAATGTCTGTGAAATAAACTCGGCTTTATATGTGTGTATGTATGTATGTGAGTGTGTGTGTGTTTGTTGTGTGTGTATATATCTTTCCTGGGTTTTCGTTTCTTGTGTTGACTGAGTGAGTTTTTGTCAGGTTGTTGGCAGTCTATGCTCTTATTTATGATCGCTGTGACTCCAGTTCCAAATTTTAACTATCATTCTAGCATATCATTTCTGAGTGAGCCAGACTGAAGCAGGAACATGGAAGATTGGAAGGGCACTATGGTGGGGTCTGCTCCTGCTAGTGGTGGGCTGAGTCAGATGTTAGCCTCATGTAGGTCTCAGGGAAGCAGTGCATGAATCCTAGAATACACAAAGGCATTTTGTTGATCTTAATTTTAATTTTAATTATGTTCTAAAGTAATCAGTCCTACAGTGTGTGGGGGGGTGGGAAACATCTTTTTTAAAAGGCTTTAGGAGTTGCTAAATAAGTTTTTTGGTTTTTGTTTTTAAATTTTGACGTGTTTAATGTGAAACCCCTATATTCCAGGCCAAGTTGACCAGTTAGGAAGTCAGTGACATGTCAACAAGACAACTGTCCTGATTTGGAGGCAGGAAATCCTAACCAGATTTGTTAACATCTAAATCTCATGAATCAGGGGTGACTGGATGGCTCAGTGGGTTAAAGCCTCTGCTTTCAGCTCAGGTCATGGTCCCAGGGTCCTGGGATCCAGCCCCGCATCGGACTCTCTGCTCAGCAGAGAGCCTGCTTCCCTCTCTCTCTCTGCCTGCCTCTCTGCCAACTTGTGATCTCTGTCTGTCAAATAAGTAAAATCTTAAAAAAAAAAAAATCTCATGAATCACAAGGCTGGTTAGTTGGTTGTTTTTCCCTTTACTATTTACTATTTTCTGTGAGGAAAAAGAAAAATGGAAACATAGTGATTATAAGAGACAAATGCTTTAAACACTTTCTAGAAATTAGCAAACCTCCCATTCTCTGTTAGGAAAAAATGTCCAACCAAGTTAGAAAGCCCTGAAGGGTGTCTTGTAAAATCATAAACAAACGTCAGTGTCAACACCTAAGAAAAGACGTGAACTGACAAGTCACAGCCAGGAGATCTGGGAGAGCTGAGGGAGGTGTCTCTCCAGTGAGGCGGGCATGAACACCACTGTGAGGTAAGCACTGGAGTGAAGGGGGTGGGGAATCAAAAAGGAGAACCTTCAAGATGCCTCACTAGATGATGCTCTCCTGGGCTTACTGGTTTTAGGAAAGAACTCCCAACGAAGAGTCAGGGATCTGAACACTGATGCCGCACATCTGTCTGTGTATGTTTCAGCACTGCCAAGTCTTGGTATAAACTCAGGGCACGTACCCAGTGTATGAATCCTCACTCTAGAAGTGTTATGTCATCTGTTTGGTAAAAGCCCAGGCATTTATCTAACTGGGTTTGGGCTTTGATCTAGTTTCTGTCGCTTTCAAGATCTGAGATACTGAGTACTGTGCTTTAATCCCTCTGACATCAGAGAGAGGGAGAGGAGAGTGACACCCACCCACAGTGTTGTTGGGGCATTTAAACTAAATGAGATAAGGACAACATTGGGCACAGCTCAGTGCTCAATCAATGATCATTAGCACAAACAACAAGCAAAACTATATCTATAGACAGAAAGATAGACACAAAGACACATGTGTGTATCTGTGTGCATGTGTGTATTCTTAGCCTCAGTAGCCTCAAAAGCACATGTTATCAGAGGCAGACTTGATATGCATGCAATTTTATATTCATTCATGTTTTCTATCCAAAGGTTCCCAGAAGATAGATGGTGGGGTTGCAAAGTTACACTGATATTCTTTTGATCTGTGCCTATTTGTAGAGCAAATCCTAGCAGTGACCCATAACCCTGTGAATGTTTATGCAGAATGAGCATCAGCTCTACCTACAGCCCACGCAGAGGAAACAGCATGAATGCACCCTATCTTTCATACAGATACAAGCACATTCTTTGCAAATTATTCTACAATGTGTCATGCCAGCAACATTTTACTGGAAATGGTTCTCAGTCCACATCGTTCAGATAGTCAGCAATGACAATAAAAAGACACACTTTAGGGGAAAAAATATATCATATGCTAAGTCCAACTGTGTCAACATTATTGGATTACCCAACTACGTCATTTTCAGTGTGATAAAAAGCTCTCCACAGTGTCAAATGCAGGTAGAATATGCTAATGAAAGAAAGTGTCATGAAGGAATCATTCCTATTTTTCCTTTGTGCCCCCTGTTTTCCAGTTGTGTGCCTGGCTTGAGGCATTTCCCTGTCAAATCTCCAGAGCTCTGGACCCTGTTGGAGCACTGTTGCCATGTTCCCATTTCTTGCCCAAACTTAAGAACACATTCACTGCCATCATCAAGCCAAGGCCGATCCTGGAGACACCTGTTGCCACAGGTTGCCCCAGCAGTAGATAAAATCATAGCTTTTAGAGTAGGATGGGACCTCAGTGCTGCCTGCTTCCAGGCAAGTAAGATATTTTCAACTCCGTCTCAAAGCCCGAGCAGCTGAGTCTTTAAGGAGGCGTGACAATTACGGGTTATATGACCTCTTGGGTGGGATCTTGAATCATAAGAAGGAAAGGAGTAAAAACGAAGGAAATCCAAAAAAATACGGACTTGAGTTAAGAATATGTCCACAGTCTTCATCAATTGTGTCAAATATGCCACATTAATATGAGAGGCTAATAATCAGGGAGATTGTGTGTGGGGTATAGAGGAACTCTCTGTACTATCTGCACATTTTTTTTTCTGTGAATCTAAAACTCTCCCAAGATTAAAAAAAACTGAGGGCTACACAAGGGAGGGGAGTAGGGGGATGGGGTAACCTAGTGATGGGTATTAAGGAGGGCACAGGTTGTGATGAGCACCGGGTGTTATATGCAGCTAATGAATCATTGAACACTACATCAAAAGTTAATGATGTAATATATATATATAGGCTAATTAAACATAATAAAAAAATAGAAAGAAAGAAAACTACCCCCCCAAAAAACAAACAAACACAAAAACAAAAAACAAAAAACAAAAAAATAAAAAATTTACTAAAACACACACACACACACACACACAGTGGTTTAAATCATTACTCAGTTCTATATTCAGAAGAGGAGTTATAAAACTGACCTTTTTATTCTAATTGGTTAAAGTCACATTTCTGTTACAAATGCTTTAAGTATCAAATATGCAAATTCCTTGCTTCATAGTCTGTAATCTTGTCCTTGCTGAAATGATATCAGGCCAGAATGCAAACAGGGTCAGCTACAGGCTGACCACACCCAGGGCTGGCAGGTGTGGGGAGCGTCTTACTGAAGGTTCTCACAAGCTCCCCACACCAGATCCAAGGCTCCCATGACCCCCTGCCAGTATGCCTCAGTTATGTCTCCCCAGAGTTTGGGCTCATCGTAGGCATGATAAGAAAACACCTTGGAGGGATCATTTGGATAGGTTGCACTTTTGGGTATGGGTAACCCACACGGCTTGTGTCATCCTCTTCTCTTCATACCCCTTAACCTGGCCTTGGATATCTGCCATTGCCTGGAAATCCCTGAACACTACCCTGTCCTAAAAGTCTGCCCAATGCGACAGTAGAAACTTAGCAATCTTCTAGTCCGGCCCTGTGGCAGATGAACCAGAGCCCAAGGATGAGAAACACTCAGACAACTCCCGTGTTGGAAAAGTAACAGCCAGAAGCTAGTGTTTTAAAACAGAAATATGAAACTGGCATTGACAGAAAGGGACAGAATCGTTGGTTATTTTTGCATCGTTTATTGTTCCACATAAATTAATGCATTACTTTTGGGGATGTTATGTTAAATTCCCTTGGAGTATCGATTAGAATTTCCTCAAGCTCACAATTATGTCTGAGAAAATGATATCTAGACTTGCTGTTAATGTTATGTTTTCAATTTATTCAGCTGCCTGAAGTTATACACTTCTGAAATGAAGCTAGATACTTCTATATAATCCACGAGTGTTATAGAAAATTATAACTGAAATTAGAAAAGATTTTGAAGTAAATGATAATGAATACTTACTTGACATATCAAAGCATATGGGACGTGGCTAACACAGTGCTCGGAGAGAAATTTACAGCCTTAAATGCTATTTTAGCAGTGTCATTTTCCTGAAATATTTCACAGTGTTATTGCTCATATTTGATTTATCAATGTCTGTCTCAGTCTGTTTCCCTAACATTCATTTCTCAAGTTAAATTCCCAAGGAGAATGCTAAACTCAGTTAATAACTTAATGACCAGAAGCTTAAGGGTTGGTTGAACAATGAGATACAGGTTAAAATAATATAAGTAATATTTTTCTTATACAGTGCAATTTGATAGTTTTTATAAGTGCACATAAATAATTAAGAAACAAGATTACTATTGTCTAAAAGGAGAGAGCAAATTTGAGATAACTTGAAATAATAGAACAAGACTATTTATTATTTCAGTTTTATGAGAGTCTTATGAGATTTTTGGCATGTTTCTTTAAATTTAATACATTTGGATTCTGTGGTTGCCTCAGGGATGCCAATTAAATTCTCCTAGGTATTGTGTCTATCATTTGGGTATTGTTTTCAGCAGTTTATGTTGATGATGTTAGCACTTATAAGTACTTGATTAAAAAGCACTAGCCATATTCAAATCACACACACTCTTTTCTATAAATATACAACTTTAAAACATTAAACATTACTTAGATTATTAATATTTATTTTAGGAAACTGGAAAACACACACAAATAGAGAAAAAGCCATCTATAATTCCATCACACAAAAGTAATCACCTTCAATAATTTGCTTTGCATAGGTTTATATTAATTTATATAGGTTTATATTAATTTTTATCAAAGGAACAGGTTAATTATTTAATATAAAATGCTTTAAAATGAAACTTTAGTTAGAATGTGATTTAAAGAAACACCTAGGTACAAATTGGTACTGGCTTGCTCGACACGAAACCCAACTGTTACCAATTAAAGTTTCATGAAAGCTTTATACTTGGAGCCTAAGTTTACATATCAGGATTTTTGGCAACAAACAGCTAAGTATCAAGGTAATACATTAGAAAGCTATTAGGAACCCCTGAGATGGAAAACCAGACTTGAAAAGTGACCTGGAACCAAAGAAAGCAAGTTCGCCAGAACTACCCCCAGGCCATACAATGGGAGACTGACGTAGGAGCCAAAGCCATCACCACCACGCAAGGGACAGCATCATGCCCTCCATCACATCTGTGCCTCTAGCACCATTGACTGCTTTTGCTGTCACTAGATGTCAGATGCTGCAGACTGGATGATTAAAAGATTCCAAATTCAAAGTAGACACAGTAGAATTGCTTCAGGATATGAAGAACCTATGAAAATGGCCTCTATAGGTCTGTAGAGCTAGACAGAAAATCACTCAGTATAAAAGAGCCAAAGAAATATACGATCATTTAACAAAATTAGCTATAGTGTTAGTGGAGCATTCAGACTTCCCCTGACAAATGGAAGAATTTGGTAATTCTAAGTTTTAAATGTGGGAACACAAAATACATGGACTAGGAAAGCAGCCCTCTTGTAGATTTGGCATAGTGACCATGAAAGGGGACCCAGTAAGTATTATGGGAAAAAATTTCCTGTGCATATAAAGTCCCACACTTTAAACTCAGCTGAGACTTTTGGTCGATAAATAACCCCAGTCAGGATTAGTGCCTCTCTACTATAGAAGTACCTTTTAACCCTGGGAAGATCTAATCCTCTATGAAAACATTTAGGGGAATCAAACTGATAGTTTTGGCTCTTTTTTGTGTAGTAATATTGGCATTTCTGTGTTAAGAAGGATTCTGTGCATTTAGCATGTTCAATATTTGTATCAAAAATAATATACAATGATGAGGTAATTCAAACTAAAACACATTTAATTGTCTAATTTGTTGGTTAAAATTTTAAGCAGAAATTCACTATGATATTAGAACACTCATGTTAATTTAAGAGTCACCATCTTGAGAAAGAATTGTTCCAGTCCTGAACTGAGGCAGAACTTTGTGATATAATGTTATCACTAACCCCTTCTAGGAGATATTTATTAACATACATGGTAAAATGCTTGAACAATTTTCTGATAGACACTAATTAGCTCAAGAACCACTTCTAAGAACACCCCAGCTGACTTCCTACCCTGCAGAATGCCTCAGGACCTGTAATCACTGTTTATTCAGCCAGCAGTCTCCTTAACAAGAATTTTAAAAATCCAGTCTAAAATGATTCTCTGACCACTTTTTCCTACTATAAAATGCGTCTACTAAGGTGAACTCTTTGAATTTCTTAGGTTTATTCCCTTGCAAAACTCTGACCCAAGCTCTGAATCAATTTGTCTGAGAAGTTACTTTAATAATATTTATGCTCAACTCATTAGATTGTAAAATTTACCATAGTATTTGAGATTTTTTTCAGTCAGAAAATAGTACTTAAGAAGGAAATCAGCAATACTAAATTTATAAATTCAATTAAAATTGTTTTAAGGGATGTGATAATACAAATTTGTTAATAAGACCACATATTACCACAGGCTCCCTTAAAATCTGTCATAATTTTATTGATTTGTACATAAATGAATAAGAATCGTAATTTGATGTCAATGTTGAAGAATGAGTTAGGGTTTGGAATTTTTATTTTTAATAATTAAATATTAATTTTTTAAATTTTTTAATTTATTTTTTTAAAGAGGTTGTCTTCTGAATAATCTTTTCTGTACACAAAGGCTGCCTTCAAAGGCATGAAAATGCTCACGTTGTACCCACCAAAAATGGCATAATGAGGGATTCTGCAAACATAAGGAAGGAGCTTGGATGCTAAGAAGACAAAATAATGAGTGTAATGAGAGTTTCTTTTTTTTTTTTTTCCCTTTTCCATTAAGGATGCTGTCATGGCTCTTTTTAAATTCTACGGAAAGCTTATTCATTCCCTCAGCCCTTTTTTTTTTTTTTTTAAACTATTTACCCAAATGGAATCATGAAGCAAATCCTTTCTTAAAATTGGTACTTAAATCTCTACTTTTCAAGCGAGATCCTCTAAGGAAGAATTAACAAAATCAGCTTTATGTATCAGCTCTGTGGTGGTGTTTTGGGGGAGTGTTTTGTTTGGTTTTGGTTTTGGTTTTGGTTCACTTTGGGTGTTTTTGTTTTTCTTTTTTTAATTTTTATTTATTTTTTAAAATTTCTTTTCAATGTTCCAGAATTCATTGTTTACGCTCCACACCCAGTGCTCCATGTAATATGTGTCCTCCATAATACCCACCACCAGGCTCACCCAACCTCCCACCCCATGCCCCTCCAAAACCTTCAGTTTGTTTCTCAGAGTCCACAGTCTCTCATGGTTTGTCTCCCCCTCCAATTTCCCCCAACTCCCTTCTTCTCTCCATCTCCCCATATCCTCCGTGTTATTCCTTATGCTCCACAAATAAGCGAAACCATATGATAATTGACTCTCTCTGCTTGACTTATTTCACTCAGCAGGTTTTATTTTTTATGGTTGTTCTTTCCCTCATGCACAGAGTAGAAATAAAAGTTTTATAAAACTAAAGGCATGCATTGTATTATCTTCAGCTCCCATGTCTTGTATTAAACCGTATGTGCCGCAAAGACCTTTTTGGGTTTTTTTCCCCCTCCTCTCACCTTTATATTCTTAGAACCTACAACATTGAAGTCAGCTACAAAATACTTGCTGGGTGCCCAAATGACATGAAGAGTAGATATTCCCTTAAACTTCCTTAACCTTATTTTCCCTCTCCCGGGCTCAGTACATCACTTCCTTGTTCGTCCTTCATCTCAGAGACCCGCCATGCCTACATTCACTGCTAAGATACCAATTGGCCTGGAGGGCTGGACCCTTTCCTTGTAAAAGCTGACCTCAGGTAGGAAACAAGACAAAACTGGAGAGGTTTCAAGCCAGACTGAGCTGCTGAGTCCGAGGGTCAGATTTAGCATTTAGGGGGAACTCAGGTGAAGGAGAGGGTAGAGTCTGGGCTGGGAGCAACAGTCTCCAGGATTTGAGTCCACAGATTCAACAGCGCAGGGGGCTTGAGCTGGGGCTTTCTTTTGGCCTGAAGAAGTAGCCAGGGGAAAGGGAGGAGCCTGGGATTAAAGGAGATCCTAGAATCTGGAACAAACTATTTGTATATCCACACAAATGCATCACTGGTGCGTAATGGCTGCTAGGTGTGAGCGGTCTTTCTGGACTGGCATTAAATACGCATCACACTGTCTGAGACTATTTTCTGGAGATCATGTATGATTGACTCTGGGAAGAAGGCGGCCTCGGTGGTTCAATTGTCTCCTGGATCCCATAGCATTTCCTTGCTTAATAATAAGAACAAAGAGAGTAAGAGGTAGCATATTTCGACAACTATTGTCATGCGCTTTAAAACCACATGGCAGGGGGTGTGGCATGGGAAGGAATTGATGAAGCACTACCATAAATACTATTGAAAAGGCCAAATTTCAGCCTTTTTTTTTTTTAATTTCAGCCTTTTAAATGAATTACCATCTCAACTTCTTACTCTTTAGTTAACATGGAATTGAAGCTACAGTCACAATTTATATTATTAATTTCCTGGAAAGTAATGAAGTAGAGCCACCCACTATAACTGTGTTTGACTCATACATTGTTAGTTAGGACTGGCTACATAACTTGTGGGGTCCAGTGCAAAATAAAAATGCAGGGGCCCCTTGTTCAAAAAACAGGAAAAAGCATCATTGTTTAGGTATGAACATTAAAGCGTTCTCTTTTCTTTCATAATTTCTCTTTTGACTCATCACGGTGTTTTCATTTGCTAATTAATGTCATTCAAAGTAAGGAAAATTAAAAATTTAAATTATTAGTATGAGTTTTCAGCTCATCTTTATACCCTGCAAAGCCAGCTTTTGATGCATATTTTAGAGCATTTTACTGGTTGTAGAATCGTCAAAATGCCACAATCATTCTTTGTTAGGACATACATGCATATGTATAGCTTTCGTACCAGAATGGTGGGGAAGGCTGTGGAAAACTCACTCAGCTGTCAGAGCATTTCTTGACATGCACAACATCATTCTCTGCCTTTGGTGTACTGGTGAGTAAGGGAGGACATAAGGAAAAGGAACTGTGGGCTGTTCCATCCATAGGCTGTTAGCTAATACAGGGAAGTAGCACAAGAAAAGACGAGTACTAAGGTTCCTTGGCTATTTGTGCTTCTCAGAATGTGTTGCCTTCTTTATGGATTTGAAACAACTTCTGGTTTGACCACAAACTATGACCTCTCCCAGCTGTCAGGGTTTCTGCTCACTGGGTCACAGGTACAACACACTTACTTTGTACTCTCCTTGAGTCACACTGAACTCCCACACATTTGGGGTCCACTGGATTTCTGTGTCCATAGCTCCTTGTAAATGCCATATTTGGAGGGGCCATCATGGGTCACAGACCTACACTGAGCACACTTCCCCTGACCACATATGTGCCCCACTTTCTTATCAAACTTCACTTATAAAATGTAAGTTCAAAGATAAAATTATTAAGAATTTCAAGACTATCGGGGTGCCTGGGTGGCTCAGTGGGTTAAAACCTCTGCCTTCGGCTCAGGTCATGGTCCCAGGGTCCTGGGATCGAGCCCTGCATCGGACTCTCTGCTCAGCAGGGAGCCTGCTTCTGTTCCTCTCTCTATGCCTGCCTCTCTGCCTACTTGTGACCTCTGTCTGTCAAATGAATAAATAAAACCTTTAAAAAAAAAAAAGACTTTCAAGACTATCACTGCAGAGCATTAAACAAAGCACGGGACCCTTATGAGCACAGGTCATAAAAACACGAAGGCAACTCTGTTGTTGGATTTGAAGGATAGAAAACTTTACTGGAAGGAAAAGCCACAGTAATGCATTGAAACTTGGATGGGTAGGTGTCTCAAGATGTTTGCAACATATAATGCTTCTATGCATGGAGAAATGTACTATAATCTTCACTAAGTAGAGGTGAGGAGGAAAACACATTTCTTCAGTGGATGCATGTATCTTTCTCTTTGTTTTTCATCCCAGAGGAAGATCAATAACAGTTCTTCATGATACTATTACATTTTAAGGCCAAATTTCCAGAAAAGCAAACTTTGGATTTCAGAGTAACACTAGAATAGATACTTTTAAATATCTGATTTTTGAATATGTGATGAAAGATGGAACAAAAGTAGACTCTGGTGTAAAAGTAGAGTCTGGTCAAGAGATTGTGTCTTTAAAAAGTCATTTCTTCAGGAACTTCTCTGGCAGAATTCCCTTTTCCTTAGAAATAATGTGATTAAATAATGACTGGGTCTTCAGAGTAGTCTAAAACTATAGTCCTGATGTTGTACTTAGAGTATAAAGTTAATAGTGTGACTTACTAACCAAAACCTTATGCGTAATTTTTGCTTTTTATGAGAAATACACTTCAAAAATGTCAGGAACACATTTCTACTCAACTTACCCAGTAGAAACGGGACTTCTCTGAGTCCTATGATGGTAGACGAAGAGCCTAGGAGGTTCCCAATCCCAAAAGGTATGTTAACAGCTGAGGAGGTGAAAACCTAGATTGTTCTTGGTACTGATAACTTGCTAAATTTCTACATTTATTTTTGAAGCAAGGGGTCTGTGGAAAGAAGATAATGCTTGTCTGTAAATACTCGGGAGAACATGTCTTTACTTTGAAGAATACTGGGTGTATATCCCTTTACTGATACCCTAAGATGAGTTCTTTATCCATGTGTGTGTCTCTCTAAGTAGAAAAAAATTAGTTTCTCATGCTGTTATAGCAATATAATTTAAAAATCTGCTGCCCTGTGATTGTTGGAGAGGCTGAAATGTGTTGGGCTTTCTCCATAGTTGCTGTCTGTTCATGACTTGGTGATAAGCCTAGAAATATTTAAGAAAAAAATAAAAAACCTGACCAAGAACAATATTTTCAACAGAACAAGACTCTCAAAAGAAGAAATTAGAAAGTGATAGTTAAACATATCAGAGGATTGACCTATAAATACTCAGAACACTAATGTTAATAATAATGGGTAACTTATTTAGAGTTCACTCAGTTCACACAGGCACTGATCTTTCTTTTTCTTAAAATCTTTTAAGGATTTTATTTATTTATTTATTTGGGTAGGGGAGCATGTGCAAATGGGGGGAGGGGCAGAGGAGGAAGGGCAGAAGGAGAGGGAGAGAGAATCTCAAGCAGACTCCTGCTCCGTGTACAGAGTCCGTCACAAGGCTTAATCTCATGACACAGAGAACATGACCAGAGCCAAAATCAAGAGTCGGTCTTATGGCCAACTGAGCCACCCAGAGGCCCATTCCCCAACTGATAAGTCTATATGTTAATTCATTTAGTCCTCACATCAATTCACCAAGGTACTTATTCTATATAGTATTTTAACTTAATTTTTATTGAAATATGATTAACATACAGTTAGTTTCAGGTATGCAATATAGTGATTGAACAACACTGTACATTACTCAGTGCGTATCATGATAAGTATCCTCTTCATCCCCCTCACCTATTTCACTCCTTACTCCCCCACCCCCCGGGGTAGCCATCAGTTGTTCTCTATAATTAAGAGTCTGTTTTTCTGTTTATCTCCTTTTTCTTTTTTGTTCATTTGTTTGGTTCCTTAAATTCCAAATATGAGTAAAATCATATGATATTTGATATTTGTCTTTGACTTATTTCACTTAGCATTATGTCTTCTAGCTCCATTCATATGGTTGCAAATGGCAAGATCTCATTTTTTATGGATGAGTATTTATCAGGAATCTATCTATATTGTATATCTTATCTTATTTATTTATCTATGTATGGACATGTGAGTTGCTTCCACATCTTGGCTATTGTAAATAATGTTGAAGTAAGCATAGGGATATATATATCTTTCCTAACTAGTGTTTTGTTGTTGTTGTTGTTGTTTTTACTTTGGGTAAATACACAGTAGCAGAATTACTGGATTATATGGTTGCATACAACATTTCAAAAATGAATTTTTAGAGTTACCAAGATATGAAGTATCTTGACCAAGAAGCTTCTAAATAGTGAGAGTAAAATCCACACTTAGTGTGTCTCACTCCAGGGTAGCCTATCTCAACATTATACTACATTTTTATGTTCTTATTTCTGATATAGTTTCTACATGGTAGATGCTCAGAATTGTAGATGATTTACTGAATATTTAACATGGAAATTATTATTTTAATTCCCAATTTAAATAGTACTAAAGAGTGTTAGGGAGGATGTATGTTCATTTAAAAGTGAAATTTACTGACACGTTTTTAATAACTGTAAAACACTTCATGTCCACATGGCAGAATTAGAGATATTTGAACCACATCAAAAACTTGGCTTGATAGTGAATGAGAGTTTATGTCTTAAAATTCTATTTATCTCAGGTTAAAACATTTTAACCCTTCTCTCCCACTTTAAAGCCTTTTTACAGACAAAGAAAAAACATAACATTAAAATTTTTTGTAACTCTGAATCTTATTATCATCCAAATGGTCATGTGAGTGAATTTATCAAATACCATATAAAATTATATTTCCTCTTAGATTTCTAAATAGTTTGCAAATGCCATGTCTTAAAAAAATGTGTACTCAGCACCAAGCAAAATAATTGACAGGTAGTACATGTCTAAATGTTTATGAATTAAATAAATTTATTACTAGATGCTAATTATAATATGCAATAATTGGTGAAAAGAAATGCAATGAAACCTACATTAAATGCTTTTATCACTACTTTTGGCAAACTAGAAGGGGAAAAAATAAAATATCAAGTTCATTTCAGCAAGAATTTGGAATGAAGAAAGAGCTATACAAGCTACAAAGCACATAAAAATGACTACTTGAAAGAATTAAGATTTAAAAACAGAGACACAAGAATACATAATGAAATGGAAATGAGTTTCCGTTGGTTGTAATGGACAGTAGGGGAATGTGTACCGGGATTTAGAGTAGCTTAATCCAAAGTAAATAGAGCCATGCAGTTGTTTTACTGAGGAAAAATGGCTTTCTCAAAATAAAAGACATTCTTTTTAATTATGGTATTAAACCCTAATGGAGAGTAAGGATGCTGCTCTGATATTTTTAGAACATCACTGAATATCTTTCTTGTCTATGCGAAGGACAGCTATTCTCTCTTCAACTAAATTAAAGATTCACCGGCAGGTAAAAACCTGAGGTTCCGAATATCATTGATTAGATATTGATGGTCTTCTGTGGATATAATGAGGGTGTGTTTTTCTTGACAGTAAAATATATAATATATAATATTCCAGAATAAAGGTAAGATTCAAATTATAAAAAGACTACTTAAAACACGCTTTAATATTTAAAATAAGTTATGTATCATGAGGGATTTTGTTTTTAAATTTTCACTAGATGTAAGGGATATACATACCTATATATCAATATCATGTTTCAGTATACAAAAGTTTATTTTTGTCACAGAAAAATATTAATGTCTAATGGATCTCAAATGCCCTATATATACATATCTTTCTTCTTCTTTGTGTTATTTTATGGATCATAGTTATGTTCACAATAGTAACACTTGATTTATTGCTCTTTATGGAATTTCATTTTTTAATATGTTAAGAAAGAACTTTAGTCAAAAACTACTACAGGTTTTTCTTTACATTTTGTATCTTACTAGTTTTATTTTTGTTTTTGTTTTTTGTCCTTTTTTTTAAGATTTTTTAAGATTTTTTTTTTTTTAAATGACAGAGAACAGGGCGAGAGGGAACACAAGCAAGGGGAGGAGCTGGAGAGGGAGAAGCAGGCTCCCCACTTAGCAGGGAGACTGCCATGGGTCTCCATCACATTCCCCTGGGATCATGACCCCAATGGAAGGCAGATGCTTAACCAACTGAGCCACCCAGGTGCCCTTTGTCTGCTGTTTTGTTTGTTTTGCTATCACACCTCACCATTTCTTCCCCCGTTGTCACTAGAACAAAATGGCCTGAAAGCTTTTAGTGAGAAAGCAATCTTCCCCTGACCTCCCACAGCTGTATGGAAAAATATTTCCTGTCCTGAACACCTATAATGGTGAAAGTATAATCCCTGTCCTTCAAAGAAATTAGCTTCTAGTTCTAGAAATTTTATTTCAATTTAGTACTTAGTTTGGAGTCTTAAAGAATGAGGAAGATTATCTTAAAATC
Source organism: Martes martes (assembly GCF_963455335.1). NCBI lineage: Eukaryota > Metazoa > Chordata > Mammalia > Carnivora > Mustelidae > Martes > Martes martes. The sequence continues at coordinate 159,480,592 of NC_137890.1, forward strand.
TTCATCTAAAAGGCAACTGAAATAAAGCTGAATCTTTGGAAGAAATAACCCATTCAAATCAGGCGTGTGATCTGAGAATAAAAGTTCACTGCAATATTCCATGGAGGTATATGGAATTACAACCAATTCAGAATGCTTTCAAAATACATTAAAAATGTATATATTCAATCAAAATACAACTTGGCAGGAGGTAGACAAGGACAATGTTTTCAAGTTCTAATAGTATAAGAAAAAGGTTGTGTTGGGGTGGGGTTCCCAGTTTCTATAATCAACACAGTAAAGATTTTACATCTCTAATCCTCAGTTATGATATTGTGATATAATGGGAAATATACATTTTGGTCTTTGTCCCTGGCTCCAGACTAGACCTCCTGAAGCCCTTGTAATTTCTTAAATACGCAGGTGTTGGGAGCATCTTTTGTTTTATTATTTGATCTTTGACCCTGGTTCCTGATATAGATCTCCTAAAACTCTTGGGATTTTCCTGCATGAAAGGAACATCTCCTCATGGAGTTCTGGATACTTCATAATGGGGACTGGTAACCAGAAAGACCAGGCCACAGTTGGAAGCATGGAACTTTCAGCTCCATTCCGCCTCATCTTCCAGTAAAGGGAGAGGGGCTAGAGACAGAGTTAATAATTGATCATGCCTACGTGATTAAGCCTCTATAAAAACCCCTTAACTACAGGGTTTGGAGAACTTCTAGATTACTGAACATCTCCATGTGCCAGGAGGGAGGTGTACCCCAACTTCACAGGAACAGAAGCTCCTGTGTTTGGGACTCTTCTGGACCTCACCCTATGTATCATGCCCTCTGTTCTATAGTAAACAAATATGTGTTTCCCTAGTTCTGTGAGCTGTTCTAGTAAATGTTCTATTGATTCAATCAATCCAAAGAGGCTAGGCCCAAACAATGGAATATTTATCAGCACGAAAATGACATTTCAAGCCATGAAAACATATGTAGGAACCTCAAAGGCATATTACTAAGTAAAGGAAGCTGATCTGAAAAGGCTACTTACTGTAGGATTTCAACAATATGACATTCTAGAAAAGGCAAAACTATGGAAGCAGTAAAAATAGCAGGGATTGCCAGGGTGTGGTAGAGAGGTGATGGATAAGTGGGGTACAGAGAATTTTAAGGGCAGTGAAAACACGGTATAATACTGTAATGGTAGATATGTGTCATTATATATTTTGTCCAAACCCATAGCATGTACAACACCAAGAGCGAACCCTAGTGTAAACTATGGATTTGGGTTGACTATCACTTGTCAGTGTGGGTTCATCGGTTGTAACAAATGTACCACTTCAGTGGGGGATATTAAAAATGGTAAAGGCCCTGGAGGTGCAGGGGCAAGGGGCAAATGAGAAATCTGTATCTTTTACTCAATTTTGCCATGAACCCCAAACTTCTCTAAAATAGTTTTTAAAATAAAGTACCTTTTTAGGGGTGCCTGAGTGACTCAGTCAGTTGAGACTCCAACTCTTGGTTTCTGCTCAGGTAATGATCTCCGTGTCCTGGGATGGAATCCTGCATCAGGCTCCATGCTTAGCTGGGAGTCTGCTTGTCTCCTTCTCCTTCTGCCCCTCCCTCCACTCATGTATATGCTCTCTGTCTCTCTCCAATAAATGAATAAATGAATCTTTAAAATTTTATATTGTACTTACTATAAACTGCCATATACAGCTGGACTTACTTGCAACAATAACAAAGAGTATTATGACAAATTACCATTAACCTAATCATTCTCTCCTTATTAACATTTAATAGCCATCTATAAAAGTTATTTATATCACAATGCTTTATAAACAATATTTATTACTTGCATTTAATCATGGATTTTATGACAGATAATGTTGCTGTCCGTGTAATTCCTATGGCCCTTCTCCTTGCAAGAGAACACAGATCTATTTTGGACTGGTAAGTGGCCCAGCCCAAGTCCTGCTGTTTAATTCCATCCTCATTTGCAACTAGGGACAGTCACATGATGTGGTTCTGGCCAATAAGTCTGAAGCAGAAGACTGCTTGGCAGAGGAGCGGGTGGCAGAGAGTTCTGGAAAGCTTACTTTTAAAGGAGATGCAGGGTATCTGTCTCCTGATGGAAGACTACACACCTATAACGTACTCTTGCCAAACAACACTGAATGGGAATCTGTGAATCAGATCAAGCCTCTAGATCCAACTCTCAATTAAAGCAAACAGAAAAGAACAAGGAACATATTAAAATACATCACAAGAATGAAATCGGCAAAACCCAGACCATGGGAAATCACAGGAAACACAGCCTTATTTCTTCAACAAATGCATTGCTGAGAAAAGAAAAAAGAAATATAATCTATACATCTATGGATTAAAAAAAAATGGATTTAAAAAAAAAAGATTTAAGAGCCATGTCAATTATTTGTAGGGGATCTTGATTCAAAAAAACTAAAATAAAAAAATAAAAAAAAGTATGACATCTATTTGATTTTAAAATATTTGATTTTAAACCAAATTTTAAGTTAAATTTTTTATACATGCAAAAGTGGTGTGTTTATGTCTAAATAAAGTAAGTTTTTTCATTTAGACACACACACTGAAGTGTTTACAAATGAAATGATAAAGATAACTGGGGCTTACATCAAAATATTTCTGGAGTGGGAGAACTGGGTAGGATACAGCTGAACAGGCTTGGTGTTTGTTGATCATCATTGAAGCAATTTGATGGGTACATGGAGTTCCTTACATTTAATTTTCCACTTTGGTATATGTTTGAAGTTTTCCATAATAAAATGTTTTGAAACTATATGTATGGATTTAGATTTGGCTGGTCCTTTTCTTTGTCTCTTCTTTACCTGACTTGGAAATGGATGTGGTACTGGAGCTCCATCAGCCTCCCTGCTACCATGAAGCTTACAAGCATGAAGATGAGTATGGCCAAGCAGAAAGATGGTAAAAGGCCTGTGTTTTTGATGACACTAATGAGCTCCAGACTTTGCACATAAAAACAAAGTTGCATTTCTTTAAACTGCTATTGATAGAGTTGTCTATTGTGATTGTTGAGGGTATCCCTCCTGATAGAAGTCTATACAATAAATCTGACTTTCTAAAAAACAAACAAACAAAAACTTAAAAAAATTAAAAGGAATGGAATAGACTCATCCAGAAGTACAATATTAATTCCTCCTTTGCACAATATTTCTTCCTAGTTTATCTACTAAGATTTTGGGATTTATACCCTACTTAAAATACAAATTAAAGGTTTTGAATTAAATTCAGTTAAGTCAGAGTTTCAGTTCCAATCACGTCAAAGTAGCTTGACTTGAACCAAGCCTCCCAATGACATCAATATAAAGGTGTACATAACAGAAAAACACCTGTTGAGGACACTGGTGAACAATTACAGCAAATTGCAGTTTTTAAAAACAAGGAAGTATATGATATAAGGTCCACATTTATCCATATTTTCCAGCTCAGTGGAAAAGAAGGAAATGGAACCCAGCTGCAAATAGCAGTTTGACTTGTCAGAAGAGACATAAATTAGAAGTACAACTGTCAGAGTGGTGGGATATTGAGGGACTGTGAAGAGGAGGGGATGGAACCCAAATATACCTGCTAAAAAATTCCCTTCAAGCTACAGGCAGACTCCTGGGGTGTACATATAGAGAAGTTAAGATTCCACGAAACTCCTTGGAAAACAGCATTTGGAAGGCAAAAGAACAGAGCAGAGATTTCAATGGCTGCCTGATACAAAGGAGTGGGAAACTGAGTCCATCTGACTTTAAACAGGTCTTAGTCTGCTCAGGCTGCCATGACAAAATACCACTACTGGGGTGGCTTAAACAACATATTTATTTTTTATCGGAGTTCTAGAGGCTAGAAGTCTGTGGACAGGGTGCTAGCATGGTCAGTTGACGATAAGACCTCTTGTCCCAGCTTGCAGAGAGCTACCTTCTCACTGTGTTGTCACATGGCACAGAGAAAGGGAACAAGCCCTCTGGTGTCTCTTCTCAGAAGGTTACTACTCTCACCAGAGGGCCCCACCACCATGCGGTCTCCTAACTACCTTGCAAAGATCCTGTATCTCCCAGCATAATCACACTGGAGCTTAGGGCTTCCCCATATGATTTGGGGAGAACACAATTCAGTCCACAACAATGGGCATTAGTTTTTATTGCTATTGTAGCAAATTACTACAAATCTAGAGGTTTAAAACAATGCAAATTTATTATCTTACGGTTTGGGAGGTCAGAAGTCTAAAATGGGTCTCACTGGGCTAAAATCAAATAGTCAAGGGAAACGTTTCTTCCCAGAGGTCCTGGAGAAGAATCCATCCTCTTGCCTTTTCAACTCCCAAAGGCTGCCTGCATTCCCTGGCTCATGATCTGCTTCCATCGTCAAAGCGGCAACGGTGGTTCAAATCTTTCTCATGCCTCTCTCTCTCTTCTGCCTCTTTCTTCAACTGATTAGAATTCTTACAATTTTGCTCGGCCCACCCAGGTAATTCAAGATACTCTCTCCATATCAGGGGCAACTGATTGGTAAACTTAATTCCACTTGCAGACTTAATTTTTTTTTGCAATGGAACCTAATGTATTCACAGTTCCTGGGAATTAGAACACGGATATATTTGGAGGTGTGTTATTTTGCTACCACAATGGGCTTGGTGAACAACTCAAGTTTTCTTTTTAAACTCCAGAAAGGGCCATGCCCTAGGAAAAGGTCAAAACTTAAATAGTCCATGCTTACCAAAACCTACAACCAGTCTTCAACAGGACCAAGTCAATCCACTAGACTTCTGTCTACTCTTCAACAGAAAGCTACTCAACATTTGAAGGAAGTAATATAGTTTTTACGCATTATGTCCAGCATCTAATAGAAAATATGAAACATGCTAAAATACAGAACAAAAGTAGAGATAAAGGAAAACAGAAGTAGATAGAAACAGATCCATATATGATTCCGATATGGGAGTGCTCAGAAAGTTTAAAATAATTATGGTCAACATGTCAAGAAATTAGAGGAAAAGATAGGAAATTGCAGGAGACACTCAGGATCCATCAAAATTGTCAAGCGGAAATATGAGAGCTGATAAATACAAGACTGAAACTAACAATGTATTAAATGGCCGTAATAATGGATCAAAAACAGCAGTGCAAAGGACTAGAGAACTGGAAGACAAGTCTTCAAAAAAATACATACCTATGCATAAATAAAAAGCATATAGGAGACCTCTGGAATAAAATAAAAATGTCTAATGTGCATGTATTAAGATTTCTACTATGAGAGGATGAATGGAGGTAATATTTGAATTAAGAAAAACACCAAATTAAACCCATAGAAAATAGAAGATAATAACAAGTATAAGAGCAATATATATACATATATATATATGTAAGAAATAGAAAGTAAGCATATAATAGCCAGCAAAATAAAGCAAAGCAGCAGGTTTTTGAACCATCAATATATTTGTTAAATCTCTTGTAAGACGGATCGAAAGAAAAGAAAACACAATTTATCCATTTCACGTATCTTCACAAAACTAATCATGAGTTTTTATTTTATTGATGGACTATTGTAAAATAAAACATCCTAAATTTCAGTGGTTTTTAACTATAATCATTTATTGTCTCTCCTATGTCTGTTTGACTGCTGGGTTTCCGCTACGTAGGCTCTGCCAAGCTAGGGGGCCACAAGTGTACGTAGAAAGAGATTAAGTGACAGTTGGGAGCTATCATTAAATCCATTACAATTACCTAGAACGTTATGCCGATAAATGCTACAATGTAGAAGAAATGGACAAATCACTTGAAAACTCAATGAAATGGAGAGAAACAATACATATGAATATTCCTACACTATTAAAGACATTGAGTGTGAAATTAAAAATTTTTTCACAAAGACAGTTCCTGGTATGAATAGCTTCACTGGTGAATTTTTCCAGACATTTGAGGAAAGAATAACACAAATGTTATGTAAACTCTTCCAGAAAACAGAATAAGATACAAGACTCCTCAGTACATTTTTGAGGTTTTTATGACCTTGACAGTAAAACTGACAAGGACATTATAAGAAACATTGCAGGCTAGTATTTCTAATGAATTTAGGCAAAAATCCTAAACAAAATTATCATAAATCCACTACTATATACAAAGGATAATATATTATGATCAATTTGGTTCATTACAGAAAACCTTGCAAAGATTGGTGACTTTTCGCTTCATTTTGATGTTTAGTTTTCATAAAAGGAATTTTACTAAGGGGTCCTTTATTCCCGAGTCCTTTGAAACTCTGCATTTTGCTGCTCAAGTATTGCCAGCCAGAGCTGAGAGTTCTCTGCCTCCACTGTGAATTTTTTTGACTAGTTTGTAACTGAAAAACTTTGAGAATTTTTTTTACCCAAAGTATTAAACTACATCATTATTGGAAGGCCACCGTACACTTTCCTATTCCAGCAAATAGCCTGGTAACCTCACAGAAGCAGGAAATGAATTAAAATCATAAAACATAATAAACATTTCAAATGAGTTCACATCTCTGGGCCCAACTTGTGGCAGTGTGGAACCCTGGCAGCTCGCGCCAGAAGCAGCATCATGATTCCGCCAGCCTCCTGACCACCAGGCAGGAACGTTGCAGGAATGAGAGAGGACTTCATGGAGTTCAAAACAAGAACCTTTGCAAATGGATAACCAGAGAAGCTGGGAAGCATGCAAAGAATGCAGCCCTTTAGCTAAATTACCTAAATGGAGATTATTCACCCTGGAGTTCCATCCCACTGGAAACTCTTGGTCAATGTGTGAAGAAATTAGCAGCTTAAAAAAAAAAAAAAAAAATCTCCAGGCTAAATACTTTTTATTTTGAAAGTTTTATAGTCACAAAACTAGCTGAAAAAGGTGGAATGGTCCTTCTGGCATCATAATGAATTTGACTTTGCCTCTTTTTTCCCCCCCTTTTTAAAAAAACACTTTAACTATCAGTTTTAATAGCTTTTAGTAAATACCAGCTGAATTAGACTCTGATTCCATTCAAGGTGTGTTACCAGTTAGGTGGGAAGCATTAACTCTATCTCTTACGTCATTTAAAAAGTGGAAAATAAAGTGTTTATACTCCTCTAAAAGAAAAGCAGAAATAATAAAAGCAGAACAAGTAGACCGCATATTTCAAAAGCAAGTTCTTCAAAACATGTGAGTCACTATCTGCAACTTGAATCAGTTTCTCTCATAAAAAGAATGTGAAACTGTGTGAACGTTCATAGAAGGAATAGCACTATCCTATCACCATTACACAGTTTATATTTTAACATTTGAGAAAATGCATCCTGGGAGTCTTAGTTAAGATCCTTATGTGCGAGTAATAGAAACCAGTTAGCTAGCTAAATATGAAATGGGAACTCATTAAAAGGATACAGGGTTATCTCTTGGAACTTGGGAATGCCGACTGGCTGCTTGGGAACCAGGACCAGGACTATTTATAAAACTGTCACTGCTACACCTCTGTCTCCTATCTTTGCCTCCTGGGCCCAGCCAATAGGCTTTGCTGTCTTCTTTATATATGGCAGGCAGCACTCAGCCATCCATAGTTTCTGAGGCTCATTTACAACCTTTGAAGAGTCCGTATCAGACTGACTCCACAGAATCTCATTCCTAATTCCAAATACCCACTTGATTGGCCAAGTTTCCATCCGAAGTATAGCTGGCTGCCAGGATAGCAATCCTGTGGCAAGAATGCAGTTCTTAAAGAAATAGCAATATAGAAATCCAAAATGAGTTTTAACTCATGGCATCTCAAGGTGATACCACAATCTGAGATGACTAATGGTACAGTGGGTGTTGGTGGTAGTAGCATGGAGGGATAGAGTCAGTGTGGCTCAGGGTATGTGTGTGTAGCTACATGGATTCCTTGATATCTCTTCCTCTACAGCTGTAACCCTGTAGTTCAGCCTAAGTGTGTCAAAGAATAAAGGGTAGTTGGGATGGGAGAAATGGGGAGATGGTGTCAAAGGGTACAAAGTTTCAGTTATGCAGGATGAACAGGTTCAGGGGGTCCACTGTACAGAATTGTGATTATGGTTACTAATACTGTATTATATACTTTAAATTCACTAAGAAAGTAGATCTTAAGTGTTCTCACCGCAAAAAAAGAAAAAGGTTAATCATGCGAGGCAATGAATATGTTAGCTTGACTGTGGTTATCATTTCACAGTGTATGTGTGTGTGTGTATAAAGTCAGATTGTACAACATATATTTTTTATTGGTCAATCATACCTCAATCAAGGTGAAAAAAAAAAAGAATAAAAGGCAGTTGTCTCATTGTCAAGGGAAAATCAGACTGGTTTCTGATATCACTTCTCTTGCTGTATAAGGTATAGACAAGTTCTTGTGTGGCTGGGGTCCGCTAGGCCTTTTACAAAAGTCTTGTTTATGTTTTCAAGATAGAAGTTCATTGGATCCCCACAATCATCTTACAATACCCTGACCTTTCTGCTCACTTTATAGGATGGGAAACTGAGTCAGAGTCAACGTGCTGAGGTGGAGAAACCCTGATGATAGATTCATGAAAGTTTGTGTAATTTCTGGGAAATCTCATGGATTCTGATCTGGTGTTTCCTTGCTTCCATGTGATGATTATTTTTTAAAACACCAAAGTGATGTGAAGATGTGTTATTACAATTTTAATATAAAGCATTTACAAAATGGAGTGGGAAAACCTCCTTGTGTAAGACAGCAATAAGTAGTAAACCTAATGGTAAGCAAAGCTGCCTGATAGTGTCCACCCACCCTCCTCTGTGATCTTCATCCGAGTCTGTGTATTTCACATGCTCTTGCTCTTAGAGGTCAAGAGTACACTATGATATCATCTTATCAAGGCTAGCTCTACCCAAATTACTTCAGGTGAGAGAATCTCCCTTTTTTTTTTTTTTTAATATCTGCCTGTAATGCACATGGCCATTAAGACCATTCTGTCATTTCCCAACATATTTCATTCACCAGTCTATAATCGAAACCCTTGAATATCATCCCCTGCGAGGCAATCACTCCAGAACCCTTTGGACTTTAGAATTGTGTATGTTCTTTTCAACTTAAAGCTCATGATTCCTTCTGATGTAATTTCTTCCTTCGGCTGCAGAAATCCCTTGTGTTTCATGTAGGGTTTTTTCCTTCAGCCACAGCGTATTTTAATTATCAGTAAAGTGCATGTCTTTTGACAGACACCTGCATTAATTTTTCTTGCACACGTACTTAACAGTGGAATTGCTGAGTCATCAACTAGGCATCTGCTGGCCTGTCCTTGATGCTGTAAGTCTCCCAACCGCCTCTTCCACATGTAACATGTCGCTTCCAGCTGCTGCGAACTTCACCAAAAGTTGGCATTGACAGTCTTCATCATCGGCTTTCCTGATGGTGTGAATAGTTGTCTTGTGATTTGAATTTATGTCATTAATTTAATGAGTAATAACATCGAGTACCTTGGTTTTTTGGCCAATTAGATGGCCTCCTTTGAAAAGTGCCTGTTCAAGGGTTTTGCCTGTGTTTTTATTAATTGGGTTATTTGTTTCTCATTCATTTATAATAGTTATCTATGTATTGTGGAGACAAATATTTTCCAAGATATATGTACAATAAATATCATCTGCTAGAAAGTAGCTTGCTCTTTCACTTTCTTGATTTTTTTTTTTTTTTGATTAAACGAAGTTCTTAAAGTTAATGAAGTCTAATCTACTGATCTTTTCTTTCATAGTTAGTACTGGCTAAAACGTGTTTGCCTGCATTGAGATCAGAATACATCCTCCATTATTTTTCTCCAGAGGTTAAATTGTTTTACCTTTCACAGTTAGGTCTACAATCCATCTAGAACTAATACTTACATATGATGTGAGGTAAAAATCAGAATAGATCATCAAGAATAATCAGGAGGCTTGAGGAGAAAGAGCCAGAGAGAGCAGAATAGCTCTGAGAGTCTCAGTCAGGCTGATGGAAATACCAGAGCATAGACTGCCTACAAAGAGTTCTCTACAGCAGAAAGGTCTGACTGGTACACCTGCCATGCTCAGTCATTGGCTCAGAGCTTCCTAGAGAAAGCCTCACCTTGCTCTAAATGCTGTAGAAGACCCTGAGTGTAGCAGCTGAAGGCTGTTTGCTGACTACAGTTTTCTCTTGAAATGTGATCTCTGCATCACACTTCCCTAACTGCCATGGTGTTGAAAATTACCAATCTCTTTTTCTATAATTTTGAGCATATCAATCACAGTGGAGTTCTGTTTATTTGTTTCATTAAAGAGTTTCTGCCTGGTTACTCCAATATCTGAACCACTGTGGGTTTGTTTCTAGTGTCTATGGTTTTTCCTGGCTCTAATCAAGTGCCTTTATAATTGAGATTTCTATTTCTTTTTATATAATAATGCACATTATATTTTTAAAAAATCATCTTCCTCCAAAGAGGTGGGCAGATACAATGACAAAGGATCACTCCATTGTAGCCTGACTTTTTGTGGTAATTACTATTTCAGAATTTCTTTTACTCCTGGGGTCATACCCCTTGTTCCTAAACCCTGGTTCTTAAATTTTAGGTACAGGCCTTACTTTTCTAGCAAGAGCCTTCCAGGGTAAAGAAAAGCCCCTAGAGTTTTCACAGACTTCTCCAACTTGGAAAATCACAAAAACTTCGGTATTGATTTTGCTAGCACAGGTAATGACTGACATCGCAGATCACAACTTGAACCTTTTCGCTGCTGTTGTCTTTTATATTTTTTGGATGCTCACCTTACAACTGCGTAGCTTAGGGTGACCCAACAAATTGAGTGAAATTCGTGCATAGGTTTTAGGGCCATTTTCTCTGGCATCCTGGTCTCTAAGAATTTTCTGCAGCTTTGACAGCCTTGAACTTTAACCTCTGTCCCACAGCTGAGTAAAATGTGTTGTTTTATGTTGGAGTTCCACCCCCTTGCCATGCAGCAAACCAAAATCTTGATTTCTAAAAAGAAAGCCCCCCAGGGTGCCTAGATGGCTCAGTTGATTAAACATCTGCCTTTGGCTTGGATCATTATCCTGGGGTCCTGTGATCCAGTCCTGAATCAGGCTTCCTGCTCAGCAAGAGCCTGCTTCTCCTTCTCCCTCTGTTGCTCCCCCGGCTTGTGCTCTTCAAATTAATTAATTAATAATAATAATAATAATAAATCCCTGTGTTGTTCATTAGCAAAGTGAAGTTTGAGAATGAGAAACCTAGAATCTAGATATAGAGTTTGTTCCTGATCTCATGGGAATCCCATCCTGTTAATGCTCTCATCTTTACCAGTGAGTAAAGCAAGACTGGGATACCTATGGTACCCTGGGCCATGACATGCTGTTTTATTCCACACTCCAATTCATGGGCTCAGCCCATGTGACCCAGGTTTCATGCTACCTCCCAATTCCCCCACAAAGCCCGGCTCTGAATTCCAGCCTGTGTGGAAGCCTGGACCCTAAATTTCCTTTAGCCAACACTTTCTTTCAAACTTTGGTAATATTTCAAGTTTTATTTATGACCAGCCAGATGAATGTGAAATTGAATCCTTTTGTGGTTTTAATTTAAATTTTCTTGGTTACCAGTGAGGTTGAAAATCTTTCCAAATAATTATTAGCCATTTATGTTTATCCTCTCTGAATGGTCTAATTATACTTCCCTCATTTTCATCGGTTACTATTTACTTACTGTTTGTAAGATCCCCTTAAGTCTGTTCAAAATTTTTATATGGAAGTTTTATGTATGTTTTTATTTTTATATGGAAGTTTTATGTATGTTTTTAAGTTTAAATCAATACAGTATGAAAGATTTTAGAGGTTATTGATATTTGACAGCCATTCATTAAAATTGAACACTTTTATCTTACCCAAGCAGACACTGAATAAATACATTACTTTTCTAAGGCTATCTACACACTCAGCGGCAGCCAGATACAGAATCTGCGTCTCCTACACCTTACCTAGGTCTTTTCCAATTCTATCCAGGAAACTTATCAAGAACCAATGCTGGCAAAGCACAATTCTAGCCACTGAGAGCCACAATAACACCACAGCCAGTCCTCACCATGTGACACTTTCCTGCTGTCCTCAACTTCCTAACAAAGCAGACAATGCCAGCTAGTGAGTTTCTAAAATATACTATGTCCTCTCTCTCCTTGGGCTTCTACAGATGTTCCATCTGCCTGCAGCCAACCTTTACCATTCTTCCCCCACATTTATTTTTACTATTTCCAGACTCAGCCTAATCATATCCTCATCTGGAATGTTTCCTTAACTGTCCTAGGTACGGTTAGGCATTTCCTCCAGCAGACTGCATGCATAACCTTTAGTTTCAGGTCTTTCTCCAAACACTCTGACACTGGAGGATACATGTGATTTGTATTCCCAAGTACCAGATACATGGCAGGTTTGCAACAACTATTTGTCGAAAGAATAAAAGAAAAGCTGGTGGGCAGGGGTAGTGGTGTGTGGTCAGACCCTATTCAAACAACTATATATTCTAATATGTTAAGTGTGAGGAGTTTGCTTGAAGTTACAACGCATGCCACCTTCTGTCAGTATAACATTACTAATAAAATGGTTCAAAGCTTTTTAAACCTTTTTTCCCCTCCCTGGACCTGTCACATTTTAAGGGGTTTGAGACAGATCTCTAATGACTGATTTAGGATTATTTGACTTATTGCCACACATATAATTTAGGAAATGGTTAACTTTGAAAGACAAGCAATTACTTAAAACTGTTTTAAATTTTAGGGCTTAGTCTAATTTGATCAGAGGTCCTTTCAAGATGCGTGCTCAGCAGAAATGTTAAAGATGATCCCACACTGGTTGAATCTATTGTGTCCTGAGACTGCATCTGCCAGATGTCTGAAATGGTAAGGATAAAGCGAAATTCATCACCTACTTTTTACAGCTGCACTAGGTGAGAAAGTGACAAATAGACACCCCAAAAGATTGTGACACTCTTGATACATATCAACCTTTTTAGATTGCTTTCCTGCTTGAGAGTCATCAAGGACATCCTGCTGTAATTTATTGTAAAATCAGGAGTCACTCAAGAATTTCAAGGCAAAAATCACTTTAATTAATTTATTGCTTTTATTTATCTAGTTTAATGCTGCTAAGCATCTTAAGGAGTTTGGGAATTATAAACATTTCCAATATATATTAACAAGAAGTATATTATATATATATTAACAAGAATATATTATATTAGCAAGAAATATATTAACAAGAATATATTAACAAGAAACAATTTTCCCTCACAGTTTTCCTTCTCAAATTGCAGACATTACATGAACACCTCACTAAAATGAAAACAATTGACTCAAATACATCGTGCATCTAAGTGTGAGTCAGAATATCCTAGTGTGTGGAGCTACTTCCTGCTTGCAAATTAAGCCCCTTTGGCTGTTCCATGAATAAAACTTAAACTCAATAATGAGTAGCATGTGATATATTGTTCTCTGCTCTATCCTTGGTACGTGGAACAGAGGTTGGAGCTTATGCGTACTTTTGAATGAGGCCACAAATATCATAGAGCACATTTGAGATGGAGAAAACAAAGTTCAGAGAGATTAAGTAACATTTTCGAAGGTCAAGTCCGAATGGGAACCCAAGAGTTTGACTAGAGATCAGCTGTGACATATGTTGTGTTTTAAGCTTAAATCTGGCAATCCTGCAGTCTGTCAGATTCCCTTTCATGGCTCTTTCCAGAAGTAAGAAAAGCTCTATCTTAAGGTCTTCATTCTCTCTCTCTCTCTTTTTTAAGATTTATTTATTTATTTGAGAGAGAGTGAGGAAGGAAGAGGGGCAGAGGGAGAGGGAGAGAATTTCAAGCAGGCTCCCTGCTAGGCATGGAACCTGATGCAGGGCTTGATCCCAGGACCCTGAGATCAGGACCTGAGCCAAGATCAAGAGTTGGGTGCTTAACTGACTTGAGCCACCCGGTGCCCCTCTTAGGAGTCTTATTTAATGGAACTTTTTCATACTTCCTATGTTATTTTTCTTCACTAGGATGGAAAGAGGTGACTGGCATTTACATAATAACATGTCAACAAGTTAGCATGAGTGAGGTAATTACTCAGAGGGCCACCAGACACCATGGCTCCCAGAAAAGAGGAGAATTATTTTGTTCATATCACATTATGCTTATGCACTGTGTGGTCACACCAGGGGTTCCCAGTGCTCACCTCACTGGTCCCCTTGTACATGCTGTTGTCTCCTCAGAATTCTGCCCACACACATGCATTCTGCTTCATCCTAACGGAGAACGAGGCAGGATGAAATATTGAGGGCTTAATAGTTAAAATTCAAATAACCAAATCTTGGAATTTTCTCTTTACAAAAGAGGGGAGCTTATGTATATATATTTTATATATTCTAGCCCTTTAATTTTACCCACCTATAGACTGAAGTTTGAGGAAGAAAAGTGATCCAATCAAAGCTAACAGGTAGGGGTGCCTGGGTGGCTCAGTGGGTTAAGCCTCTGCCTTCATCTTGGGTCATGATCTCAGGGTCCTGGGATCAAGTCCCGCATCGGGCTCTCTGCTCAGTGGGAAGCCTGCTTCCCTTCCTCTCTCTCTGCCTGCCTCTCTGCCTACTTGTGATTTCTCTCTCTGTGTGTCAAATAAATAAACAAAATCTTTAAAAAAAATAAAATAAAATATAAAAAAGCTAACAGGTAGATCACACAGGTATTAAACAGTGTATTAGAAGATCTAATAAGATCTATGGAAAACAAATGAGATGTGAGAGTGGTGATAGTGGTTTTTCAGAGAAGGAGGAAAAGTCACGGAGAAGACAAGATCGGAGCAAAGATTTGACAGGGAGGTAGTCATCCTAGAGGTAAGGAGAGCAATGTAGGCGGAGTGAAAAGGGCAAAGACCTTAAGGCAGGAGGCCTGGTACCTTTTCAGATGAGCCAGGAGGCTCGTGTGGCCAAAGTAGAGTGCCCAAGACTCAGCTCCGTGGCAGAGGAGGTCAGACAGGTGGGCATGGGGTGGGGAGGAAGAGCTCCTAGAACCAAGTGAGCAACTTGGAGGGTGCTGGCTTTTACTCTGAGTGAAAAGGAAAACCACTACAGGATAGTGAAGTAGGGCCTGGCATGATCTGACAACACACTTTTATGAACTCCTATGTTGGTCTTTTGATATTTCCCATTTACTGGGCCATAAAGCAAGATCCAACACATCTGTATGAACAGATACCACCTAGATTCATGAATTGAAGAAGAAATCATAACATAACACTTAGAACTGAATCAAAATGAGAAGGACACATAGCAAACCCATTGTTTTTTTTTAGTGTATTGTCTTAAATAGATCAGAAAAAAAAAATAGCTGATACAATAGTAAATGAGCTTAGCATCCAATTTAAGTAGGTGGAAAAAGAGATGGAATATATTTAAAGAAACAGAAAGAAAGTATATAATAAAGCAGTGGGAAGCAATAAAATAGAACATAAAGATCCAGTCAGATCACTAAAACCAAAAGTTGATTCTTTTTGTAGACGAACAATAACAAAACTTCTGGCAAAAGTGATCAAAAGAGAGAGAGAGAGAGAGAGAGGGAAATTACAAACATCTAACGTTATAAATGTAACCTAGAAGAAAACAGACACAAACTGTAGTAAAAGATTATCATCAACACTTAGCCAACGGATATCAAAACATGAGCAAAATAGACAAATTTTCAAAAAAAATATCTTTCCAAAGTTGGTCCAACACAAAATAGAAAGTCTAAATGATTTTATAAATATTACAGTATTTGAAACAGTAGTATAGTGTTTCAAAAGATAAATACCAGGCTCAGGTTTCCAGGAGTTTCCTACTAATTGTTTTAGTTTCGGACAATTCCCCTCTGGAAATAAAATGAAAGAAAAAGTCTCCATCTCATCGGTATAACCTTGATTCCAAAGCCAGAAAAGGCAGTTTAGGAAAACAAGATCATCAGCCCATGCAACTATAAGATACAGATAGAAAAGTCTTAAAATATTAAGTAATTAAATCAAATTAATGTATAAAAAATATAATACCCACAACCGAATGAGGTATAACTGAGGAAGGCAACAGTAGTTGAATTTTAGAAAATCTAAAAATTCCATTCACCATAATAAGTCAAAAGATAACATCTCTATTTACATGTCAAGAGCTACAGAGAAAATATTTTACAAAGATCAACACAAACACATGACAAAAATTCTTTATAAATTAAAAATAAAAGTGAGTTTCATTTGATAAAGCAGGTCTACGTTAGAGCATAACCTTTAAATTCCATACTATGTAAGTGTCTGGAATCCAGGATTATTTTGTAAACTGGAAGTAAAGCAGAAACAATTCCCCAGAGGCTCCTCCCTAGTGCTGAAAACTCAGGGCACATGACCTTGAGGCCCTTGAAAACAAGAGCAGGGGCTACAGTTGGGAATATCTGATGTGAATATCTTACAAAATAAATACCTTTGTCGCTCTGGTAAAATCCTCTACAACATAGTTGCTTTTCTAAAGTAATAGTATCTCTTTCCATCTTCACTCAGTACCGTACCCTTAAACCCAAGCAATGATTCAGATTGTGGTTTGCTTCTCTAGAGTTTTACAAGCTTAACTTCAAAGATTAACATACGATTCATGGGCAGAGGAATTCGGTTTATAGGTTAAACTTTCCTTACATTTCCTTGAAATCACTGCACAGTAGAAAGAAATGGGGTAGAGACAGGAAGGAAGAGGGGTCACCTAGCACATCATTTTCTTTTCTTTTCTTTTTTTTTTTTTTTAAACTTAATTTTATTTTTTCAGTGTTCCAAGATTCATTGTTTATGCACCACACCCAGTGCTCCACACAATAGGTGTCCTCCTTAATACCCACCACCAGGCTCTAGGAAAGGAAGTGGGAGGTACACACTCCCTAATGGTTATTTTTTCTCTTTCAATGGTCTATTCACCCTCTCCTTATCCTTGACCTTGTGAATACTAAATCCTGCCCCTACAGGGCCTAGGCTTTAGAATCAGGAAGACTTGGGATCTAGCTCTGGCTTTGTCAGTAATGATGGGACTCCCTGCAAGTTTCTTGGTGTATCACTTTTCTGTGGCTGCTGTAGAAAATTACAAACTGGGGGACGCCTGGGTGGCTCAGTTGGTTGGGCGGCTGCCTTCGGCTCAGGTCATGATCCCGGCGTCCTGGGATTGAGTCCCACATCGGGCTCCTTGCTCCGCGGGGAGCCTGCTTCTCCCTCTGCCACTCTGTCTGCCTGTGCTCACTCTCTCTCTCTTTCTCTGACAAATAAATAAATAAAATCTTAAAAAAAAAAAAAAACAATTTCATTAAAAAAAAAAAAAAGAAAATTACAAACTGGGTGATTTAAAACAACAGAAATTTGTTCTCTTACTGTTCTGGAAATCAAAAGCCCAAGATCAAAGTCTCAGCAGGGTCACTCTTCCTGTGTCCCAACCTCTCCTCTCACTTGAAGGCAGACTCTGTTCCTTGACTCTTCCTGCTTCTGGTGGCCGCCAGCACTCTTTGGTGTGTGACTGCATTGGTCCAAGGCCAGCATCTTCAAATCTCTCTCTGGTCTGTCTGCACACTAAGTGTCCTCTGTGGGTGCTCATATCTCACTCTGCATCACTCCTTTATGGACCCATGTGATTGCACCTGGGGCTCAATTTGAATACTCAGGATATTCTCCCCATCTTGAGTTAAGATCCTTGACTTAATTATATCTGCAAAGATGGTATCTAGAACATCCACAGCTTCCAAGGATTAGGAACTGATTTCTTTAGGGGCTGTCATTCAGCTCGCTACATGTAAGCCTCTCCATTTTTCTGTTTCCTTATCTGCAAAACAGAGATAAGAATACCAAACCCATAGGATGAAGGTTCTGAGGGTTAAATAAGAAACATATAATATATGAACTCCCAAATATTTCCACACAGTATGAACTCCCAAATATTTCCACACAAATTCAGCAAGACCAGTAAACGGAGCTAAAAGAAGTCTATAATTTATCCTATAAAGTTCTGAGTTACAGACACTTCGTAACTCTCTGCAACTCCTAAATTCTTACAGATAGAACTAATTTTAAATTTGGTTTGATTTTGTCTAGCACATAGCCTTTCAACTTTTTTCCTGAATGTTTTGCTTGTCTGTCTCCAAAGTTCTAAGTTAACAATAAAATGATACATTACATGCTGTCCTTGTTATAAGTGATGAAGTTCTAGAACCTAGGTGAGGTCCGGTGGGGTGAGGTCTGGAGCCAATGACCAAGAAAGAATTCTTGAGACATCTTTGGTGCAAAATGGTGGTTTATTAAAGCACGGGGACAGGACCCGTGGGCAGAAAGAGCTGCTGCCCCGCTATCCTGAGGAGTGGCATATTATATACACAGGAGTTGGGTAGGTGAGGACAAAGGGGATGATGTTAGTCTCTAAGGAATTTTGGAAGCAAGGTCTCCAGGACCTTGAGGGGCTAGCTATTGTTGGGAGAAAGGTTATTTATTACTAGTAGTAAAAATCTTCTTGTGAGACCCTTTAGATGTATATCAGTGGGCCATATGCTTGGGAATGATTCTTGACACTATCTTGGAGATCTAGAGATAAAGTTTCACATCCTATCAAGTGTCCTTGTTAGTGAGATTTGGGTTTAGAAGAAATTTAACTTTATTTAGGGCTTGAGGAACTGAGTTATTTGCCTCTGGAAATTGTGCTATTGTTAAGATAGCTTCTTTGTTGTAAATCTCTAGGACATTGGTAAACCAAGGGAGACTCCTGTCTTGCAGGATTGTGATCTCTGCAAGTTAACTATTTGTTTTCCTTTTAGGGCAGTCAGGGGTGCCTGAGGAATGTCACACATATTACCGAGGGGAGTGGGTCGAGAGGGGGTGCAAAATGCCAGCTTTTGCTTTGTCCTCAGGCAGCCTCCTGTTCCCTCATCATAAGGAGTACTTTGCCTGGAAGAGGAGATATATATATATATAAGATGATGGGCACTGTACTTTTTAGTGGGTCAGATGTGATGGAGGAGCAGAGAAGGGGACTGTTAACGCCACCTGGGTTTCCCTAGGGGTAATGGCCCCTGAGCTTGACATGCTAACTAGTCACTAGTGCCCACAATTTCTTTAAACCGTGCTTTGTCCATCTTTGCTAGGTTCACTACAAGGGAAATCTTGATCATGTTGACATCTATTAAAATTTTCATCTGGGCACCCAAAGCAAAGTCACTGGATCCAATGTCTTTTGGATACATTTAATTGTTTTTTCAATAAATTTCTCTTGTTTTATTTTCCATAGATCACTTCTCCTGAGATGCTGGTTTCTCTGCTCAGGACAAGAGTGCCAGACAAGGCGTCTTGTACTTTGGGATAAAAGTTGGCACAGTCTGAACAGACAAGAGGTGCGAAAACAACAACATGTCTACCGGGGGACTGCAGTAATGTTGCTCGTTTTGACTTTGTTCAGGGTGACCTAGCCTGTGCCCATATGAAGAACATGCAGGTGCAGAGATTCCATGGGCCTGACAAGACATGACTGCTAGAATTGCTTTCAGACCCATCCACACCAGCATCTGAGCACCAAAGCCACCATCTTCTTTCCTGCAGAAGCATCTTTCCATGTTGGTCTCCACGTTGCTAGGATGAAAAAAGATAGGAAATGGTAGATTATTTGTAGCTTCTTAACATGCCTCTTCCCTCTTCCATTAACTAATGCTGCACCCTTACCTTCACATTATCATCAGAATTCCTGAAATAATAATCAAAACCCACTTGGCTGCATTGTAGGATCTTGCAATCTGAATTATTCTACTGATATTACCAAAGTGAAATCAATCTGTGGAAATCACTGAATGTAATGACCTTTCCTTTTTGTGGTAATGATTTTTCATAGATCCTTCATCTTTAGTCTTAAACTGTCACATTTTCCATAGTTTCTAAACTCTGCTTTATGCCTTACTCTTCACTACCATTTTCCATGCCTCCAATGTTGTTCCAATTCCATTCTTTGTTCTTTCACTTTTTTTGTTTGCTTGTTCTTAATTCCTCCTTCTGGAACATTCCATCTGTTGTGACTTTGATACTCTCTTTTTATCTTTCATTACACTCTACCCTTCATGTCTACTCTATTGTTTCCACCACAATGCTCATTTTGGTTTTAGGCTCCATCTCTTAGCCTCTGAAGTCCTTTGGTGAAAGGGAGGTTGACATAAGCAGACATCCTTGCTCATCTTTGCATATGTGTCCTGTTGATAATGCCGACTCAGCATGCTTAAAACAAAGCCCATTATCTTCACCTTTGACCCAGTCCTTTCCCTTTCTCCATGTCTATTAACGCCACACGTTATTAGTCTCTCAATTAACCTGGTTTAATATGCTTCATTCATCTGTAAATTTTCCTTCTGCTTTCAGTCAATTATAAAAATCTATAGAATCTGTCTGCACGTGGCCATTAAGCAAGTGACCAAATCTACTTTTCCAGATTTCTTTTCTACTGCTTAAAGATAAAACCTCACAATTATCTCAAGCCTTATAATGTCTAAGTGCATACTTTATTTAAAAAAGGAAGAGGATGGTTTTTTCATTATTCCAAATTATCAGATGTGCTTTGGGAAGTTTACCTTACTTGCCAAATACCACACCTCCAGTAAGTAACATGGACAAGAGGAGAGCCCAGGTCATTTCATGCCAAATATCCTGCTTTTTAACAATATAAAATGGTATTTTCTAGAGGTTTTCTAAGCTGCAGTCTTGCCCCTCAGTATCCCCTTACAAAAATTCTTACAAATATACTCCCAAGCAAAAGCAAACACTATCTTGAACCTCTTTTGGAATCATTCCCACACTCAATCATTTCCATGCAAAATGTTCTCATCAGAAAATCCCAGGTGAATTGATGACTGCTCCGTGCTCTTTTCTAACTGGAAGAACCACTTCCTGCTGCATATCTCTGGTTCTCTGTTTATACTGCTTTCCAGACACATAAGACACAAGACACGTGTCAGAGTTATCTGAGAACTTAACTCCATTCCTCATCTAATATTCAAGTTCCCATCTTCGTTTCTCACAGAACAGAAATGCCCTTTCCAGAGCCTTGACCACAGGAGGTGCACAATACATCTTTGTAGAGTGAATCATTAATTTGATGGGCTTTGAGGTTTCTTGTTGAAATAGTTTGAAAGTTTAATTTTTTAATGAAATCTTTCTGACATGCAAAAAGTATAAAATGATATAGTGCATACTCTTCAGCACCCTATCTAGCTTAGAGAGGAAATATTACTGATCAAAGTTTCTTGTGTATTCCCTAGCTAGCTACCTATTCCCCAGGTTTGAATTTAATGTGTCTTAGCTTTATTCATTTAGTTTTTACTTTTTTCTACTTATTTATGATTCCTTCAATATTACAAATGCCCTCCCTAGCAAATGCAAATTCCCAAGGAAGCAGAAAAAATGGGCAGTACATTTCTCTAAGGCTCACTGAGTTTCTTAGATCTGCAGTTGGATTTCCCTTAGGATGTGTAGAGTCATATTCAGTTGAAGAATAGGTTAATGTTTATTTTTGGTCTAGAAAAACATATACGGTCAGTATCTCTGTTCCCTAGAGGAAAAACAAGAAAATTTCTGTGGCAACAGCTGTTTCAGTGAGCCTGAGAAGGCTTCCTTAGTCAGACCCTTGTTTTTGTACCTCACTAATATCTTTCTATCCAAAAACGAAGTATCAGTTGTAAGGTCTTCCTCTATTAGGAAAAACTTTTAAAAATATTTCTTTCTCTTTGTACTTTCAGGATATATATATTTTTAAGTATGAGAACATTTTTCATGGAACCTAGATACTACTTACACAATCAATTATGGAAATATCAAGATATTTTGTGGCATATTCAATAAAATGTAATGTGAGATTTTGGATTTTGATGTTTTATTTATGTAATTATATTTTTTGCATTCCCCTTTAATTCAAAGTGTTTCTATTGATTTAAAATAATATTTTTAAAGAATAAAATAATTATCCATGAACTCAACATAAGAACTAAATTGTTACTAATATAATATATATATGATATATATACACATATATATATATCATATATATTTGTATATCTCAACCGGTGACTTTTTCCATATTATATTTCCTTTATAATCTTTATTCCTTGAAGTTTTCCATTAACGTGTTTTTATTTTTTATAGTTTAGCCACATTTGTATATATATCCCCCCAAAAATATTGTGAATTTTTGCTGGTTTTGAATTTCATAGAAATGTTATACTGTAGAGAGCCAGCTGCAACTTCCTTTTGTCTCTGCACATTAAGTACTGATGCAGGTAGCCATAGTTTAGTTTTAATTATTCTGTAATATTCCATGTTTTAATAGAAAAAATTTATTGATTTATTTTCCTGTCTACACGTTTTGATTTCCATACTTTTACGTTACAATTAATACTTCTATCAAAATTCGTGCACATGTCTCTAGGTGCACAAATATACAAGTTTTTCTACTTGGTACTTGTCTTTTCTTGATGATTTTTGGGAGTTCATTGTGTTTTTTTGGTTCCATATCTTAGTTAATTTTAGACATTACGGATAGCTTCTCCCAACTTATGGACTATCTTTCTGCCTTCTTTACAATGTTCTTTGATAAATGGAAGTTCTTAATTTTAATGTAATAAAATTTATCAGATTATGATTTCATGCCCCCATCACAGATATTTTTCTGTATTTTCTTCTCAGAGCTTTGAAGTTTGTATTTCATTTATGAGTGTTTATTACATGAAGAATTGTCTGTAGTATAAGAATGTAATTTCATGTTTTGAAGATATCCAGAATTTATTGAATTTCCATTTTTTCCCATTACCCTTTAGTTCTACCTAGTTTTATGCCAGCTTTAGATATTTATTGGTCCTGTGACCACTCTTCTACTTTCCCAATGTCTCCTGATGGTCTCCCAGTCAGGTTTTGTTAAATAATTATTCCTTAGATGAGGCTGATATCTCCTATGCTTATTTAGTTGAACCACATAAAACTGCCAGTATTTGATTGGATTTGACTATTTGATTGGATTTGCTAGTCAAACCCAATCAAAATGACAATTTCATATGGTTCAAAATAAAAAAAGTATCCCAAAAATACTCATTCTAATGTCTTCAGCTGTAATATCCAGTATTGATCCACAAATATAGAATTCTCTCTAATATTGCTCCTTAGTTTCAAATGAAAATTTTCATCTCCTTGCTATAGGCCATATACAGATGCCCTGTTGACATCTCAAACACATGTCCAGTTTTTAACTCCCCACCCTTTTTCTTCTTCATCTCTCCTTAAGGCTTAGTTAAAGTATTTGTTCTTTTATTTTCTCAAACCGATCTGTATCAGCACTTAGCTTTCTCACCTAGGCAAACTGCCAGTTGAAGGATCCTTCCTTACTCCTTCCAATTTAAATTTTCTGCCATATCCAATTGGTTTTGTCTTTTTTATGATATTACAAATCCATCCATTCCATACTGTCCCAGTTCAATCCCTTCTGCCTTATCATGATTATTGCCACATATTAATATATGGTTCTAATTTTGTATTACTTAAAAGTGTAGAGAAAAACAATAAAATAAAAATGTAGAGAGATGGAGGAGTCAAGCAGATGGTGACCAAGGAGTCTGCTTTTAATACGGCCAAGTAAGTTCTTAGTGGACTGACTATACTGCAGATAACAACTATAAAACCTGGAAAAGACATGAAAACAACAACAACAACAACAACAACAACAACAAAACTACAATACTGGACAGTGCACAAAAATCGGCAAATCCCACAGGGAAGCAACCTTTGAAAGGTAGGAATAGCATGGGATGTATTTCTTATGTTATGTGTTTACAAAAACATGGCAGTAGCTGCAACCAGTGATGTGTGGAATAAAAAACTTTTTGAAAAAAGCTTCAGTGTTTTTAAATCTGAAAAACCAGAGGCTGAATTCAGGACTAAAATAGATACTGGTGAATGAGGTAGAGATAATAGCAGGAAGCAAGTTGAAGAGGGGGAACCTCAAATTTGGTTTATAAACTCTAACAAAATTTGTAGGTGACCTCTGAATTATGCATATGTGAAGAAGACTCAAGGCGGTCCAGTTCAGAACTGATATTTGAGCTTCTACTTAACTAACTGCAATGTACTTTGCATTTGACTTCAACAGAGTGAATTTTCTGATCAATCAAGACAAAGATCAATACTCATGGAGATTACAACAAAATTCATTTCTTAGATACGATCCAAAAGTATGTGACATACTAAGGACCAGGAAAATGTGAGCCATTCTTAAGGGAAAAAGCAATAGTAACTTCAAAAAATAAAGTAACTTCAAAATGACCCAATGCTGGGAGGAGCATCTGAATATTTTACAACAGCCATTAAAATTACACTCAGTGAATGAAAAGAAAACAGGGTTGCAAGGAATAAAAGAAGAAAAGCCTCAGTCGAAGAACAAAACTACAAAAAGAAACAGGTGGAAATTCGAGAACTGAAAAATAACCTATCAGTCATTAGAACATTACCAGATGCTTATTAGCAGAATGGAATCAAAAGAGAAAAGATAATGTGAACCTGAAGCTCAGCTAATGGAAGTGGTCAAATCCAAAGAGGACACACCCACACATACACCCACACCCACACAGACACACACAAAGATGAAAAAAAAAAAAAAAAAAAGGTAGACAGATTTTCACAGACCCATGGGACAACATCAAGATCTAACATACATGTATCACTAAAGATCAGAGGAGAGGAGGAAAAAATGGTGTTAAAATTATTTAAAAATATAAAGGCCACAATTTTTCCATATTTAGTAAATGTAATAAACACACAGATTCAAAGAATTCAATAAACACAAAGCAAGATAAAGAGAACCAGGCTTGTTATGTCCTATTTAAATTGCTAAAAAAACAATGATAAAGAAAATATCTTGCAAGAAGCCAGAGAAAAATGACACAGTACATACAGAACAGCTTTTCAAATGAATGCTGACTTGGCACAAAAACTACAATACTGACATAGAGTGGAACATATCTTTATGTGTAGAAAGAACCTGTCAATTCAAAATTCCATATGAAGCAAAAACATCTTTCACTAATGAAGTTGAAATGAAAACATTTTTAGATAAAATAAAACTAGTGAAATTTCTCCAGCAGACATACGCTATAAGATATGCTAAAGCAAATTCTCTGGGATGAAAGAAACCTGCTACCAAATGCATACTTGGATACTCAGAAAAGTGAATACCAGCTGAAATGTAAAATTATGGATAAATAAAAAAGGCTATTTTTTCTTTTAATTTCTTTAAAGTACATAACTCTTTAAAAGCACAAATCATAATATTGTTATACAGAGTTTTTATGGCATACATGACAATATATATGATGAATAGAATGAAGGATATGGAGACACATGGACTAATACATGTGTGAGATTTCTACAATTAACATGAAAAGGTAAAATATTAAGCTTAAATAGACTCTGAAAAGCAAAAGATTAAACAAAAAATAATGCAAGGAACTATAACTGAAGATGAATGTATAATTCTAGAAATAGTCAAATAATTTAGAAAGCAAAATAAGTCAAATAACAGAAAATCAAGAAACAGAGAGAGATACAGAAGACAATAAAATAGTAGAACTATATCAAACCATGTCAAAAATTATAATAATTGCAATGGTCAGAGCATCATGATTAAAAGACAGGAATTATCATAACTATATACTGCCTATACTGTGCACTTTAAGCACAGATAGTTGCAAAATAAATGAATGACAAAAGATGTAGCAGGCAGCCTAAGAAGGCTGAAGTGGCTGTATTAATAACAGAAAATAGACTTAAAGAAAAATGGTATTTCCAGAGATAGAGATAATCATAATGATAAAAAAAAATTAAATCTTCAGGAACATATAACAATCATACATGTGTGTAAATCTAGTAAGACTTCCCCAAAAGAATATCGTTAGAAAGTGCAGAAGGGTCAGTAAATTATTTTCCAGTCTGGGAAGTCACTCTAAGATCAAAAAACAAAGCAAGGCACTCCACACCACTTCCAGAGTATTATTCAGAGTAACTTACTGACAGGAGAGAATCAGAGGAAGGCAGGATCCATGAACTAAGCGGCTACTCTCCACCCAGTCCAGACTCACCCCACAGCTTTTATAGAGAGGGAGCATTGCAGTGAGGTCAAAGCGTAGTTATCTAAAGTGGGGCCTTCTGTGTGTCACTTTAGGGAAGATCAGAATAAGTATCCCTGCATTCCTATCAGGGCTTACATTAATCTCCATAGCACCTGGAACATGAACCCTGAGGGAGGTTATTGTTCTGGCCTGAACAAAACGGAGGGCCAAAGGTAGAGTCAGTGTTGTCAGCACTTCTACAAATATGAAGCAAAAACTGACATAATTCTACAGAGAAATAGACAACTTAATAAGGGATTTTAACTCTAGTATCTTGGTAATGAGGTAGAACAAATAGACAAAAAATAAGGTAATCTAGATGATGCTATCCACTGCCTTATCATTGGTATTTACACACCAACAATTATAGGGTACACACTTTTTAAAGTGTGTTTGAAAATGCTACAATACTACAATTGAAAATACTACAATACTACAATAGACCATATGCTTAACCATAAAACACCCTTCAATAATTTAGAAAAATTGAAATTATACATCTTTTACCAAAATGGAACTAAATTAGAAATACCTAATAAGAAGACATTTAGGAAAACAATACTTGGGTTAAAAAATATAAGTGGGTCAGAGAAGAAATTACAAAGGAAAGTAGAAAATATTTCTAACTGAATGATAGTACACATACATTTCAATATTTATGGGATGCAACTAGCTAGTAGGTGGAGATATGCAGGATTATATGCCCTTATTTGAAAAAGAAAAGAAAATCATGACAAAGATTCAACCTTAAGAGTCCAACAAAAAAATTACAAGTAAATTAAAAGGAAATTAAAGTAACAGTAACAATTAAAAAAAAGTTAATGAAATAGAAATGGGACAAATGATTGAGAGAGTGATCAATATAAGATGTTGTTCTATTAAAAATTCTACAGAATCAGTCAACCTCATCTAGACTGACAAAAGAGAAAAGACAAAGAACACAAACTAATAATATGAAGAATGAAAGAGGGCATGTTAACTACAGATCCTATAGGTACTGAAATGATAATGGTATAATATTATGAACAGTTCATGTCTTAGAAATCTTTGGGAAAATGAAGAAATTCCTTGAGATAATGTTACCTGTCAAAAGTGACATATGATAAAAAAAAATCTAAGTAACTCTACATCTATTAAATAATTTGAACTCATTATCATAAACCTCTACACAAATAAAATCTCAGAGTTTCACTAGTGAATTCTATCAAATATTTGAGGAAGAAATTAATCTCATTCAGAAATTATAGGCAGAAGGATTGCTTTCTACATCATTGTATGAAATAATCATAATAGTCACACCAAAACCTGACAGTCACTACAGATATCCATTAAAATATACCTCATAAACATAAATATATATATATATAAATTATATGTATATATAATTTATAAACATAAATATATGTAGAGTTTTCTCAATATGTAAGGCAGGCATCAATCAATGTAATACGACATATCAGCAGATCAACAGCAACACACACTATTTGATTTCATATACTGTGCAGAAAGTTATTCAACACTCAGTCATGATAAATACTCTCAGAAAACAAGGAATACAAAGGAAATTCCTCCAGCTGAAATAACAACTATGAAAAATCTATAGCTAGCATCATGTCTCATGACAAAATATTGAGGTTTCCTCCTAAATTTAGGGACAGGCAAAGATTCATACTCCTAATACGTCTATTTAAAATTGTATGAAAAGGTAGCCAGTCCAAAAAGAAAAACATAAAGGAAAAAGTAAATTATTTTCCATATCCAGAAGACTTAATTGCTTTTGTGTTATATCCCAAAGCATTTATAAAGTAATTTCAGAAACTAGTAAAGGAATTGACTATAGTTTTAGGATACAGAGTTAATGTATAAAAATCAACTGTATTTTTGTATATTAGCAACAAATGTATGGAAAATAAAATAAGCCCAGTATCATACAATAGCATGAAAATATTAATCATTAAGATTATATTTAATTAAGGACACACAAGAAAGCTACACTATAAAGTAAAAAACAAACAAACAAACAAACAAAACTTCTAGGAGAAATTCAAGAAGACCTAAATAAATGCAGAGATAAACTATGTTCATGGATTGGAAGACTTGATATTATTATTAAGATACTATTTCTGTCCAAAGTAATCTATAGAATCACCACAATTCTAACCATTATTTTAATAGATGAAATTCTGGTATAAGTAGACATGCAAGTTCTGAAATTCATATAGAAAGGCAAAGAACATAGATGTCCCAAATAATCTTTCAAAAGAATGAATTTAAACATTTACATTGTCTGGCTTTAATACATCAAGTAATGGTAACTGGGAAAGTGTGATATGGACATAAGTATTGACAAACTGATCAACAGAGCAGTATAGACTTATAGTCTAAATAGCTGTTTGATCTTCAGTAGAAGTTCCAAGGCAATCCAAAGAAGAAGAAGAAAAAAAAAGCTTTTTAACAAGTGATGCTGGAATAATTGGATGTCCACATGGAAAAAAAATAATGTCCTACTTTCTGCCACACATAAAAGTAATTAGAGATGGAATATTGACCTATATGTAAAAGTTTAAACTAGAAAGGTTTTACAAGAAAACGTAATGGAATACCATCATGACTTCAAAGGAGAATAAATATTCTTGGATCACAAAAAGCAATAAGATAAATATTGATGTCAGCTTGAGTTAAATTAAAAAATCTTTTTATCAAAAACACCTTTAAGAAAATTAATAGGCAAATAATAGACTTGGAGAGAATATTCAAAAAACATTATCTGACAAAGTACTGGTTTCTAAGCTATATAAGCTTTTACAACTTAGGAACAAAATACATGAAACTCCCTAAGATATATGCAAAGTTTAAACAGACATTTCCAAACAAATTTATCCAAATGGTCAATAAGCCCATCAAAAAGAGTTGAACTCATTAGATACATTCAAACTAAAACCACAATGAAATAATATTCCATAGTCAACAGAATAGCTAAAAATACAAAAGTGGATAACATTAATTGTTGTTGAGGATGTGGAGCAAGTGAAATTTTCACCTGTTTTTGGTGGGAAAGTAAAATGATACACCTAGTTTGGATAAAGAATTGGCATTTTCTTATAAAAATAAGCATACACGTACCCAACAATTCTAATCCTATGTAGTTGCTCAAAAGAAATGAAAATGTATGTTCATTGAAAGATTTTTGCAATATTGATCATAGTGTATTTATTCTAA
This sequence comes from Martes martes, assembly GCF_963455335.1. Taxonomy (NCBI): domain Eukaryota; kingdom Metazoa; phylum Chordata; class Mammalia; order Carnivora; family Mustelidae; genus Martes; species Martes martes. The sequence goes on from NC_137890.1 coordinate 159,509,968, forward strand.
TAACCCTGAATTGGAAAAGCTGAAGTGTCCATCAATAGGAGAATGGATAGACATTGGGGATGGTATGTGCTATGGTGAGCGCTGGGAATTGTGTAAGACTGATGAATCACAGATCTGTATCACTGAAAAAAAATGATACATTATATGTCAATTTAAAAAAAGCCTGGTATAATCATACTGTATTCATACAATGGAATATTCCTCAGTCATTACGAAAGAATGAACTACTAACATATAGGATGAATAAATGAGTCTTGAAAACATCATGCTGAGTGAAAGAACCTTTACAACACTGAAAAGAAGTAAAATAAAATAAAATGGAAAAAAATAAAAATTACATGTTGGCAATGAAAAAAAAAAAGAGTCAATACTGTACATATGACACCATTTATATAACATTCCAGAACTGGCAAAGTTAGCTTATAATATGAAAAAAAAAAATCTGGACAGAAGTTGCTTTTGAAGTGTGGGTGGTAAGGAATTACTAGGAAGTGGTATTAGATAACTCTGGTAATGTTCTAAACATGACAGGGGTTTGGGTTACCTTACTGTATGCATTTGTCAAAACTCAACATATGTACACTTAAAATTTGTGCAATTCTGGAATGTTTGGCTTATTTCAAAACAAAAATAAACTATGATGAAATGCATGCTGAAGCACTTAGAGGATAATTCAGTGTGGTCTTACATTGAAGAGCCTGAAAATACATGATGGGTCAGTTGGGGGGCAGAGAGATGGATACGTGGGTAGTTTTGTATTAAGCACATTAAGTAAAATATGAATGGTATATGGGTACTCACTAGAAAAAAAATTTTAAAAATTTGCTGTGTTAAGATACAGATGTAGTGAAAAGAAGGGCCATCTATACCCCAATGTTTATAGTAGCAATGGCCACAGTCGCCAAACTGTGGAAAGAGCCAAGATGCCCTTCAATGGACAAATGGATAAGGAAGATGTGGTCCATATATACTATGGAGTATTATGCCTCCATTAGAAAGGATGAATACCCAACTTTTGTATCAACATGGACAGGACTGGAAGAGATTACGCTGAGTGAAATAAGTCAAGCAGAGAGAGTCAATTATCATATGGTTTCGCTTATTTGTGGAGCATAACAAATAACATGGAGGACATGGGGAGATGGAGAGGAGAAGGGAGTTGGGGGAAATTGGAGGGGGAGAAGAACCATGTGAGACTGTGGACTTTGAAAAAGAATCTGAGGGTTTTGGAGGAGTGGGGGTGGGAGGTTGGGTGAGCCTGGTGGTGGGTATTATGGAGGGCATGTATTGCATGGAGCACTGGGTGTGGTGCATAAACAATGAATTCTGGAACACTGAAAAGAAATTTAAAAAATAAATAAAAATTTTAAAAAAATTTCTGTGTTTGAAATTTTTCATCATAAAATGTTTAAAAAGGGGGGCATCTGGGTGGCTCAGTCAGTGAAACGTCGACTCTTGATTTCAGTTCAGGGCATGATCTCAGGGTTCTGAGATCAAGTCTCACGTTGGGCTCTGCACTGGGTGTGGAGTTTGCTTGGGATTCTCTCTTTCCCTCTCTCTCTGCCCACCTCCCAATTTTGAAAAAAGATAAAAAGTACAAAGAAAGTTAGAAATTAATTAGAAAGATATCTATGATATACAATTAAGGAGGATAATAAATCAGCTGATAGAAATGTTGGAGAACAAGACTTCAGAGTATTCAACAAACCGGACTTCTACTGGCAGCTCTAGATTTAGACACTACTGCAGCTATTCAAGGTTCCCAGTTTCACCGGAGGTGGGGGGCTTCTCTCTGAGCTGAGTTTGCTGTGTGGCTGGTAGACAGCCAGGCATCTCCTGAATGAAAAGAGGGGGTAGCAACTGAGATGTGTGTTCACTGTTGTTTAACCTAAATTCAGATCGTCCTCCTCTGCTGTAGAGGTGCAGTGAGGAGGTGAAAACAAGCCAGAGGACTGCTCAAGGTCATCTTCCTCCAGGTCAAAGGACACAGCAGGAAAGAGGACAGGGGTTAGCAAAGACACTGAAGACCTCAGGTTACTGATGCAACTGACCTTGGAAAGGGGACCAAAGCTGTCAGTAGTTGGCTTCATGCCGCATTCCTGAGTGACTTGTGTCTACCCAAGTTAATCTTTATTTTTGAATAGCTAGCAAGATATCTCAAATACAATCAAACAGGCAATTATACAGCATCAGATTTAAATTCAGATATTCAGTGTATGCTATATGGATTGGGAAGCCATGAGAGTAAATTCCTGATAACAGCATAATTATCCCCAAATTAAGACTTAGGGGATGCTTATCATTAGATGGTAGAAAGTGTGAGAGTATTCAGGAGCAAGGGGAGTAAATTAGCAGAATATCAAAGCAGAAAAGGTAGGAGAGACTTAGGAATAAATATCAAGAGAGATCAATAGGAAAAGGACAAAACAAAACGTTGGTGGATTCTGTGACTAAGTGGTCCCTGGTTGTTTACATTTTGTGCCAGAAAGGAGGGAGTGAGAAAGGTGACTGGTAAAGTCTCCGTCCCTTTGAGCTACTGTAAAAATCAATAGACCACAGATTGGGAAGCTTATCAACAATAGAAATTTAACTCTTACCGTTCTGGAGGCAGAAAGCGTAAGGTCAAGGTGCCAGGAGGGCACTAGAGGGCTCTCCTCTTGGTTCACAGTCAATGCCCTCTTGCTGTGTCCTCACAGGGTGCCAAGGGATGGAGGGGCCCTCTAGGTCCTCCATTATAAGGTGCCATCCCCCTTATGAGGGCTCTACCCTCTTAGTTTAAGCATTTCCCAAAGGCCCCACCTGCTAATAACCTTTGGGAGTTAGGACGTCAACATAGGAACCTGGGACACACATTTAGACACACATTTAGATCTTAACAGGTAGACAGGACATGGGGGAGGCAGATGTCCATCACCTGGAGGTTTTGCCTCAAAAGGAGGAAGGCTAGGCTAATCACCCAGATCCCTAACCTATCACGCAAGAGCCTCTTAACGAATAGCGAGAGAGCACAGCGCTCACAGGGCAAATACCCTCTTGTCACCATAAAGAAGTATCCTTTCTATAAATGTCGCACCCAGGGCACCCTAGCACGTGCAGCCAACCCCAAACAATCCTTTTGTGAATAGAAGTCTCAGGGACTCACGTGTGACTCATTGGATTGCACATGCCCTAAAGTGGGGAAGACGTGTCCCTTACTGTTTCAGCAAGTTGTGTTCAAAGGGAGAGCAGCCTACGCCTAATCTCTATCTGCCGTAGCTGCCAAAACATATTACAACATGTAAAGGAGGCAGTCAACTGAATTACAAGAGAAACCCTTTCTTAGAAAATGACATCTCAGTATAGCCTGCCGGAAGAGTGGCAGAGATACTAAGTCAAGCCAAGAAAGGAAAGCTGAAGAAGAGAGGGCTGGACATTTCACACCCTGTGTGAGGTGGGAGGGTTTCGGAGATGGAGCAGTTAACCTGAATTTACCTGGGGGAGACGGGAGTGGGTTTTTCATCAGCACGATCATGCCTAAGTATCAGAGGGTAGACCTTCAGGCTGAGATATATATACATATACGTACTTTGGGGGTAAGGGTGAAGTCTACACTAAAAAAAAAAAAAAAAAAAAAAAAAAAAAAAAAAAAAAAACCCAAAAACCAAACAAAAAAAAACCCCACAAATGTAGCAGAAAATGAATTCTAGAAAACTGAATTCAATGAGCAGAAGGCCATCGTCAGCAGTCCCTGTGTCTGATGAGGAGGACACAAACCCGTTTTACAGTCACTTACCATGTACTCAGATGTTAGGACCCCAACATGGGCGTCCCCTTCTTCAATTAAGGACTTGCTTTAATTAATTGGGTAGATAATATCTGACACAGGAAGTAGATACAGAGGTAGAATTCGGAACGCAAAAGGCTTGCTGAGGAGAAATACTTGTGTCAGAAAATGTTGGGAACAGGATTGGGCACAGGGAGCCATCCTGCCAGGATGCAGACTGCAATCCATCTGCCAGCCTCAAGGGTGCGTTCTGGAGCAGAGCAGGCTCAGTTGTAGGACCTGCCTAGGGCAGAAATGAGATTAGGCTCTTGCGTAGTGCCTGGGGGCAGTCCTGAGCATACCCTGGGGCGGATCCTAAAGGAACAAACAGCTGAAGGCCGTCAGCTAACCACAGCCTTCACAAGGGGGCAGTCCTAAAAGGAGGTTCTGAGAGTCACATCTCTGTGTATCCATAATCCCAGAGCACAGATAAGGACCACCTGCATCAGCTCCTCCAGAGACCAGAGAATACGTCACCCTGGGGCTCCTTTCAGCTGTTCACCCCAGAGACAAAAGCAGACTATAAGCAGTCTGCAGGAATCATAAGTGAAGATGAACTAGAAGACTCCGGAAGATCACCACGGGGCACTGTTCACCACCACCAAGAAAGTAGATGCTCTAAGGGTGATCACAGAGATATCCCCCAGATGGAGAGAGAACAGACTAAGGCTTCATCCTGAGTGTAGATGGGCTTTGTGGACTCAGAGATACTAGGGTTTATGGTTATAAAACAAGTAGTACCCGCTCCTGTCTACTTGTGTGCATAATCTGCTCAGTGCCTCTTCCTCAGGAGGGCGGCACATACACATAATGCAAACTTCTGGTAACTCTGGGAGAGTCAAGGATGTCAGCACACAACATCAAAAAGGTTCTCATGCTTCTCCTTAGGTAAGAGTCCCAGGAATGGTGACCACGGGGAAACCTTAGGGCCAGGATGCATGCTATCAGCTGTGGAAAACCAGAGAAGCAGCACTTTCCATGGAAAACATTATCTAGATCCATAAGACATCCAGCCATTTTTGTCTTTTGATGTTTCTTATGTTTAAACAGTTTCTCACTAAGTTCTATGATTACTAGAAAACTGTGATGATCAGAATGCAAGGTCAAAATAGACATTAGTGTGTCCACTCTTGATCTAGAAATTTCAATAGTATTTAAGAAGATGAATAGTATCACTTTGAAATGTGGTCTCTAAAGAGGAAGCTGACAGGAAATCAGGAGAAAAGGGTGTTTGGGGTTGAAATAGCTAAGATATTATATTTTATCAACATTTTTATTCCACAATTGCAAGGAAATTCTTGACCTTTATATTTACTTTTAGAATTATTAGGGAAGAGAAATAGGCATTAAATGTTGTGATTGTTCTATTGACTTTGGGAAATGACGGTCAAAAAATCACCTAGGTTCCAACAGCCATGGGGACTTTCTGAAAGGTAAACATTTTTCTATTTCACACCCTTCAAGAGGATTTCATATCTGGCCCCTGGCCCTTGTTCTCAGAAACAACCTCCGCTTTCTTGGGTTGCATCAAACTCTGCTCCTTCCTCTAACTCCTGTGTATCTTTCCTCATCTTCTGTCTTCCTGATTCTCCTCTACTTCTTGTCTGTTTCTTTCACTGTCATTGAAGTGCCTTCCATATACATCACACAGAACATTCAACCCTCTTAGAGAACTTGGAACAGTAACATTATCCCCATTGTAGAGATGGAGAAGCTGAGACTCAGCAGGTCAGAGATATGCTGACATCTCTTACCCCTCAACAGCATCACCCTCTGTTTCATTTGCTTTATTTATCTGTTTATAAAAGGAGAACCACTAAGTAAATGTTTCAGTACTATGCTGACAATGTATTTAAATATTTTTCTGACACAGTGGTTTTTTTTTTTTTTAACTGATGGTGGACATTAATAATGTGACTTGTGATTAGGAGACAAAAAATCAAAATTAAAACAGGAAGAAGTTGGTTTAAAATGAAGGAGTTACTCAAGGTAATTAGAAGCTGGTACATGCATGTTGCTAAGTAAAAGAAACCAGTCTGGGGAGGAAGCATAGTGTGATTCCAACTCTATGAGATTCTGGAAAAATGAACAACTACGGAGACAGTAAAACAGATCAGGGGTTGCTGGGAGGTTGAATAGATGGAACATGGGATTTTAGGGCAATGAAACTATTCTGTGTGATAACGCCCAGTGAATGAGTGGTCTTATGCATTTTGATAAAATGTAAAAGAACCGTAGAGCACAAAGAGTGAAACCTGACGCAAACCAGGGACTTCAGTTAATGACAATGTACCAGTATCGGTTCACCAATTGTGACAAATGTGCCTCACCAGTGCAAGATGTCAATCATAGGGGAGACTGTGGAGCCGGGGGAGGGTGGGGTGGGAAGCAAGGATATGGGAACTCTGTACTTTCTGCCTGATTTTCTGTAAACCTAAAACTGCCCTAGAAAATAAAGTCTCTTATTATTTATTTATTTATTTATTTAATTTTTAAAAAGGACTTTCTTAAAAAATAGCTGGTACAGGAAGAAGGTTGGTTAATGTCCAGACACCAAATATACCCTAATTTGGGGACGTATTTTAACGTTGTTAGATAGGCTGCCTGCTAAATATCTGAGTCCCGAAGAATAATGCCAAGGGGCTTTAAATCATGAACAAAGAACAAAGAGAAACGATTCTAATACAAATTTCCATTTTTCTCTATTCACTGCAGACAGCAGGCTCATGCCTTTAAGTCATGGGCAGATGGCTCAGTGACAGGTGGTGGGTATTCATATGTGCAGGACTGAATCTCATTACACTCTAACAAGAAGATCATAATGGAGACAATCAAAACCAAGTCTGGCTAATCATATGCAAGAGGCACTGATTTTTTTTTTTTTTCTTTAACTCAGGGCAGGGACATTTTCATGCAATCTGAGAATCTGGTGATGAATGTTACTTTCATTATCTTTTATTTCCTTTGTCCCTTAAAGATCTAAGTGAACCAATGCAATTTAAAAACTAATTTCCAATTACATGACAGTTATTTTTATTATTGTGTTTTCCCTCAATATTACATAGAGGAAACCATCTTTTCTCTTGCTTATTATTATTATTATCTTGCCAGAAGTCCTTTAAAAATTCCTGTAATGAAGTACGTTCTATCCTTTAAAATATGTGCAATCGATAACAAAAAGAGTCTCAGCATAACCCACCAGCATCATCATCAACAAATTCACTGAATTTCAATACATAGCAAATTACACAGGCCTCTATTTCAGTTTATAATGTAAACTACAGAGCATGGACCAGACTTATTTTAAAATGCATTGAAAATACTAGCAATCTCATACATTTCATGCACCTCATTTAATTAAGAATATGCATCCATGCAAGACTGTTTGGGGAGCAGAAATAGTGGAATATTGTTTTTTTCAAAATTATGAAGAACTTTAAAAATCCTTGTTGATTTTAAAATGATCACTGTGTGTGGCCTGTAAGCATCCTGGGACAGGTGCAATTTCAAGAAACTTTCATCCATAAGCTTAGCAAACCCAAAAATGCTAACACACCAAGTGCTGTGGATATACATGAAAGAAATTGAGTTAATAAATCACAGGAGAGGTAAAGGAATGACGAATTCTTCTCAGGGAACTGAGGGCTCCAGCAAGATGTCAGGGGCCAATGTAGTAAATAAGACTAGGTGGACATTGAAATCAGGTGACGTTATTGAGCATTTATTATGCTTAGTGTGCTGAGGTGGGGTGGGGATAAGATAGAGGTTGATTGATGCAAAAAGACAGCATGCCAGGTAGAGGGATGCAAACATTATTTTCAATGCATAGCTGAGGTGTCAAGAAAGAAAGAAAAGAATATGAACAATGACATAGATTACCTGGAGGTGTGTCACGGAGGGACAGCGCCCAAATCTGGGGACTGGGCTGTCATTTCTTTAGGAAGCCAGGAACAGAGGCATTCAGCCTTCATGAAGTGAGTCATGATGAAGAAAGCCTCTGTACCCTCAAGGAAAAGAACCCAGCTAATGAATTCATTCATCCACATGAAAACGTAGGGAACAACCTTGTCTACCATTTGCTAGTTTGTAGGAAAAAGATGTTCTCAATTCCAGCCCTGTTCATTAAGGTGGTTTGAAGTAGGGAAATACAAATATTTGATCCAGGAACCCAAAATACCTGAAATTTACATAAAACAGGTTTTCTAGGCCTGTGAAGATACTAGCAGGCATTTGGGGGGCAGAGGGAGAAAAGACAAAACCTTGTATCCATGCCATGAGGATTTCCAGATAGAGCTCTTTTAATTTAGATCCCCAGGCCAAAATTATAAAACACGCAGGAGAGCTAGCTTCCACAAGCAAGAGACAGCACACACAAAAAAGCAGGGATTGAATCCTGAGAATTTCCAGTAAAATAATCATGCAGTAGAAGCTATAAAAGAAATAGACTTAAAATGTTTAAAAGTATTAAAAAAAAAAAGATGCTGAGACTGTAAGTTGCACCATAATAAAAGAGCAGATCAATTAAAAAAAATAATAATAGATGTCCCAGAAGTTAAATAAAAGCATAGTCATTCAAATTCAGATCTTAAGGGATGAATAAAAGTGTACATTAGATACAGCTGAAGAAAGAATCAGCAGGAAGGAAAATTAATCCAGACAGTCATTCTCAATCTGGCAACATATTTGAATCTCCTGAAAAATTTTAAAATGCCAGTGGCCAGACAACACTGCACACCAATTAGATCAACATCTTTGAAGAAATGATTTAGGCATCAGTCTTTCTTACAGTTCCATAAATGAGTACATTGTGAGGCTGTTCTAGCAAGAGCTATCTCAGGGAGAGAATACAAGAAATTGGTCAATGGAAGTAGCACAATCCAGAAGGAAAACACTCCCTGTCCCCCACCCCCAAGACATGAGGCTTGTTGTAGTTCTATATTTTTTGACTGCCTTTTCTGTTCCCGACACCATAGATACACAAGACACAAAAATTAAGAATTTCAAGGTTTATCCTGAAGTAGTTACCACAAAATTCAAACCTACCGATGAGCTGCTTTTACTAGGAACCTGGATGGCAGGGACAGAGTTGCATTGCAATAGAGAAACATTCAGAAATCTCAATCCATTGGGGTCTACACCTGTAAAACTACTGTGTATTTTTCCCAGTACCTGCTCACAGCTGTGCTGTGCTGAACACACACACTCAATTTCTGCTTCTGCTCTGGCAGACCTAAAAGCCACTGAGTTTCCTCCTCAACCATGGCCAGCTCTCCAGAGTCTTCATGAGTAGGTTTTCAGGTCTCCCATGCCTGGGGATCTCAGATCTTTCCCACTGGGAGAGGAAGGAATAGCCTCTCCATGAGTGGTGAACTCACCACTTTGACCCAGTCCCTCCTAACATGCCTGGGGATGGCAGGAAACTGCAGGGTGGGGTGGATGGTAGTTGGTTCTGAATGGAGCCTTTCGAGGCATCTGTGGGAAAGTGGATGATTCCCAGCAGAGATGACTCCCTGATTCCAGAATGTGTTGTGCTATGTATTAAGCCATTACCTTGAGTCTGGAGTTACTGGAAACATCTCACTTCATACCACTCATGGGAATAACATGAATAATATTTCATGAACCCAACCTTAAAAGTAAATTAAAAATGAACACAGCCTTAAAAATAAATTTAAAATAAAAAAATTTGTAAATAAACCATTTCCCCTGGCCTTATCCTGTTCTCTCAATTAATAATTCATAGCACCTATTTTTAAAAATAAGCGGTGCAGTTTATTGTCATACTTTTTCAATAAACCTTTAAAATTCTTGAAATGTTGAGAAATCCCAATATATTAGAACTATTTCTTGGAATGAATTCCATTTAATTTCATTTCTTGGAATGAAATCCAAATTTAAAGTTTCGAATGTTACCCGTACTTAAAAACAGTCAGAAAATGATATTAATATTTTCTGATTCACTAGTTTGCTATAGTTTGTATTGATTGAATAATTCTCATTATAGATAATGGAACAAAGCACATCTCCTTGGTATACAACTACAGAGCCCTACAATACAAATTGGTATACCATTTTCTGCATTGTACTGCCACCTACTGGCTAATATTACTATGGCACATTAGCCGGAACTAATTTACCATTACTAGTATTGTGATTAAAAAAAAAAAAAAAAAATTCAGAGCAAGGACAATCCAGACATTAGCACACGCCACTATTATACACCACTGTTCATTTATCTTGACAAAAGACTCATGAAATCTTTTTTAAAAATCACAATAAAAAGGAAAAATCCCAATAATTTCATTGACTTGTTGGCTTATTTAATAAAATCAAGCTGTACTATATTTTTAAAATATTTTGGTTAAAAAATTTTAGAATCAAAGAAATGGAGAATTCCTAGAAATAATTTCTTATGTTATTTATTTATTTTAAAAATATTTTATTTTTAATTAATCTCTACACCCAACTTGGGGTTTGAGCCCACAATTCCGAGTGACACAAGAGTGACACAAGAGTGACACACTCCTACAACAGAACCAGCTAGGTGCCCCAGAAAAAAATATCTTTAAATTTGTCATTCTACATATGAGAAAACATAGGTCCGGAAAGAAGAACATATAAGCATTTGTTGCAGGCCTCATAGTTAGTTGGTAAATTCAGATGAAAACCCCATGAATTGTGACTCATGGCTAGAGACTTTTTTCCTGCAATTTGGCTTTACTAGCTGAGAAAATTGTCCCACTACTTTATTGGAGAAAGCATCATTATTGGAAATAATTAGATGAGAGATGAGGTTAGCTCAATCGTCATTTTATGAAATAAAATCAAAGATCTCTTGAAACAACTATGTGGACAAAGGTTTGCTGTGTGGAGAGCAGAAGGGAGATTTGGAGGGACATGAACCCAAGATAGTGTGCATCAGCTCAAAGTGAAGCTCATTAGTGTCATACAACCAGTATTTCATTAAGACAAAAGATATCTATCATTGTTGCTCTATTTGTAGTTCCGTGAAAGAAAAACACTCTATAAAACCCAGGAATTATATAGGGAAAACAGAACTAGGTTGGATTATGTTGGTTTTAATACCTGATCCTACAATGAGGGTAAAAAAAAAAAAAAAAAAGACTGTGCCCTGGTGAATTTGCTTCCTAAGGGTCCAGACTCACAAAACGAGACAAGGGCATAGATTCAGTGACACAGTCACCCCAACAGGACGGCCAGATACCTGTGGGACATGCCGGTGCCCCTCCTGCAAAATTATTGGAACATACAATCCAGTATTTTTTAAAAATTATTTTTATTTTTAAATTTTTATTATTTATTTATTTATTCATAATTTTTATCGACATACAATGTATTATTTGTTTCAGGGGTACAGGTCTGTGAATTGTTAGTCTTACACAATTCACAGCTCTCACCATAGCACGTACCCTCCCCAATGTCCATCACTCAGCCACCCTATCCCTACCTAGCACCCTCGCAGCAACCCTCAGTTTGTTTCCTGAACAATCCAGTATTTCAAAACAGCTACGGGTGTATACCGGAATACATAAGGGTGGGAATTAACCATAGGAATCAAGGATAAGAAGTCATTAAAAAGAAGACAGTGGGACCAATATGTAGACAAAGTGTTCAAAATCCAAACGCTGAAATGTTCGAAATGGGCACAGCTGGCAAACAAATGACTCAGCTGAACACTTGCAGGATTCCTGTCCTTTGGAAATAAAATGGCTATCTATCTGTCCCAGGCTGGGCACGGTAAGGTCTCTGCTCCACTCCCCAACTCGGCTCTCAATACCACCTTTTCTGTTTCTGCTGCAGCAAAATCAAGCCTGCGAGAGTTCGAAGAACATCGTGCCCCTTCCCTCCTCCCATCTTTGGATGACAGGTTTCTACCGTGCAGTCCATCCTCTTTTCATTCCTAGGGGAACCCTACTGTATGCCCTCTACAACTTGATCTCCATCCAGAAGTGGAGAGTACGGGGCTCTCCACCTCTAAACGCTGGGTGAACTTGGATGAAACTCTTAACCTCTTTGTGCTATCTGACAAAAGGGGACACGGAGAGTGCGCATGCCAGGAGGTTTCTGTGAAGGTTCCAGGTGATCACATAGAGAGAACACATAGGATGCCTGGTAAATTCGAAGATCTAGACAAAAGGCTAAAATAATTATTTTAAATATGGTTAATATTATTCTAATGCTATGAATATATGCAACTACTCATTCAGAGAGTCTGAGCTTCTGGACAATCCTGTGATCTGGCACAAATGTAGGCTTAAAACAGAAGCCTTCCCCATTAAGATGACCTGTTAGCCGCAGAGGAGAGGAGAGCTTGGGGCTGGGGGTGGGGGAGGGAGGCACGGGTGGCATAATTAATGGGCTCAGATCGCCCTCTGGTGGCATCAAGGGAGAAGTGCGAAGGGAAGGAATCATTGTCTTGCTCACCTGCCAACACTCACTCAAGCTCCACCCCAAGCCAGTGTCTCTGGAGAGCCCTGGGCTAGGTGAAAATAGTATCAAAATATGGACATAGAACATTCACTGCACTAGGTAATCCTTCAAGCGTCTCATTCCCAACTCCCCCCTGCTGATAACCTACTCATTGGTTTAAGACTGAGTTAAGAGTCTCCTTGTCCCTGACCTTGCTCTCCCAAGCTGAATTAGATAAATGTCCATGTTCCCAAACTAGGGATGCTGAGGATACAGCCGTGGAAGCTCTTGCCTATCTACAGAGCCCTCCCCTCCTGCAAAGTTTTGCCCAAAGTCCTGGGGACAAAGCACGTTCCCCTTACGCTCAGTTAAAGAAGGAGCCAAACACATCCACACACCAACAGCCAGATTGCTCAGGTTGTGACAGGTAAGGGGCTGGGGCTCTCAGAGAAAGCATCAAGATGACCCAGGCATGGGGCAGGGGTGCAATGGGGCAGTGGAGTTGTCTCTGAGGACAGAAGTTTTGAGGGGACATCAGTAAAATGAGGAGGAGCTGGTTAGAAGAGTTTACAGTAGAAATGGATTTGAAGATAAAAAGGGGATCCAACAGACCCAAGCAGAAATGGGTAGATTTGCTGGAGACTGTGAGGCTTTTGAGGTGATGCTGATAAAGTGAATTGGTTTTACAAATGCCCAGAGCCCAGGATGATGAGTTGTGTGTCTAGACTCTTACCCATGGACATTCTACCATGACAGGTTTTACCTAAAGTAGACTGCGGTTGCCTCTATTTTGAGAAACTTTTTCCTTCCTTCTTTCATTTTGCCTTCCTTCCTTCCAGAACCACCCATGTGGCTACTTGGGGGAAAGAACATTCCAGAAGAAAGGAAAAACAAGGACAAATGCCCGAAGGTAAGAGCATGCCTTGTTCACTCCCAGAACAACTCAGGCCCATATGGCTGGACCAGGGCTCTTTGACCAGATATAGAAAAGCTTATTTGGGGTCTTCTAACTCCCACACCATTGTTTCCATGGTACTGATCAAATCAGTGTGAAGATACAAGAGAAATTACTCAGAAGCAAGGCATAGTTCCTGTGGTTATTGTCAGGTCAGAACAATAACAAGAGAGCATTTGTGAGGAGAGGATATTTATTTGTTTGCATGTTTTTAATAAGGTTATTTATTTCTCTGGATCTCTGACTGGACACTAGATCATTGCCGAAGAACATTCTGGCACTGAATATAATGCCTGTGGGAGCTGAGTGTGGGTGGTTTCGTGGGCAGGAAGTAGGGGAGAGCCATGTTCTATTGCAAAAACAGTCGAACCCCACAGAAACACTTTCAGATGTCAGGTACTCAGAGCAGAGACTGCTCTGGACTGAATGTCCAGAACCCAGCATGGTGTTTGGCACAAAATGGCTCAGTAAATTGGGACCGAATTTGGTTGAAGCAAACAGGAACATTTTGTGGATCTAACTTGAGATCGGTAATCCAGCTGAGGATTCCCGGTGAATGTTTCTAGGCAGGAGTGTTGAAGGAGCTTGTTTGTGCTGTGAGCCCTGCTTCTCCATAACCCAGGCTTTCAAGGAGGCTGTGCGCTTAGCCATTTTCAAGCAGAGCAGCTGGAATTGAGGCTTGGAGTTCTTGCCCGGCCCACACCTTGCCCACACCTTGCCCACAGCCCGCAGCTCCAGTGGGTTCCACTCCCCAATTATTCCAGTCCCCGCTGGTAACCACCAGCAGATGCCTCAAGAAGAGAGGGCTTGTTTGGTTTGGCGGTAAACTGAACGGGTTTCTGAGGTTTCCCATTGCTTCCCACCCGCACCCTCCCCCCAACACCCCTCCCATAGGAAACCTGATCATCCAGCTACGTATTGGAGAAAGAAAGTGGTGAAAACCAACTGCTTATAGATCTATGTGCTCTGGTCTGAGCACCAGAGAAAAATTTGCAGCAACCAAATGAGTTACAGACACACAGAAAATGGGACTCTCTCAAGTGTGGTTATAGAAATGCCAGCTCTGGTTCATGCACTCACTTCTGGAATGACTGGTAAATGTCACCATACAGAAAGTTTTAGGTTTTTTTCATGACAGAGTCATAAGGTTTCATATAATTTTTTTTTCTCCCCATCAAGTTGTTTGTCCTGGGTATTGGTGGTGTACTGGTGTTCCGGCCAACACTTGGAGTCATGGAAGGTGAAGCACTAAGGACTCTGCCACACCTGGCTCTGCTTCACTATTGTTTAACCAGGAGCAGGTCATTAAAGCACTTTGCTTCTCTGGAAAATGGGTATCCTAAGCCTCCCTCCCAAGGCAATATTAAGGATCTTTGTGGCCATCAGAACATGTTTTAAAAGTGAAATAAAAAAAAGTTTTTAGGGACACCTGGGTGGCTCAGTGGGTTAAGCAGCTGTCTTCGGCTCAGGTCATGATCCCAGAGTCCTGGGATTGAGTCCCACATAGGGCTCCTTGCTCGGCGGGGACCCTGCTTCTCCCTCTGCCTCTGCCTGCCACTCTGCCTGCCTGTGCTTGTGCATGCTCTCTCTCTCTCTTTAACAAATAAATAAATAAAATCTTTAAAAAAAAAAAGTTTTTAAATTTCTGAAATGGTATATACTTGTCAAACATTTCTCTGGTCTTGCCCTGTTTCTCTTCAGTCTTTCTTGATTTTAGACCTTTGTCATTTTTCATCACGACTTAAAGACCAGATGCCTCTTTTTTTTTTTTTTTTTTTTTTTGAGAGAGAGAGAGAGAGAGAGAGAGCCTGTAGATGCAAGTGGTTGACAGGGGGCGGAAGGAGAGAGAGTCATAAGCAGGTTCCACTCTCAACACTGAGCCCTACATGGTGCTTGATCTCATAACCCTGAAATCATGACCTGAGCTGAAATCAAAAGTCCGAAGCTTAACCGAGTGAGCCACACAGGAGCCCTTAGAGACCAGATGCTTAACTTAAACTGATGGAAATGGAGATCGCCAAACACTGATTTTGAAAGAGACAAATGATAATTTTGAGGTCCTATCCTCTTTGGGGTCCTACCCTCCCTATTTCCCAGGATGGAGAAAACACATCCCCCCATATGAATGACAGGCATTAAAATACAAATTTTCAATAAACCTCTCAAGTTACATCTTAAAAAATTCTAGCAGGCAAAGTGTCTGATTTTGCATTTCCCAAGAAGTTTTACAATCTCCTCTGTGCACAGTTATCAGACCAAGAGGCAGCACAGAGAAAAGGGCAGGCTCTGTCCCTTACACATTGTGTGACTGGGCAATTTTTACCCAAATCCCAGCAGCTGCACTTTTGTCATGTGTAAAATGGGGATGAGAACCATTCTCTCATGTCCCAAGAATTATATGAGATAAGGATGTTTATCACATGTGAACTGTGTCATGAAACCCAGAGAGTTCATTTCAGTTACTTTTGTTTAATTTTTTTTTAAAGATTTTATTTATTTATTTGACAGACGGAGATCACAAATAGGCAGAGAAGCAGGCAGAGAGAGAGGAGGAAGCAGGCTCCCCGCTGAGCAGAGAGCCCGATGCGGGGCTCTATCCCAGGACCCTGGGATCATGACCTGAACCGAAGGCAGAGGCTTTAACCCACTGAGCCACCCAGGTGCCCCACTTTTGTTTAATTTTTTAAAAATACATTGCTTTTAAGCGATATTCATAAACCACAGTGTAAGTGATGACATTAAAGATGAAGCTAAAGTTTCTCTTGACTATTTCCCTGCTTACTTCTCATCATCTACTTAGATTTAAATAAAAATAGAATCCAGGGGCACCTGGGTGGCTCAGTGGGTTAAGCCTCTGCCTTCAGCTCAGGTCATGGTCTCAGGGTCCTGGGATCGAGCCCTGCATGGGGCTCTCTGCTCAGCAGGGAGCTTGCTCCCTACCACCCCAGCCTGCCTCTCTGCCTACTTGCAATCTCTCTCTCTGTTTAAAAAAAATCTAAATAAAGTAGAATCCAGTTTTGAAATCCAGGCACCATGTTTGGTCCCAGTGCAAGGATAGTCTTTTCCTCCTTTTCTCTGAGAACTTGCTGGGTTTGGAAAAACGATGGAGTGCTCTTTCTGCCAGAAACCCCTGTTTTGCTCTGGTCAGGAGACACTGACAGTGACCCACTCTGCCAAGAGGACCTGTAGCAAGTCCACACACGGGCTCCCAGGGTCACAGGACGTAGTTGCCAGGCCTCATCCACACAGACTTCCCCTTCCTTGGTCCTGTCACCTCAGGCAGCAGAATTGGTCCAAGACTGGGGGTTCTGTATCTGAGGAAAACCTCAATCTGTCCCTGTCAGGCTACCTTAGTGGAGCCACTGTTTTCTTCAGCCCTCAGTGACACACAATTCCCAGACCACCCCGTTGCCCCCAGATCACACTCCCCTCCCTCACTGTCTGCTCCAAACATCCTGAACAAAGACCTTAGCAGGTTCCTAAAGAAGAAAAAACATTGTTTTTAGTAAGTGATTCCTGCAAGAGAGGCTGGAAAGAGAACAGAATAAGGAGCACAGCTGGGCTGTCGTCCCACCTTCAGGGAGAATTGACAGATTCATCTGTCCCACGAAACTCATACACAACCAACAGCACACAGGGTAATGTCTGTAGTGAATTCCTTATATCTGCCTTTGTCCAGAAATAAGACAGAGGGAGAATAAGACTGCTGGGGATAGAGACTGCTCAACAAGACACAACTACTATTTTTGGAATTATCTGGAACCTTCCAAGGATTGTGCTCGTGGCTGAACAGGAAAGCATGTCTTCATAATGCTAGACTGACTCCCTTCCACCTGCCTGCCGGTTTCCTTTGTGTTTCCGCCCTCTAGTGTTTGAAATCAGGTACTACACATTCATCCTTCCTAGCATTAAAGGCACCTGAGGCTCACCAGCCGGAAAAAGCTAAATATGACCTTTGGTATAATATGGTTACTTATATTTCCTCATTTTAAGATGTCAAAAAAGTCAGGTGACATCTTTGGGATACAGGTGTATCATCAGGAGAGAACAAAGAAGTAGAGTTTTATTTTTAAAAAAAGTCCTCATCTTGTGACATTCTCTTGTCTCTGTCCAATTTCATTAATGGCATTTCCCTTTCCGTTTCAATTAGATTTAACAGAGGATTGTTGTTGCTTTTCTTCCTGTATTGGCCCTTCATGTTACTTGCCAGTCCTCGATCCTTTTGCATTTAGTAATTCGGCAATTTAAACGTATGCCTTAATTTTTTATTTTATTTTATTTATTTTTTGAAAGAGAGAATCACAAGTAGGCAGAGAAGGCAGGCAGAGAGAGAGAGAGAGAGAGAGAGGAGGAAGCAGGCTTCCAGCTGAGCAGAGCCCTATGCAGGGCTTGATCCCAGGACCCTGGGATCATGACCTGAGCCGAAGGCAGAGGCTTAACCCACTGAGCCACCCAGGCACCCCAAACGTATGCCCTTAATTTTATCAGTGTTTTAGATTATTTTTCCATTTTGAAGGATGAAGACTTAATTCACTTTTTTTAAAAAGAAGACACAAAATGGTAACAATTCACCTCTGCCGTTCAGCCCTCGGTGATGACAGTTTGAGTCCTTACATGAGCCATACACGAGAGTCAGCAAAGGAGATAGAGGCCTTTTTCATCTAAAGTGCATATTTCTGACTTATTTGTATTCACTGTGTTAAAACTTCTATTTCCATCACACTGTGGTGAAAGTATGTGGTGTGAACAGAGGACAATTTGGGACTTCGAGGACTTGCTTGCAGCCTAATATCTTCCAAGAACTACTTGAAAAATTTAAAAACCTGTCTGTGATGAGAGGTCTATGTTCTTTTGACAGGATCCAATGTTAATTTCTAATGAATCTACTTTATAATTTATATTGTACATATATTCTGTGTGCTTGTTTATCTTTGATCAATTTGAGTTCATAAAGACTTTTACTTGGGAAGTATTTTCTCTCTATTATTCCATTTTTGGTCATTTAACATATTACAAAAATAATTAGTGCTCATTTTGGAAAACTTGAAGCTATAGAGAAACACAATGAATAAATAAATTACCTCGAATACAAAAAAAAAAAAAAAAGCTGGCTATTCAGTTCAGAAGTTTGTGTATTTCTCTTTCCATGATTTAGTATCTATGTGTGACACATACGTATGTGTTAGTGTATGATGGATTGTGTGACACTTTGTAAACTGAACATATTCTTAATAGTCATGGGTCACTTTTTTCTCATGCTTTTCAAAATTCTTTAATTAGAGGGTCAAATAATATATTTCCTGGTCCTTAAAATATATTGCTAAACTGCTTTCCATCGAGGTTACATTGTTTATACTTCCACACATTATGCATTATGTCCATTTCCCCACATCTTTGATTCCAAAGGGTATCATAATTTTTAAAACCTTACCCACATAAGTGACAAAAATTTTTCCAGTTAGCAATTTTAGAGGCGGACATGTGATTAGTAGTAAGCTTTATTGTTTTTCATCTAATTGTTGTGTGTTTTTATTTTTTCATATTTTAGAACCAATTTACTTTTCTTGTCAATTTTTATATTAGTGTATTCTTGTTTTCTTGTGGATTTGTAGGTTCTCTTTATATAAAAAATGGAGTATGCAAATCATAGCAAGGAAATCTATAAAGCCAAAGCAGTTAGAAATAAAAGCAAGAACTACCAAAGTCTCAACCAGAGTGCATGTGTTCAATGTGCCCCACTAAGTCCTTAACGTATCATCTTGAGTTTGAATCTTATACCTAACGAGGTCCGTTTTCTTTTCCTTTGCTCCTCCTTCAGAACCATCAGCTATTGGTATACCAGATCTCTGTTGCCTGATCACAATATCCCATTTTTTTTCCTTTTGGTCTTCTCTCTCTCTCTCTCTCTCTCTCTCTCTCTCTCTTTCTTCTTCACCTTCATTTTGTTTTATTGTTATTTTTTTTTAACCAGTAACTTTAAAAAAAAAATAATCTCAGCACCCAATGTGGGGTTCAAACTCACAACTCTGAGATCAAGAATCTCATGCTCTACTGACTGAGCCAACCTAGCAGCCCTTTGTCTTTATTTTAAAACAGCTTTTCAGCCTTGTTTTATACCTCATTTGAGTTTTTTTGCAGTTGGTCCTTGTCTTTGAAGCATCTAATTCTGTTTATCATGATGTTATGATATGCTACTATTTGTATCAAGTTATTTTCTTCCTTTTTTGAACTCTCCTTTCTTTTCACTGTGCTAGCTTATTTCTCTTTCTTTTTGTATCTTGATTTATAAAAAACATTTTGATTTCACTTCTCTAGATGCCATGAAATGCTATCTGAAAGTGTTTCTGCTTCCCATAGGAATTTATATCTCTTCTTCTGTCCTTCTCATGCAATCTCTCTCCTTCTATGTTGTAGGATATTTTGAAGTTCTCTTTTGTTGGTGGCATTTATTCCCAAATAAAGTTAGCTATTTTCTTGTGACTTAGGCAAAGATAGTGTGATCCTGACCTTGTTTGGTAGATCCTTTTAAGTCATCTTCTTATAGCATAAGTTAAGCATCAGATGATGATCAGATGATGCAGACTGATGTTATCAATCCATTGCTCATGCACCTGAGAAGTACTGGAGGCAGGAAATTCATCTCCATCCAGAAACAGCAGCATACAGGCTAGTCCTCCCAGACGTGGACTTTTGTTCAGGCCCAACTTCTCCAAATACTGATTTAGCTGTATCTGATCTCCCTCTGCTATTGCTACTAGCCACATTGTTAGTGTCCTGACCCATCAGGGAAGTCCCATTAAATCTAGGAAATGAATGCCTCATCATAGAGATAAGCAGCTACATTAGTGAGAAGCTGAGTTGAGGTAAATGTCGGGAGCCCAGAGAATGGGGTTTGGTTTATGCACAGATGCTCTCAGCTTTCTCCCAGGTGCTTCTGCATGCTGTTAGACTCTGGTCATCAAGAGTTCCCACAAGAATGGCATCTCCTGCCACAGTCCCCCATCCTTGGTGATTGCACTGACTTCTTTTCTCATCTTGGAGCTCTTCATGCTTTGCCTTTTGCTGCAGTATCTCTTCATATGACAGTTGCTTTTCTTGTTGAGGTTATTGGTTGTTTTTTTCATCTGTTCACTCAGTTGAGGATGGAGGAGACAAATGTAGGTGGCATTGTCACTTTGTTTCCTTGTCAATCTTATAGTTCCTTTGGATGCTAACAGCTCCATTAGTAGGATCTTAGTCGGCAGATCCTATGGATAAGAGCCCTTAGTTCATGTTTTAAGGTACAAAAGGCCTTTTCTCCTCTAGGGAAGGTCTGTTATTCCAACAGATGTTCTCCTGCAATGACTCTGGGGATCTCTGATGGACCAGGGGACTCACTCTGAAGAGGGCTATCATGGACAGTCTCACAGTGTCTATCTTTGTCCCTTAAAAGGAATCCAGATATTAATCCAAACTTATCAGGTCCTTCAGAGTCAGGACCCTCCCAAATCTTCATCCTTAGCACATTATCCACCCCCATTCCAGATACACTTGTGTTCTTCCCATCCTTTTTTTACTTAGAGCCTTTCATATGAAATCTGAATTGTCTTGAGCACCAAAGAATGTCAAAAGGAGAAACATTTCCCTCACTTTTCACTCAGCTGGCTCTTTCTCATTCTTAAGATCTGCTCAGAAACATGGCGCTATTGGAGAGAAGTCCTCTTACCACCCTTTCTAAGTTAACCCTTCCATCTTGTTATCCAACACAACACCTTGTTTTTGTCTTTATGGCGCCTATCACAATTTGCAAGCGCAGGTATTCCGTGGTCCCTGATTTCTTCCTATTCTAATTTCTGATGCCAAAACTCAAAACCCAAATACATGTGAAAAATTTCCAGATATATCATTTGCATCTAAACATTCCCATCTCACTATTCAAAAGGTAGAAGCCAATTATATTCAGATAAAGTAATATCTCTCACTAAAAAACTCCTGCATAAGATAGATTTGATATTAAAAGATACTCATAGGTAACTGTTTTATTTACTTTTTAATTCTATCACTCCACTGTGAGGGCAGGATCTATTTCATTTACTCTTGTGTGCCCAGTGCTTTGCAAAATAAATGCATGAATACATGGATGAATGAATGATACTTGCCCAGCATACACTTTTTCTGCCATTCTACCTTTTCTCAGAACTTTTCCTCATGTAACCAACAAGACTTGGTTGCACTGTGCTTACTGGCCTTCATTTACGGTGTATTGATTTATTGATTTTAGTTTTGGTCACTTTGGTTTCTAAATGGATGTATTGAGAAAGAAAATGATAGAAAATAGAAAATGATAGGCATATGGGTAGAGAGAAGTTCCTGGTTTCAGGATGAATTTAATGCACATTTATGTAAGCATTACCCATTTTTATGGTTAAAGCATGCTGCAGGGAGAACAGGAACTGGGGAGGATAGTGCTGAAGCAAATTCTTTTTACCCACCTTTGGGGGACCGTTTTCTCTGCTTCCAAGTTTGATGCATGTGACATCTTGCTCATTTTTCTCCTCCTATTCCATCAATATTTCATTTAGTAGAAATTTCCCTGGAATTTAGTATATGGTCTTCTCTTACATTTGTGATGTCACCGGAGTCCGGTTTTTTGTTTGTCAGAGTGAACTAGAAAGGAAGCACCTAAAACAGAGAGAACAGGCACATCTAGTCAGCCGTCATGGCAGTCCCAAATCCCAACACTGAAGTCAGCATTTCATTGGGTTGGGCATGTCTTTAATTGCGACCTTGAAAATAATGTGTCTTTTCTTATTATTCAGTTGAACTTCAATATTATTTCCTAGAGCAAGAGTGAAAGAGGAGATGACATGATTCACTGCCAAGGGACACAGTCTGACCATCTAACCACACAGATCAGAACTGACTTTCTATGGTGTGAAGGTCGAAATGCAGAGGGAGCTTCCACACAGCTGCAGAAAAGGGAATGCAGGCCAGCTGGCTTGTCCCAAGGACCCAGAAAGAGGCCAATTGTTTTCCCTCATTAAAGTTTCTGGACGCAGAGGTCAATTGGAGGTTTCCTTAGAAAACAGTGTTAGGTAGGAAAAAGAACCCAAACTTTTAGATCTCAGCAGGGAATGAGTAGAGTCATACTGGAGAATAGACTAAGCCCCGAGGGAACAGGACTCCTGGGGATCTTTGTAGTCATGAAATGGTGTTCTGGAGTTACATCCAGGCCCCAAAGCCCAAAAGCCATTCAAGCAGAAAGGCCAACTGTGAAAGCAAATGGCTTTCATTTGGGTAAACACACATTGTAGAGAAGTGTTGGGTGGAACTCACTAGATGATTTTCCAAATAGCAGTGGTGGTGGAATGAGGCAGCTCTGCAAATCTCCTCATGTGACTTGATGTGGGACAAAGGACTGTGTTACAAAGATTGGAAAATCTGGGGGCCACGGAGGCTTTCCAAGAAATATTACAACACAGCTAGAAGCTGAGCACTAAGTCAGCCTCAGGAGAGAGAAGAGGAAAACAAAAGATCGTGGATTGGTGTCTACTTAATCATGAACAATTTTGAGAATTTTATGGTTCCCAGAAGATACTCTAAAGCAGTGAAGTCAGAATGTGCAAGTTTGGCTGTATAAAGGTCACCTGAGAAGAGCTTTCTGTTATGCCCCAATAATGGGTCCGTGATTAAAGGAGCAAGACTGATACAAAGCGAAGGTCAAGCAAAGCTTTATTTTGTGCCAAGCATCAAGAATCTAACCAAACGTTCGGGGCCACACCTCTTACAAGAGAGGGCGACCCTTCTCTGTTTCACAGACTAGCTTTTAAGGGCAAAGGCCATGCGGTCAGACCTGGCCACGCACAGGCACACATAGGAAACTCCACAGTGATGCTAGGTGACCAATTGAATTACAGTTTACCCTAGTAGCCATTTGAATTAGCCTATTATACCTTGACTAGGATCGGCGCCGAAAGGGTTCCCAAAGGGCGGGGGCCCATACTCCTTGGTAGCTAGGGAGACAGTATGCAACCCCCTACTGATCGGGTGTCTCCACCTGGCCTGACCCACCTTTGTATCTGGGCTTTGTTGCCTGGAGCTGGTTTCTGGGACTTGTTTTTAAGTGAATCCCCTGGGGGAAGGGGAGCAGGGACAGTTTAAGGGTTAAACAACAAGGTTTTTGTTTAACCTCAATGAAAGCCTCTTGCTAAAATATAAAAATATAAAATAGGTCCTTACATTCCCCCCTTTTCTTTGGAGACTAGTCAAATCTTTGACTTTTTAGCCAGTTCTATATCCCCCCTTTTAACGGCTGCTAGACTGTTTTTTTTTTTTTTTTTTAAGATTTTATTTATCAGACAGACATCACAAGTAGGCAGAGAGGCAGGCAGAGAGAGAGAGAGGAAGGGAAGCAGGCTCTGCCGAGCAGAGAGCCCGATGTAGGGCTCGATCCCAGGACCCTGAGATCATGACCTGAGCCAAGGGCAGAGGCTTTAATCCACTGAGCCACCCAGGTGCCCCTGCTAGACCGTTTTAATGACTCCAGTGTGATTTACCCAGAAACAGTAAGTTAAGTCCCCCCCTTTTTATTTTGCAATTGCTTATACATCCCACCTCTATCTTAACAGGGGCAACAATGAATTTAATGAACTCATTGTTTTTGAGTTTTAGTTTTAGTCCAGGATTGGTGGGGTCCATCGGCAGCGGCATCCACCTCTGGAGGGCATTCTCGTCCTCGGCTCATTTGACGTGACCCATGTGAATCCAGGCCCTGATGCCTTCTACTTTTATTGCCATCGGCGTGGTCAGGATGATAGTAAACAGTCCCTTCCAGCGAGGCTCCAGGTTTCCCCCTCTAGGTGCCCCCTCCAGGGGCGGCGGCGTATCCAAACCAAGTCCCCGTATTGGGAAGGGTGTGGCTCCACCTCCGTCTCCATCCCAGTGTGGGCAGTCCAGATCCCTGCATGGGCTCTTTTTAAGACAGACTGTAATGCCTGCAGTGATTGGAGTACAGACTGACCAGTCATTTCTGCTCTAGCAACCTCTTGTAATTGAGGGCGGGGGGGGGGTCTCCCGAACATTATTTTAAATGGGGTCACCTTATTTACGTAGGGTGTACATCATGCCCTGAGGAGGGCGAAGGGAAGGAGATCTACCCATCCACCGCCAGTCTCCAGAATTAACTTTGTCAAGGTCTCTTCAAGAGTCTGATTCATTCTTTCTATTTTCCCTGAGCTCCGGGGACCCAGGGCTGGTAGGCACAATGTAGTTTCCAATTAGTGCCTACGGCTTTGGCCAATGCCTGTGAGACTGAACTCACAAATGCAGGGCTTTTGTCTGACCCGATCACAAGAGGTGACCCAAACCTCTAGTAGCTTTTTGGCTACCATTCCTGCCATCTCATGTTCGGCAGAAAGAGCCTTTACCCAGCCTGAAAAGGTATCTACAAAAACTAACATATACTTGTGCCCATATTTTCCTGGTTTCATCTCTGTAAAATCTATTTCCCAATAAATTTCTGGTTCCTTACCTCTTTCTCTTTTCCCTCTTCCCATTCTAGTTCCTCCTGCATTTACTGCCTGACATTGAGCACATTTATCAACCACATCTTGAGCCATCCACCCTAATTTAGAAATCTGGAACTGCTTGTCCATAAGCTCCTTAAGCTTGCGTGTCCCCAGATGAGTTCCCTGATGTATTTGGCTTACTAATTTCTTCCTAGTGTTCGAGGAAGAATTAACTTTCCTGTTCTAGTCTTAGCCCAATCCCCTTCATAGTCTAATTTAGTCCATTTCTGTAAATATATTTGCATCCTTGACCAGGAGGGCCGTGGCAGCAATTATGCGGAGGCAAGGGGGAACCCAGCTGCTACTGGATCTAGTTTCTTGCTAAGATAGGTTACTGGCCTTTGCCAAGGCCTCAGAGTCTGAGTCAAAACTCCTTCAGTCACCCCTGCTTTTCCATCCACATACAAGTGGAAGGGCTTGGTAACGTCTGGGATGGCCAGTGCTGAGGCACTCAGTAAGGCTCTTTGTAATTCCCGAAAGTTCCTTCTGCCTCAGCTGTCCACTCTACCATAGTGAGTCCTCCCTTAGCCAGTTCATAGAGAGGCCAGGCAATCTCCACAAACCGCGGTATCCACAGCCTGCAGTAGCCCACCATCCCAAGGAACTCCCTCATGGAGACCAAAGTCTAAATAAGTGGCATGGCTCTTACAAAGCTGTGTTTTCACTGCTGACACCCGATACCCTTTTCCCTGCAGAGTCTGTAAGAGAGCTCTTGTCCCCCGCAAGCATGACCCATAGTCCTCAGCGGCTATTTTTACTATTCCCACTAACTCAGTCAGATTCTTCCTTTCAAATCCTTCAATTTTCTGGAGTTTCCTCCTTATATCTGGGGCTGACTGACTGACAAAGGCAAGATCATTTACACGAGTTATCTTGCAACTTCTCTGAAGTTTACCTTAAGTTGTCTAGCTTAGGTAAACAAACATTTAATAACAATCTAATCTAGAATTTGACACCCATAAAGGCATGTTATTAAAACAATTTTTCTCTCTAAAATAACCATTTCCAGAGATATCCAAATCAGGACCTATTCATTTGAAAAATAAGTCCAGTTTTAACAAACTTGGCCTAGTTATTTACATAAGCTCAGCAAGAACAGTAAGTAATCATATAGATTTAGAATCTGCTTTGCTGGAACTTCTTATAAGGAATCTCTAGGTCGAACTTTTAGTAGCCTCTCCGGGCCAGAAGCCAAGCCACGTACTTGCCATCAGACATGCCTGCAATACCTGTCGATTTGGGCAAATTCCTCTCCCTGAGGTACCCAGAGTTTCCTTAGGCTCCTCCTCCTACCAGGGAGTGACATTCTTTACTCACCTGGTGAACCTGCTGGAAACTCTGTAAGCAAGGTATCAGGCCAACAGTTCCAAAGGGCTTTACGGCTCCAGGTTTCATAAAGTCAACCTTAGTTCCTTTAAACTGTCTGGTCATATCTGAGTCTTTTCAAATATGACGTTCCAGTCAAAGCCTTAGTAAAATAACCAGTTTCCAATGCTGTCCTGTTACAAGGAGAACAGATTCTTATTGAACTTATGCAAATGACTGATTGCCAAGGAAGAAAGAATACTTACTGGGACTTTTTGGTTTCAGAGGGTTCAGATAGAGAGAAAAGTTGAATGCCTTGATTCGTTTACAAATGAGTACTTTTACATCTCTGTTAAGTTACAGGTAACTTAAGAGTTTCCCTAGTCTGGAGGAGCAAACATTACAGAACCAGTCATGTTTAAAACAAGACAAAACATTAAGAAACACAGCATTACAACCTTTCAGATCATCTAGTCCCATGTTACTAATTCTGGTTGAGTCTGAATGCAGCCCTTACTTCTGTAAATTCTTATCCATTTCAGTTCCCAGGATTTTAACATATCAAAGACCTGTATTTTCCTGAAAGCCTTCCCATATGAATTTCCTTTAGGGCAGAATTCATCTTACAAGAGAATTAAAACAATTACAAGTGACAAAAACTCTGAACAGATATAGTTAAATATCAAGTGATGACCCTTATCAAAACATTAAAATTTTAGGAAATGTATAGAACCTCTAGAATAATTACAGCATTTACCCAAATGCAACCCAAGGTTTATCATTGGTTTAGCAGTACCCCCTGAGTAACTTAGCATATGAAGCCATAAGAGCCAAAGAGATCTCATTTACAACTCTGGGCAGGCAAAGAGAAAACCATTTACATTTCAATTAACCGAAGAAAACATTGTCCTGTTAAACAGAGAGAAAACCAGCTTTTTTATACCAGTGTCTTTCCTTTTTTTTTTTTTTTTTTTTTTAAGCGTGCAGTCTTAAGATATGAGTTTTCTGGGTTTCCCTCCCATCATGAATGATGTCGCAGACAAAGGGAGGGGGATCTTTCAGATGCTGTCCTGCTCGCGTCCCTCGCAGGAACTTAGGAGTGTCTTAGCTAAAGTCTGTCCGTTTAAACCCCAGACCAGGCTACTCCGTGGAGTAGATGACTGTTATGCCATATGACACCCCACGATACTCAGGGTGCAGCCCACTTGGACTCTGTAGGTGAAGCGGTGGAGCCATATAGACACATTCACACAGTCAGGCACTCTTCAGATTCAAACAGGTTGGACACCCCCCCCCCCATCTTCCCTTCCATTCTTTAGGGATGGATCTAGCTCAGACAGTGGCCCCAGGCCTGTTTTTCTTTCTTATTCAAACAGGATCAGGCATCTGGTATTTTCTCTTTTACATATCTCTTACTTTTTACAAACAAAGTTGCTTTTCTCATTTCCACCAGTCTTAATTACACTTAACAGAATTTTGTATTCTTAGAAATACCTTAACCTCTACTGAAGATTAAACATAAACCAATTGCGAGCTGTTACAACAGAATTCCCTAGATGGCAAAATTATCAATCAGTTAAGCACAAAACATGTTCACCAACAGATCCCAAAAGCACAAACCTAGTTCCAGCAACCAGCGCTCTAGCATTCCATCCCATTTGATTTAAAGTTTCAGGTTACCAAAGACTTTGAAAGCTACTTTAAGAATTACCCACTAAAAGTTTGAGACAGACAATTAACCATCAGTTTAGTCATCTCTTTGCTAATAGATTTAACACAGATTTTAACAAATAACACGAGCTTACTTGACTTTAAGTAAAAACTCTGAAGTTTCACATTTACTACTGTTAACTCAAAAGACATATTTATCCTAATTAACCCAACAAACTTAACTTAGTTCAAATACTGATTTACATTCCACCTGGGCCCACTCTGTTTCGAATGCTTATCTGAGACCTGGGTGGGAAGATTCGGAGTAGGGGGTGTTAGGTCCAGGGAGTGCTCTTGTTTCCCGACAGTGAAGAACAGAACAAAGTGCTGCCAGAATGCAGAGAAAGGGTTCCCAGTTCAAGGGCTCATCAGCTCCAAGAGAGGAGCTCATGCCATGCTTTCCCGCCAGCAAGCGGGAGGGGCTAGCAGTCTCCTTCAGGCCAGAGAGGGCAAGGAATGTCCTCGAAACAAAGCTGTTTCGGCAGCTGCTTGGGAATATTCCTTAAAGTCTCTATCTCAAGTTAGACCAACCCCAGTTGGCTCCAGTTATAGCCCTTAAGAGTCAGAGTCCCCTTACTCTCTGCTTGCCCCATTCCTTCAAACACAACAAACAGCACAGCAGACAACAAAAAGACAAGACAAAGACAACCACAGGCCCAGCTGCCCTCACCCAGATCTTGCTGCTGGTGGGAATTTTCTCCATCCCCTGCAAACAGAATGAACAACAGAACAGACAATGAAAAGACAAAACAAAGACAACCATAGGCCCAGTTGTTCAGAACCTGAGGAGATCTCCTAGGGGGACTCGAACCCCCCGACCGCCTAGGGGGACTTGAACCCCCTGACTGTCTAGGGGGACTCGAACCCCCTGGCGATCTACCAGTGGAGGGAAGGGGCGTCCCCACATCCTCTCCAGCCCTGGGGAGCATGGCTGCGTCCGGCTTCACCCCGGTGGGCTATACCTGGAGCTCCACCTAAGACAGACTGACCGATCTCACAGAGCACCTGGAGATTGGCGGATCCCACAGAGTAAAATCTGTGAGATCTTACCTCGAGGCTTTTCCCAGAAATTCTGATGCTGGCTCAGTTCTCATCGTTTAATCCCGGACAGAGCCCCCATATGTTATGCCCCAATAATGGGTCCGTGATTAAAGGAGCGAGACTGATACAAAGCGAAGGTCAAGCAAAGCTTTATTTCACACCAAGCATCAAGAATCTAACTGAACGTTCGGGGCTGTACCTCTTACAAGAGAGGGCGACCCTTCTCTGTTTCACAGACTAGCTTTTAAGGGCAAAGGCCATGCGGTCAGACCTGGCCACGCACAGGTGACCAATGAGATTGTAACACACATAGGAAACTCCACAGTGATGCTAGGTGACCAATTGAATTACAGTTTACCCTAGTAGCCATTTGAATTAGCCTATTATACCTTGACTAGGATCGGCGCCGAAAGGGTTCCCAAAGGGCGGGGGCCCATACTCCTTGGTAGCTAGGGAGACAGTATGCAACCCCCTACTGATCGGGTGTCTCCACCTGGCCTGACCCACCTTTGTATCTGGGCTTTGTTGCCTGGAGCTGGTTTCTGGGACTTGTTTTTAAGTGAATCCCCTGGGGGAAGGGGAGCAGGGACAGTTTAAGGGTTAAACAACAAGGTTTTTGTTTAACCTCAATGAAAGCCTCTTGCTAAAACATAAAAATATAAAATAGGTCCTTACACTTAAAAAAAAAATACAGATTTCCGGGTTTCATCCAGGCTAATTGTGTCAGGGATTGGTTTACACTTCTTCGCATTTTCCCACCATTTTCCAACATATCTTCTTACTGCTTTCACCGTTTGACTCCCCTCCTTAAAAGCTTATCATGATGATTTCCTTTAAGGCCATGATGTGGTAAAATGGACTAGACTTATGTTTTACTGTAAACAGCTAAAAAACACAACAGAATATATGAAATAACTATTTCTAGATATCAGATAACAGGTGTCAAAGAGCTATCCCCTGGGAAACAAAACAGATGAGCCGAGCCTTATCAAAGTCCTGGCTTCTTGCTGGCACCCATACACTCTGGATGGTGGTACAGAGGAGTGACCCCAAGCCCAGCATAACTGTCTTGTTGAGGTGCATTGAGTTCAGTTCTGTGAAGCTGAGGGGACTGGAAATTGTGGGGCTGAGTTTAAGGTAGGAGGGAGCTAGACAGAAAAATAATCCCAGAAATGTCCACAGAGTTTCCCCCTTGGGCCTGCATATTGAGCCACCCATGCATAAGGTGAAATTCCATGAGTCCAGGCAAAGAAGGACCAGGATGATACAAGATGAGCCATTCCAAGCTCACACAGAGTTGGCATATATTGTAGATCTTAAACCAAAAGTGACAGACCTTGCTAATCCTTCAGCCATTCAGGAGAGACCTCAGATGAATCACATTTTAACAGCAGGATTAAATTATCCCTAGAGTGAAAGCTACTCTAGACCCAACCTAGCAAAGCTTAAACATAATTCTCAAAATATTCCATCTATTGGGTAACTTAATCATTTTCCAGGAAAAAATGTCCAACATTCTGTTAAGAAAAAGTTCCAATTCTTAAACATATAATATTTGGAATGCCCAATATATAATAACAAATTACAATACATTAAAAAAAAAAAGAAAACCAGGAAAAAGTGAACCATAACAAGGAGAAAAGTCAATATTTGATAAATTATTTAATAGTAAAATATCTAATCTGATTTCTAGTTCTTCTGAGGTTAAATCTGATAATTTATGTGTTTTTTAAATTAATGAATAAAAAAATCATGATTTCCCAATTTAGATTTTAAAAAATTTATTGAAGTATAATTAATGTACAATATTGGTTTCAGGTGTACCATATAATGATTCAGCTCTGTACATATGTACATATGATTCAATTCTGTACATTCTTCAGTGCTCATCACAATAAATGTGCCTTAATCCCCTTATCTCTGCATCTTTATTCTTTTCTAGGACTTTTATCTACATTTCAAATGACTACTAAATGTTTTACATATTTCATTTAGGCTTTTTTTCAATTTCCTCAGTATCTCAGATGCCTTCTTATATTTATTCTTAATATTGCCCAACTTTGTGTTTATTCTTGTCCAATCTAGCCAGAGATTTTAATTATTTAAAAAGGAAAATTGTTTTGTTGCTTACCTCAATTCTTTTCCTTATTTAATTTCTGTACTTTTTTTCCTTCTTTCAACTTTTTTCTGTGTTTGCTCTCATTTTCCTCTTAATTTGAATGTCACATTCATATATTTTTAATCTAGAAAGTGAAATAAAGGTATGACCATAGGGAAATTTTTAAGCCAGTGTGTTCTAGAGACCAGATTTTCAATTATTTTGGATTTATCCACATAAATGAATTGCTACTCATTTGTTCTCTTATACTCACCCTGCTTTTTATAGATACATACACAAATCTTTAAACAAATAGCACTACCATCATTTCTGGGTATGGCCAGAATAAAACTGCATCTCAATGGTTCCGTATTAGTTCTATAAATGGAGAAAAAATAAATTATTATGACAAGGTTTTTCTCTGGTTTGTATTTTCTTCTGATATATAGGCAATCAAAGATTTTTTCTTTAACCTAGACAATGTTGTTTTGCAGGAAATGGTACAGAAAATTGGTCTAGTAATTAAATAAGACAGTTTGTGGTTGGCATAAAACTTTCTATTCACAAAGTGGTATGAATAGTTGTGAAAGCACTCTCTTATTGGGGAAATCATCTTTTTAAAATAGCTTAGAATATGTCCTGATCCTTGAAGAGCTTTATGACTTCTGAATAATTAAAACATTATGTTTTGGTAGTTGAATAGACTGATCCTTGGTCCAGCTGTTGGTAGAATGCAGGGAGACAGGAAAAGGAAGTTGTGCATCTAGCTAGTGTCTGGATCCATTTCTGTGGCAAAGCTCAGCAGGTGTTTGGAGGCTGCTACAAGTTCCAAATACTTTGGAAAAGGTTGGCTGCCAAATTAGAACTGAAAATGAACACCTGTAAGGAGGCAGAGACAGCTAGGATTTATTTAAGTCTCAAGTTTGCCATTATATAAATGGTATCCTGGCCAAAATACCCATGTACTAGCTGCATGTACAAGAATCTTAATACTTCATTATTGTAGTGCTGGGTTTCTTAACATGATTACTCTTGATGATGTATTAAATACTGCAAAATGAAGGTCATAAGCTACATGCTGCTGATCTCAAAAATTAGAATTTTCCATAAGAAGATAAAACATGGTAGATGGGGATCTTGTAAAGCTGCATGACTCACTAAGAAGGTATGGATTTTGGAGGTTATCTAGATAATACTAGTGTTTTTATCTCTGTCTGTAAAATCATCCTCTTTCTATATTTCAGTTTTCTGACCTCTAAAATGGAAGTAAAGTTTTTCCAGTTTGACAAATAGATGCAAAAACTGCTTTGCAAATGTCATGCAAATATTAGCTAAGGGAAACAGATAATTTTCAAGATTATATTACTCCTCAACAATGTATGTTTTTGGTTAAGTGGTACTGATGACTCTAAGCCAAAATATCACAGAAAACTCTTTTTTCTTTTTTTTGCTGTGCTAATTTTTCAATAAATTTTTCTCTATGCAAGAAAGCTCTCTTTCTTTATTCTGTATCATCTTTTCTCAGTGTATCTTTTCTTCCTCTTCTTTTTTTTTTTAAAGACTTTTTATTTATTTATTTGACAGACAGAGATCACAAGTAGGCAGAGAGGCAGGCAGAGAGAGAGGAAGGGAAGCAGGCTCCCTGCCGAGCCGAGAGCCCGATGTGGGGCTCGATCCCAGGACCCCGGGATCATGACCTGAGCCGAAGGCAGAGGCTTTAACCCACTGGGCCAACCAGGCGTCCCTTTTCTTCCTCTTCTTAAAAAAAGACTTACTTATTTATTTTAGAGAGAGAGAGTGTGTGCACATGGGGGGAGGGGCAGATGGAGATGGGGAATTGCAAGCAGACTCCCCACTTAGTACAGAGCCCAACACGAGCTCGATCTCATGACTCTGACATCATGACCTGAGCTGAAATCAAGAGTCGGATGCTTAACTGATTGGGCCATGCTGGCACTGCATGTATGCCCTTCCTTTTAAAGTCCTCTCTATCATACAGAGGTTCTTGTTAAAGTATCTGTGACTCACTCAGGGATGCCAGGAAAATCAGTCACGGGTGTTTCATCGACTAAGACCAAAGATAAGATACTCAGCAATTCTATGTTCACCCAAATTTCTGCTTGCCAATCTTTCTTCTGAAACACCACATTTGTGATTTGGTTTTGTCTTCACATTCAATTCAAACAGCACTCATCACACTAGTAAATTTGGCTTACAAGCTGATGATGTCAAAATAGGACCATGGTGTTGACACCCACTTCATATTTTTCATCCAGCAAACAGAATATCCTCAAATTGTTTTCTTAATCAAAGCAGCTGTCCTAAGTAGAAGCTCAGACATTATGATCTTTCCAGGTCAAACATTTTTTATATGACTTTCAATGGCAAAATTTGATTCCTTTTTTAAAAATTATGGAATGTAGAATAAATACCATAAAAGAGCAAGATATTCTGAGAGATTTTGATGTGCTACTGATAACCAGATGGTACTTTTTTTCCCAAAGCATCCCATAATTTCATACTTTCACAAATTGCATTTTTGTAAAATGATGAAAAGGTCACATTCCAGTGTTTTCTTCTATCAAGATATCAATTAACCAACAAAAAGTTCAGATTTCAATCTTAAGGTCATGAGATATTTTCTTTTAAACAGTCTTGGAATAATGTATTTTGGTTTCAAGTCACATCCTGTGGTCAGAGCATGGGTGAACATGCCACTTTTCATTGCCAGGAAGGACATTGATTACTATTCCAGTTTGAACAGTGATGTCAGTGGTGTCCTTTAGTGGACAACTGCATGCTGTAGCTTATAGCCATGCTTCTCAAACTGTAGTCCAAATTCCAACCATCTCAGCATCAGCTGAGAGCTTATCGGAAATGCAGGTGGCAAAGTCCCATCCCTAACCCCCTGAACCAGAATTTGCATGTTAACAAGACCCCAAGGACTGTTACACACATTCCAGTCTGACACCTACTTACTTGGAGGACTTGTTTCCAAAGGAGACACCTCAGGAAATTCTTAGAAATGCATTATAATAGTTAAGTTAGGAGATAGCTGGTGATGTAAACAAAACAAAACAAAACAAAACAAAACACTGAATATGTGCTTTTCAGATAATGTGATTCACTTTTAACCCCAAGAGTCCAGATTTCATATCTCCAGTTGGGTAAACAACCATGGATATATACCACTCAAGTATTTTCTAACTCAAATCTTAGATAAAACTTCCCAATTATTTACTTTTTCAAAAAAGATGACTGTGACAAACCCGAAAGAATAATATGATAGAAATGGAATTTTTTCATTAACCAGTAAAATTTTTTGGATCTTTTATTGTGTGCCATGTCTAATGTTAAGCACTGAAAATGAAAAGATGAATAAAATATGGACCTTGTGCATATTAAGCTCATAGTTTAGTTAGCAAGTCAAAAAAGAAACAGATAGGGCACCTGGGTGGCTCGGTCTGTTTGAGCATCTGTCTTCAGCTCAGGTCATGATCCCAGGGTCCTGGAATCAAGTCCTGCATCAGGCTCCCTGCTCAGTGGGGAGTCTGTTTCTCCCTCTGCCTCTGCCCCTTACCAGTCCACTCGTGCTCCCTCTCTCTCAAGTAAATAAATAAAATCTTTTAAAAAAAGAGAAGCAAACAGATAGTTAAAGTACCACAAATGTGCTTCTAAAAAAAAATCACCTGTTCTTAATATGGGGTGATGTAGGAAGGACACTTACATAGGGTCACATTGGGATGGGGAGCTTGTTTGGAGTGATCCACAAGAATAGGAGTTTTCAGTATCCACAGTGAAGACCACAAGGGCTTTAGAACTGCGGTGATTTTAATTAATTAATTAATTTATTTATTTATTTATTTTTTTTTTTTTAAGAGGAAGAGCAGAGAGGAGGGGCAGAAGGAGAGGCAGAGAGAGAATACTAAACAGGCTCCATGATCAGTGTGGAGCCCACCCTTGGGCTCAATTCCACAGCCCCAAGATTATGACCTAAGCTAAAAATCAAAAGTTGGATGCTTAACTGAGCCACCTAGGCACCGAAAAATTTTGAAAGAAAGAATAAAGACACATCATTTGTTAAGTAGTGCTTTGTCTGGAGACAAAGGCATAGTGTGTTTTCAAAAAATTTGCCCCAGAATATCAAAGTATAATTGCCATATATTGAATTTGGTGCAGTTATAAAAATGTTTTATGGGTCTCAGTCTAGAAAATTGGGAAGAGGGGAGGTGATTTTCTATGCAAAGAGAACACCTTAGTTAAAGGCAGCAGTTTTGAGAGAATATTCATTCATTATTTCATTCGTTGAATTAACACAATGCTATTGATTGAGATCCTACACATTAGGCATGGACAATCATCAGCAAAATAGTGTCTACTTTCATGAGGCTAATAGTAGGAGAGATGCACAGTACATTAGTGAATATACAGCATGAAAGCTGGTAACTTGTGCTACAAATGAAAACAATGAATACTGTTATGCTGAAAAGAAATTAAAAAATTTAAGAAAAAAAAGGTCAAAGGAGTACAGTCATGGAGGAAGCAGCACTATTTTTTGAATGGGCATCAGAGAAGGCCTCTGGAGAGGCAGTGACCTTGGAGATGAGAAGGAAGTGAGGGGCAGGACATAGAGAAATCCATTGATAGAGCAAAAGCTCCTGAATTTGAGGTATTGCAAAATGGCCTGGAGTGAAGTCATCAAGGTGGAGGGGGGCTGGGTGAGAGAACAAGGGTGTGATGGGGGTGGGAGCTGAGGGTTGCATCACAAAGGGCCTGGCTGGTCATGGTAAAGACATCAAAATTTTCTCTGAATGAGACAGGCACCCAAAGGATGGTTTGAGCAAAGGAATAAAATATGTCAGGTTCTAAAAGGATAACTGATTGCTGTGTGAGGAACAGAATGTGGAGGGGCACATATGCAAGCAGCAAGACTCATGTGTGGTACAAATAGGGGATGTGATTATACACCCCCCAGTGCCATGGTATAGTTGCATATGAGGTTCATTGGGAGGAAACATGGGCAGGGAGACATCAGAGTGCATGGTCTTGGGCTTCTTACTGCTCTGCAGAGAGGCCTGCTGAGGTGGAATATAGTTAGAGCCATCATGGAAAGGAAGCCAATAGAATGGCTCATGTCCTGTATTGCTCTCCATATTTATAGGCTGAGAGAGAGAGTGGCCAGTTCTAGCTAATTGTGTAGCAGTGAGAGTTTCCTGGATAATTAAATAGCCTGTTAGAAAAGGCGATTCTTTGGGAGCTCCTGGGTGGCTCAGTCAGTTAAGCATCCCACTCTTGATTATGGTTCAGGTCATGATCTCAGGGTCTTGAGATTAAACCCTGCATCTGTCTCACGCCTGGAGCCTGCTTAAGATTCTCTCTTCTTCTCCCTCTGCCCTTTCCCCAAGGAATCACTGCCTGTGCATGCGTGCTTTATCTCCAAAAAGAAAAAAAAAAGTTGATTCTTTGGAGCTGTTTCTGGAATCATCCTATTTTTGCACTGAGTTAACTCCAACCTGCTTCTAAAACAGGAGAAATGTGCCTCCAGAACTATTTGTGTCTCTCCTCAACTGAGTAGATGGTATATCCCATCCTGAATAGGTTGTGATTAAATCTCCAGCTTAATAATTCCTGTGGTCATTTCTTATATGCACAAATGGTTATAAATCTGGATTGTCAAAAAAGGGTTTTGAAGAGATTGTAGTGAGACAAGGAAATTCCCCGATAAGTATATGATAGTCATGAGTTTCACCTTCCTCTGGGATGAGGAAGTGTGGACAGCTGTAAAGTCTTGCAGTGACAGATAGGAATGTGTGTGGGTTAGAGCAGTCAAATCATTCTAAGAGCTAAGGTAGGGCAGTTGTTCACCTCCTTATGATATCAACAGATGTCTGCCTAGACTAGATAGAGAGGTGTTATTGTTCTTAAATTAATCTAAATACAAAGAGATATTAATTTGATTTGTAAATTTCCTCTTCAAAGTGCTTAGCAAGCTCCTGTGCTCACTCCTAGGAGTGAGTCTGTCGGCTCAGGTCTAAGAACTTTAACAAAGAAGGAAGTAGTGATGGGGGTATCACCACCTTATTGAGCCAAAATATTCCTAGAATGTGACGATCAGTTTCATTTTTTTTTTTTTCCTAAGCCCCACAAGGAGATGAACAAATTGAGAGAGATCAGGACCTTCTGGAACCTATAGTCTATGTAAAATTCTGAATTCTTACAAGAGTTTATAAAATCCTAAATTAGGTAATCAAATCTGATCTTGACCAAGGTTTAAAGGTATGAAACCAGTGAAGCTGGCCATCAACTTCATTCATGTCTCCATCTATGTCTTTTATACACAAATCCAAAGATTCATCCAGAATATTTGTTGTCTGATGAAAGAGTGTGTTTAGGTGGAAGAAGTGGGAGAGAGGGATAAGACTAGGTTTAAGAGCAGAAAGAGATCAAGGTACAAATCATGGGAGGAGGGAGTTGAGAGATAGGTTCCAGAGGGGAACCCAATCTGTAACTGAGTCAGGAGAGAGAGAAGATAGTTTCAGTTTCAATTTCAGATCCTCCACATCTTTGTTAGGCTTTTCTAAGAAGAATTTAAGAGAAGAAATTTTTAAATATCCATTTCTTTCAGAGGCCTCTTATGCCAGTCTAAATTATTTACCATTGAACATATGGAATATTTGAGCCCTTAGATTCTAAGGTAACCCATAAATAGTTTAATTAATTTATATTTCAACTCATCCTGAGTGGCTACTGACAATCAAAATTGTCCCCAGTAATTGTCAGAGATTACAAAGCTGGATACATCTGGAGGTTTGTTGAGTGACTGGGGTTGTCTATATTCAAATGTTGAAAACAAGTGAGAGGAAAATCATCAGGCCCTGAGGATCTTGGCAAGTGCCTGCACACCCAATCAGTGAGAGCCTTGAGTAGTACAGGGGATCAAAACAAATATTTTTCAGCAAAAACTATTAAGAGAAAAAAATAAAACCTTAGATGACACTTCAACACAGGAAAATAGAGTACTTGTCTATCAAGAATAAGATGTAAGCAGTTTCTATATCTCTGGTGTTCCAAGGAGAGTAATCATCAAGGAAACCCCCCTGTACTCTGTCCTTCTCAGGGCACCAAAAGCTATGGAATTAAATAAACCAGTGCAGTGATAATCATAAGCCTTTATGTGGAATGCCAGCCATAAGAAAAGTTCGAAGGAGTGTTCTACCTTAGGAAAGAAGGGCAGAATTTAGAAGTACAGGAATTGGGGTCAGCTAGTTTTGGAAAGAGTTGGTCAAAACTTCTTGGAAGATGGAGAAATTGTTCTTATGGATCTTATGTAAATTGGGCACTGGAGTTCACCAGGAAGAGTGGTACTATAGACTGAATTCCCTCCCAGATTCACAAGTTGAAATCTAATCCGCAATGGGTATTAGGAGGTAGGGGGTGCTTGGATCATGAGGGTAGAGCTCTCATGAATGGGATTAGTCCCTTAAACAAGAGACCTCTCACCCCTTTAGCCATGTGAACACATAGTGGGAAGACTGTTACCTATGAACCCGGAAATAGGCCTCATCTGATACCAAATCTGCAGGTGTCTTGACCTTGGACTTCCCATCTTCCAGAACTGTGAGAAGTAAATTTCTGTTGTCTATAAGCTGTCCATTCTATTGTATTCAGTTATAGCAACCAGAGCTAAGAAGGAAGTAGTGGTGAGGAGGAAAAACTGTAGGGGCTTAGTTCAAGTGCAAGAAGGAACAGGTACATGTTGTGATGAGCCCTGGGTGTTATAGGCAACTAATGAATTGTTGAACACCACATCAAAAACTAATTATGTACTATGTGTTGGTTAACCGAACATAATTTTAAAAAAGGGGGGTATAGGGAGGAGCAGCTGTGGAGGTGAAGGACATGTGAGGGCCTCAGTGGAACATTTCCAGTTCTTCCAGACTTCTTATACTTAAAAAAATTCAAATTGTTATACAGCAGCTTTCTATCAAACCTTCAAAGATCAGATAACTCCAGTACAGTAAACTATTTGAACGCACAGGAAAAGAAAAAAAAATTTTTTTTTTTTTTTACAGAGACTAAAACATAGATATCCAAACATGGTAAAGATTGCACAGAGGACAATTCTAGACAAATCCTATCTATCTAAGCTAAGCTAATATAAATACATATGGTTTATTTACTTGACAACTTTTTAGACAAAATATGATAATGCAATCTGGGATTTGGAAAATGTAGACTTTTAGTTATGACACCAAGAGCAAAGGAGATGGTTCAAGATTTTATTCTTAAGTAATCTCTACACCCAGCATGGGGCCTGAACTTACAATCCTGAGATCAAGAGTTGCCGTGTGCTCTTCTGACAGAGCCAGCCAGGCACCCCAGCAGATGATTAAATGGAATTCCATCACTGTCAGGTGTTTTCATCACTCATGAGTCACACATTTTATGCATATCATAATCTCTAAAAAAAAACCATGGAAAAAATCACATGACTAGATAAAACTAAAACATGTATAGACAACATAAACATATAAAACAACATATTAAAATAATGGCTCTATTCACCTAAAAGAAGTCATCAAAGATGGAACAGGGAAATAAAGACCAGGTAACTTAAATACAACTGTAAGTGCTTAAATAATACGAGTAAATACAAAAGATTTTTCAGTATGGAAAAAAAAAATCCAAATGCAAGTGGTTTACAAGAAAGCCACATTTAAATGCAGCTACACAGAAAAGCTAAAAGTAAAAAGTTAAGAGAGATACCACGGAAACACTCAACATAATAAAGCTGGCATGGGTATATTGGTATTAGTAAGTCATGTGCCTCTAGGAAGTACGCTGGAGAAAAGGAGGGGTACTTCATAGTGGCAGAAATGTGAAATCAGCAGCAGGGTATAATGTTAATAATGTAGATGGCAACATAACTTCAAAATATATGAAGCTAAAATAAATTAAAATAAATGGATAAATATACAAATCCATAAATGTAATTGGAGATTTTTCTACCTTTTTATCAATATCAAATAGAATTAGTTGATAAGAAATTAGTAGAGATACGAAATATTGGAACAATGCTATCAAACAACTTTATCTAAATGACAAGGATGTAATGCCATAACCATAATTCCAGAACTCTTTTCCAGTGCACAAAAAACCAATATATTCTATAAACTGGACCTTACAACAATCCTTATTAAATACCAAGGCATCAAAATCAAACAGAGAATGTTATTGCATCACAGTGCAAATAAATTAGAAAGCGATTTAACAGAAATTAACATGAAAATTCTAAAATATTTGAAAATTAAACAACACATTCCTAGATAACCTAAAGATAAAAAAAAAAAAAGTAAGTTAAAATACCTAAACTAGGAGTTAAAATTAAAATACCATGCATCAAAGGTGGATAACAATAGGGAAAAAATCCAAAAAATAAAAAAGTTGGTTCTTAGAAAATCTAGCAACACTGATCAATGCCTCACTAGTTTGATTAAGAAATGGAAAACAGGAATTAGAGTATCAATAGTAAAATGGGAAACATTATAACATAATCTATAAGCAATGAAAGGACACAAAATTATTTAAAACTTTATGCCAATAAGCACAACTTTGATGAAGTGGGCAAATAAATTCCGTGAAAAACTCAAATTACCAAAACTGATAGAAGAGAACATAGGAAATCTGAATGGTCAGTATCTGTCAAAGAAATTGAATCCATAGTTTAAAAACCTTCCCCAAAGTAAACTCCAAGCTCCAATGGCTTCACTTGTGAATTCTATCAAACATTCAGGTAAAAAATAATAACAATCTTATATCAACCTTAAAAGAAAACAGTAATATATTCATTTGTCCTCAACAAAATTTAAAGGTCACACTCATTAAAAGACACAAATAAAATGAGCAGGCATGCAACAGACTGCAGAATGTTCTTAATGGTACATCAACCTGATGGAGGACTGGCATCCTGAATTTTCATGGAACACCTGTGGAACAGCTGACAGAGTTCACCTGGGTATGAAGTCTTCTCGTGGCAAGATTTTCAGCAGCTTCTTACAGAGTTAAACACGTCTTTGCCACGCAAATCAAAAATTCCATTTCTATGTATTTATGGGAGAAAATACCCAAATGGTCACCTATGCATAGAATGAAATCCAACCCAGGAATAGAATTGAATGCCTTACTAACATACAGAACAGCAAGGATGAAACACGAGACTCCTCATTAAGCCTAAAAAGCCTGACAGGTGGAAGCAAATAGTGCAAGAGTCCATTTATTTGAAGTCTAGAAACAGACAAGTCTAGTCTCTGGTGCTAGAAGACACTACAGTGACATCCCAGGGCAAGGCAGCGGTTACTGGCAAAGGAGCAGGGAAGAACTTCCGGGGTTGGTGGAAGTGTCCATTGCCTTGTTTTGGTCTGTGGTTGCTAATTTTTACACAGTTGTCAAAAGTCATCTGACCGAATGCTCAAGAACAATTCACTTTCCTTTATGTAGATTAAACCCGATAAAGAAAACTAGTTTTCTTTTGCCTGATATAGAATCCATGTCTCCTTCTTTAACTTCCTTCCCACATTCACCAGTAGAATTACAAAATCCATAGATAGATAGATAGATAGATGATAGACCAATAACAACATGATATAATCCATGTGCAGAATACAGACTTGTCCAACTCCTATGTTTGTATTGCAGCTAATATGTTCTGAGAATTTATAATTTTACTCCCTTTACATAGCAAGATGTACACTGTGAATTGTCCCAAGTTAATAGCCCCCTCCAAAGACTGCCTCTGAGGTAAAGCCCAGTAAGTTTGCATGTCACTTCCTGAAAGGGCCACATCCGAAAACCTTACCGGGAATGCAGGCAGGGGTATCACACACAGATTCTGTCCACCGACACGGACTCTGTGTCTGAAGTGGTCTTTTTAAGTTCTGAAACACTGGCACAAGTGCGGCCTTCATTTGAAGACTCCCGGAAGAAGGGAAAATGTTATGAGGACGTACGTCTATTTCTTTTCTCATTTACTCCTGTTTTTTAGTTTTTCCTTCCCTGAAATGTTATCACCAAACCTCAAGGAGGAGCTATCACCACACAGTTTCTCACTGGCCCTTCTGTTTCGTGAACAAAAACAACAGAACACGTTTCTTGTAAGCTGCTTCTTTCTTTGATTCATTCCTCAAATTACACTAATTATTTCATTGACCGGATAGGTCAGTGGTCAGTGAATCACACAAAACACATTTTCTACCATGACCTGGTACTAATTTTCTCTCCCCTCATACAAAAACTTCTTGGCTGTGTGAGGAACTTTGCTATTATCTATACCATCTTAACTCCTTTTTTAAAAATGCTGATATGACATTAAATTGTTTTCCATTTGAACAACATGCTCTACGGCTTTACTATCTGATACGGCACCCAGTAGTCAAACATGGCTACTGACATTTAAATTTAAATTCATTACAATTAAATAAAACTAAAAATTAAATAAAAACTGAAAGTTCTGTGGCAGCCCTGTGTGCATCCAAAGACTCAGTGGTCACATGTGGCTAATAGTTCCTGTGTTAGAAAGGTATACATAGTACATTTTTGTTACCACAGAAATTCCTATCCAAGAGTTCTCCTCTAAATAACTTTAGTTTATTTGTTCACTTTTGAAGGATAAGACAGAACATATTGATCTTAATGATAATTCAGACAGAAAGCAAAGTCCCTGACTGGAGAATCATTTTTCCTATGTTGCACTTACTTGATACTGTGGAACGACAAACATTTTTGCTGACTTTTAAGATATCCCTATATTTAAAGTTTCCCTATTGTTTATGTTACTGTACACATACAAATGTACATGAAGAAGCATTCTGAGCAGTAGAAGTCAGATTCTGTGGTCAGACAGAGCTTCCTCTATGATTCGATAATGCAGAATTCATGGGCTTGGTGAAGTCTCTTAATAGTAAGACAGAAATGGCTTAAATGTCCAAATGTGTAATTCTTAAAGGGTGAGATTCTAATACTAACATTTTTTTTTTAAAGTAAAAGTAGTAGTTATTAAAAAGGTAGTGGGGTCTGGGGCATCTGTTCTTTTTTTTTTTTTTTTAGATTTTAAAAATTTATTTATTTGACAGAGAGAGACGTCACAAGTAGTCAGAGAGGCAGGCAGAGGGGGAGGGGGAAGCAGGCCCCCTGCTGAGCCGAGAGCCCCATGAGGGGCTCCATCCCAGGACCCTGAGATCTTGACCTGAGCTGAAGGCACAGGCTTAACCCACTGAGTCACCCAGGCACCCCTGGGGCATCTGTTCTTTTAACAAGCTCCAGATAATTCTTATCTGCCATGTGGTTTAACCACTACTGATAAGGTATATTTATGTGTCAGAGTATATTAAAGTGATTTTAAAGCAAAAGTTCTGTAGTTTTTCATGTTAGAGGAGAATGCTTCTCCCCTATTCCTTATGTTCCCTAAAGGGGAGGAAACTTCTATTCCTTTGGAGGATAATGAATGGGAGGGACATGTCTCATCTTTTTCTTTTTTTTTTTTTCTTTTTCTTTCTTTCTTTTTTTTTTTTTTTTTTTTTGATCTTTTTCTTTTTACTTCCTTTCTGTTTCTCCCTATGGGAGGAGGAATGACTTTTCTGATCCACCACACTGGAAATTAAAAAAAAAAAAAATCAGCTCATACATCTCAGCCCTATACGATTTTCTATGGCTCTGCAAGAGGCTGGCCTCTATAGATACAGTTACTTGGGGATGGTCAGTCCAGGAATTTCATAAGAGCATGTCAGGGAACCCTGTTGTGACCAACATATGAGATACATTCTCCAATTCAGCCTTATCAACAATAGGGATCATAACTTCCTCTTCATCCAGTTGGTTCCAAACGCAAGAGCCTGACTCTCTCAAGCCCTAACTGACATTGCAGCAGGTGTCCTGAATCAAATCCAGATCATCTGCTTGGAAGGGCAGTATGCTCATAGTTTGTTTATTTTATATCTACCCTTGTGCAGACACACACCACCACCACTTTGATACACCATTTCTTCCTACATACAAAAATGATTTTCCCTTCCTTACTCCTTGATTAAAGAAATGAGACACTC
Source organism: Martes martes (assembly GCF_963455335.1). Taxonomy (NCBI): domain Eukaryota; kingdom Metazoa; phylum Chordata; class Mammalia; order Carnivora; family Mustelidae; genus Martes; species Martes martes. The sequence goes on from NC_137890.1 coordinate 159,553,952, forward strand.
ATTTCATTCATCATGGAAAGAGGTGTTTGTCTCTCATCAGCTCTCAGGTGATGGAGTGGGTTTGTCATGTTGCTTGAGAGTATTTTCCCTATTTTTGTTTTCTTTTGCAGGAGAATATAAAAAATAGTACAGATGTGGGAGGAGTACTGGTAGGTCCATTTGGCCTGTTGGCTTGGAATCCTCTGTCATCAAATGGCATCCAAAGGCACAATGGTTGTTTTTCTGTGTTCAAATGTATGTTGGCCTTTATAAAGTATGTGTTTATTTTTATGAGTAGGATGAAGTAGATACAGAAAAGAGAGTGTAAACCAGGTTGCTTTGTTTTTGTTTTTGTTTTTTAATCCATTCTGATACTCTGTGTCTTTTGATGGAGGCACTTAGCCCATTTACATTCAGCGTAACTATTGAGAGATATAAATTTAGTGCCATTGTATTGCCTGTAAGGTGACTATTACTGTATATTGTCTCTGTTCCTTTCTGGTCTACTACTTTTAGGCTCTCTCTTTGCTTAGAGGACCCCTTTCAATATTTCCTATAAGCTGATTTGGTGTTTACAAATTCTTTTAGTTTCTGTTTGTCCTGGAAGCTTTTTATCTCTCCTTCTATTTTCAATGATAGCCTAACTGGATATAGTATTCTTGGCTGCATGTTTTTCTCATTTAGTGCTCTTAATATATCATGCCAGTTCTTTCTGACCTGCCAGGTCTCTGTGGATACGTCTGCTGCCAATCTAATATTTTTACCATTGTATGTTACAGACTTCTTGTCCCAGGCTGCTTTCAGGATTTTCTCTTTATCACTAAGACTTGTAAATTTTACTATTAAGTGACAGGGTGTGGACCTATTCTTACTGATTTGAGGGGGGGTTCTCTGCACCTCCTGGATTTTGGTGCTTGTTCCCTTTGCCATATTAGGGAAATTCTCTACAATAATTATCTCCAATATACCTTCTGCTCCCCTCTCTCTCTCTTCTTCTTCTGGAATCTCAATTATTCTAATGTTGTTTCATTTTATGGTATCACTTATTTCTCGAATTCTCCCCTCATGGTCCAGTAGTTGTTTGTCTCTCTTTTGCTCAGCTTCTTTATTCTCTGTCGTTTGATCTTCTATATCACTAATTCTCTCTTCTGCCTCATTTATCCTAGGAGTAAAAGCCTCCATTTTTTATTGCACCTCATTAATAGCTTTTTTGATTTCTGCTTGGTTAGATTTTAGTTCTTTTATTTCTCCAGAAAGGGCTTTTATTTCTCCAGACAGTGTTTCTCTAATATCTTCCATGCCTTTTTCGAGTCCAGCTAGCACCTTGAGAATCGTCATTCTGAACTCTAGATCTAACATACTACCGATGTCCATACTGATTAGGTCCCTAGCCTTTGGTACTGCCCCTTTTTCTTTTTCTTTTTTTTTTTGTGGTGAGTTTTTCTGCTTTGTCATTTTATCCAGATAATAATATATGAAGGAGAGAATAAAATACTAAAAGGGTGGCAAAGACCCCAGGAAAATGTGATTTAACCAAATCTGAAGAGACCCCAAATCATGGGGGGAAGAAAGGGGGTAAAAAGAAGTTCAGAAAAAAAGAAAAAAAAATTAAAAAAGAAAAAATATAAAAAAGAAAATATATATATTAGACTGGTGAATAGAACAGAGTCACCCACTTAATTTTGGGAGTATTTTGGTCTCTTAGAAGAAATTACATCACAAAATTTTAAAGAATGGAAAAAAATATATTTATATATATACAAAATAAGGGTAAACACCATGAAGGGATGGAATATGCCTATAAAGATGAAAAAAATTTTTAAAGATTTTATTTGTTTATTTGACAGACAGAGACCACAAGTAGGCAGAGAGGCAGGCAGAGAGAGAGGAAGGGAAGCAGGCTCCCTGCTGAGCAGAGAGCCCAATGTGGGGCTTGCTCCCAGGACCCTGGGATCATGACCTGAGCTGAAGGCAGAGGCTTTAACCCACTGAGCCAACCAGGTGCCCCAAGATGAATTTTTTTTTTTAATTTCTAAAAAAGGATTTGATAAGATAAGTTGGTTGGGAGAATAAAGAAAAAGAGAGTGGAGAGAATTTGCTCAGGGTGGAGACTAGAACAAAGGCCTGTGCTAGATTTAGGGTATATTTTGATCTATTAGAAGGAGTTGTATCCCAATTTTTTTTTAGAAGAAAAAACCCTATGTGTATACAAAAAATAAAGTTAGGTACAATGAAGGATAAAATATGACTATAATAATGAAGGTTCAAAAAGATTTTTTTTTTTTTAAAGATTTTATTTATTTACTTGTCAGAGAGAGAGAGAGAGAGAGAGCGAGAGCGAACACAGGCAGACAGAGTGGCAGGCAGAGACAGAGAGAGAAGCAGGCTCCCTGCCGAGCAAGGAGCCCGATGCGGGACTCAATCCCAGGACGCTGGGATCATGACCTGAGCCGAAGGCAGCCGCTTAACCAACTAAGCCACCCAGGCGTCCCTCAAAAAGATTTTTTTAATGAAAGGTATTGTTAAGATAAACTAGTTAAAAAATGTTAAAAGAAGAGAGAGTAAAAGGTAAAAAAATTTAGCATAAGAAAAAATAAAATTAAAAAAATTAATTAACTTTGCAAGATTAAAGAATCATGAGGAGAGAGCCATGAATTCCATGCTTTGTTTTCTTCTCTGGAATTCCACTGTTCTCCTTGGCAAGTGAACTTGGTCTTGGCTGGATTTCTTGCTGCTCTTCTGGGGGAGGGGCCTGTTGTAGTGATTCTCAAGTGTCTTTGCCCAAGATGGAATTGCACCGCCCTTACCATGGGCCAGGCTAAGTAATCCACTTGGGTTCACTTTCAGGAGCTTTTGTTCCCTGAACACTCTCCGTAGAGTTCTGGAGGATTGGAATGAAAATGGTGGCCTCCCAATCTCTGGCCCAGAGGAGCTGAGAGCTTGGGGCCCCACTCCTCAGTGCACCCTCAGAGAAAAGCTCTCAATCACTCCGGTCTCAATCACTCCGGTGAGCTCCAAGCTCACCCAGCCTGTGACCAAGCATCTCAGTCTCTGGCATACAGCCCTGCCTGGAGTCTCCAAACCCAGCAGATCCCTGCGCTCTTCCAGGGGGTCTCCCTGGATCTTGTGGGGTCCCAGCTCAAAGAGCACTGGTCTGACTGTTCCATGGATCACAGCTTAAGGTACCCCCAAGTTGAGAGCTCATTCCTCGGCTCTATCTCTGTAGCTGGCTTCCCTGCTCTAATACCTGTGAGCTCTGTGACCCCGATCCTTCTGTGACCCCACAGGACCTGAGACCATGCTGTCTTAGCTTTTGGAGCAATGTCCCTCAGTGGAGCAGATGTTTAAAAGTTCTGATTTTGTGCCCCATTGTTCCACCACTTGTGGGGAGCAAGCCCCTCCCTCTGCTGTCTATCTTCCCATTGTTTTGGATTCACTTCTCTGCAGGTTCTACCTTTCAGAAAGTGGTCGATTTTCTTTTTCTAGAATTGCTGCTCTTCCTCTCTTTGATCTCCTGTTGGATTTGTAGGTGTTCGGGATGGTTTGATAAACTATCTAGCTGATCACCTGCTACCTGATGTCATCTCAGCCTGCTACTCCTCTACCACCTTTGATTGGATCCCAGGTTGCTTTGGAAAAAGGAAAAGCCATTACAAGAAGGCAAAAGACTGATGAGCCCTTTTTAATCATACACAATAATTACATATAATGACACTAGGTTTTAAGATGATAGATGAGACAACCGTCTCAAGATAATAGCCAACTATTCAGCCTCAAGGTTTTAATCCTGGAAAGTGAAATGTCTCGATGCTTCAACCAGTTATGAAGTGGTGGCAATGAGTTACAACCACCAAATACCAAAACAAGGAGAGGCATCCTATGACGAGGTTGTGATAGACAAAGAGGCGGAGAGGGAGGAGTCAGCAAGAACATAGAGGCAAAGAAAGCACAGAAGAGACCTGTATATTGTGTATTAGCTACATTCCTCTTGTGAATGTTTTGATTGCAACCTGTTTAAGTATGAAACAAGTATGCATAAATGAAAACCAAAGCTGTTTCCACCTGCTAGTATTAATGAACTTGTGTTGAGTTAGTGAGCACAGACTTGTGTGAAACACTTCACATAATCCCACCATCCATGAGGCCCAATATTGCCACCCTGTTGATACCACCCTTGGAAAAGAATTTCAATTTTAAGAGGGACTAAACCTCTATTCCAAAAGAGCACATCTACAGTAAATGAATAAGACCAATACCAGGAACACTGACTTCTATTCTGAGACCCATGATTGGAGATGTTTATAAGTCAACAGGAGTTCATTTGGAAGAGGGTGGATAGAATGATAAGGGAGTTCAAAATTACATTTTCTCAAGGATCTCAGTGGATTTTGCCTGCAGAGAAGACTCATGAGATATATAAGAGTTGTCTTCAAATATATGAAGAATTGTCAAATGAAACAGAGACTAGATTTGTCTTCTCTGGTCC